>NC_056001.1:0-366250 GCF_018446385.1 Zingiber officinale
TGTACATTATTTTTTATTTATTTATTTTTTGTGCTTTGTTGATGATGATGATGAGTTGAGCATGAGAGCATGATTTTTTTTATATTGTTATCCTATTTTATTATTCTTATTTCCTCAATTTTGTTACTTCTTGTAAGGGTTGTTCTCTCCATCTTTCATTTAAATACACTTATTTTTAGCTAATTGAATTGTAAACTTATTATCTACTTAAAATGTATTATTATATCTAATAATAATACTCTATTTAATATAATAAAGCTTATATTTCTCTAAATTATGTTATCAAACTTGAATATAAAAATTTAATTAATAACTTTACATCTAAAAAGTGAGAAAATTAAATTGTATAAAAAATATTTTTTAAAATTAATATTTAATTTGTTAAAAAAATTAAACCACCATTTTCGATATAAATCTAAATGAAAAAAGGTGAGAAATTTTTTTTTGAACAGTGTCAAAGGTCTAAAATTTTTTTTCTGCCTAAGGCCTCAAATAGGCTTGAGTCGACTCTGGTGTTCAGTTATTAGTGTTGTTCCTACAATCTCTTCGATCTCGGAGTATTTTGAAGACAAATCAATATTCATTGAAGAGTCAGATTCTGTTTCTTTTGTTTCTTCGTGGAGTTCCAAAAACTTTTCTCAAAGTTCTTTGGCACAATTGTAGTTGTCGATTTTTTCGAGTTTTTGAGCAGACAACACACTTAGAAGATGAAACTCGACCTTACCATTTACCATAAATTTGTAGAGCTACTTTTTACTCCAACAATGCTCCTCGAGTTCTTTTCCATCTTTACTTTTAGGCACTTCAAAATCATATTTCATTGTTAATAAAATATTGAAATCGATTTTGAAAAATACTTCTATACGTCACTTCCAAAACGCGAACACCCACTTGAACACTAGTGGGTAGATGCTAGATACAATCATCTTTCTTTTACTTTAGCTGTCAGTTAGTTTTTATAAAACGGTTGGGCTCTGATACCAATTATAAATCCTAGTAGATCGGCTATAGAGAGGGTGAATAACCCTACAAAAAGAGTTAGAACACTTCTCTTGCTATCAATCTTAGCAAGGACATACTTAATTAGTTAAAAACAATAAAAACATTATAATTAAAGGAAGAGAAAAGATTTACTCGGTTTGCAATCGGAGAGGTTGCTAATCCAAAGTTGTGAAAGCTTGAATAAAAAGATCTCCTTCGAAACAGACAGAGTAGTCTCTTTATCGACATTGAAAGTTTAAAACAATAAAAACAAATTTACAAAATGAAAGTACAAGTTGTGCTATTAAAACTTTGAGCATCAAAGCTCTATCTAGCAGTTTGCTGACGTGGTGCGGCCTAGATGCCTGGACTCGGTCGACTCGATTTACTTCACAACGACTTCTTTCAAATGGATCAAGGCTTCCCGGGCACTCGGAGTCGGCTAGCGTGGACTCCGTGTTGATCCTCTTCGACCAACGACCGCTAACATGGTGGAACAGTCTAGGCACTTGGACTCGGTCCTGACAGTTGGAGTCTTGGTGCCTAGACCTGGTTCGGGCACCTAGACACGGTCAACTCTAAAGTTGGCCTTTTTCTCGTCTGATTGCTTGGGTGATACTCTGGTCGTCCAAAGTTGAGATCATCCGAATCCAACTCCAGCTTTTTCCTCAAGTAGTGTTCCTTTCTGGCTTCTCGTCCCTCGAAAGCATTGCGGGTGTTGTTCTCATCTGCCAGTGTACTCTTCTATAGCTCCTCGTCCCTCGGATGCATCAAGCCCATTGACTTGCTTCCCGTGTCATCCTTCTAGCTCGCTGTGTCTTCTGCTCGACTTCTTGTATTTCTAAATCCCTACACACTTAGACACAAGACATCAAAACTACAGAACCTAACTTAACTCAGTTGATTACATCAAAATTATTCTGGAGTACTTATAGGTAGGTCTTTACTATATTGCTCGAGCTTGCCCCCAATACTTGGATGGAAATATAATATATCTATATATAGTTTGTTAACCTACTCACTCATTTATGAACACTAGTATTATTTTTTTTAAAAAAAAAATCGCTTACTTAAAGCCTAAATACATGAAAGTTATTAACACTAGGTGTACATGGGTTGCCTATGGCTGAGCAAGTTAACGTTTATTATAGGATTTTGCACACTTTATGATGTACACACTGGGCACTTTTATATATATATAAATTATATTAGAGCTTAGGGTTTATGATATAATTAATATTTAAGTTAAAAATAGTCAAAAAAACAAAAAAAAAAAATGTTAGCATACATATCCCATGGTGCATACTGCATACCTTGTGAGCACCAAGTGTATTTTTTTTAAAAAAAAAAAAAAATTCTAAAGCTTAGTATTTAGAATTTAGGGTTTAGGGGTTAGATTATAATATTATAGTTATAATTTTTTAAAAAAAAAAAAAATAAATAAACTAAATTACATATGGTACTCACAAGAAGGTGTGCACCATTGGGTGTGTATGATAACAATTATATATATATATATATATATATATATATATATATAGAGAGAGAGAGAGAGAGAGAGAGAGAGATATTTTATCCTATATATCCTTAAGTGAGCAACCAAGGGCAACATCTAATGTGGTCATTTGATGCGGCCAAAATATAAATTTCTTTAATACCTCTCATCTGCATGCAACTCTCTTCTTTCTCCTACATGCAAGATGCCACTCTCTTCTTTCTCCTACATGTAAGGTGGTGTTATTTTCAATAAACCAACATCAATGTTAGTGTTTGTTTGTTGAAACCAACACCAACTGTGGTGTTGATTTCATTTATTATTGATGGTACAAATCATCATCATCTTGCATGTAAGAGATAGAAGAAAGTTGTATATAGATAAAAGAGAGATTAAAAATGAGTTTTAGTTAGTCATGTTAGATTGTCTAGGCTGGAGGTGCTCATCGCTGTTCATGATATATATATATATATATATATATATATATCCTGTGCATAATTGTACGCCACTCAAGTTTTTTGTTTTTTGTTTTTATTTTGGGATTTAGTAATTTAGGATTTTTATATTTAGAATTTAAGGGTTGAGTTATAGTATAAAGTTAAAAAAAAATTAAAATAATTTTTTTTTGAGATGTTTACGTGAATAATTGAGTACATACAAGGCGCTACTCCGAACTCCCGCATGCACTCAGACGTGCATGCAGATGCCCACGGGGAGGCGCAGGTAGCACCTCCATTTTACCTCTTCTCCTTAATGCCAATAAAGTAGTAGCTTTTCAGTTTTTAGCCTAATTTTAAAACGCTAAGAAAAAAAATGGGAAAATCAAGGCCCAAAATAAATTTTATCGGGCAAAAGATGAGTGAGAATCCAATTAAAAATAAAAAACAAATGAATTTTCATTTTCAAAAAATCCAAGCCTTTATAAAAAATTACAAGAACACTCCTATTTTCAACATCTCATTTATTATCTTAAGATACTTTTATTTTATTTTATTATATACCAAAACTACTATAATATAAAATTAATTTATCTCTACTTATTCATAATTATTACACACAAATATTATTATATTAAAATATATTTTTAATTTAGTTCAAATCACTCTAATTTAATTAAATTTACTTTATGACTATTATAACAATTTTGTTTAAAATTATTATATATTATAATAATTTTATTAAATATTATTATAAGGTATAGTTTGGTCTAAATTGATAAAATTGTTATTTTTTTTTAAAAAAATGCTACATATATAACGTTTTAAATAAATTACGAATGTATTTACATAACAAAAAATATAATCAAGTAATATTTTGATATTTTTAAAACTAGGGTTATCTTTTTGAAAAAATGATCATACTTAATACGCGCATTTTTCATTTTCATTTTCTGAAAAATGTGTATTTTCTAGAAAATAGAAAATGACTTTTTATCATTCTCTGTTTTTCTAGAAAACGTTAGCTATTATTTTAGAAAATAAGTACGAAAAATATAAATCAAATATCATTTTTTAGAAAATATATATTTTTTAGAAAATGAAAATATAAAAATACATACCAAACGCACCCTAAATTTTTTCTCTGGATAGACAAAGATTTTGAGGAGCAAACTGAAATTACAATGATGGGGGATTCCAATTCTCTTAATTATGATGGACCATCTAGCACATCAGAGTTTCAACTCTTATCCCGATTCCTAACTCGTATTCTCGACATCCCCCGCACTCTGTAATCGCCTCCCTTCGATTGGAGGAGAAGTCGGCCCCGCGACTCAACGCTCTGGTAGACAGGCGGCGGGCATCAGCGCTTGCGACGTATGATGCGGTAGTGTGCTCATGAGTCATGACATTCTGAAGAGATGTGGATGATCGAATACATGCCTCGTCTTCTTGCCGCTACCCAAGAAAGAAGGGTGAAGGATCAATCGTTCCTCGTTACGTAATCCTAAGCCCTCTTTCCTGATTTATGTTCTCTGCTGCCCTCCCGGCAGCCTCGTCTTTTCGCATTCGCTGTTCCTCCATCGCGACCCGTCGCCGGGGTCCCAGGTTACCTCAATTTCTATTACCTTCTTTCGATGCCGCGCTTTTTTCATGCTTGTTCGACTAAACTTGGCAGCAAGTTTTTTCGGAGTGGTAAAAAGAGTGAATTTTTTAGGGTAGTTAATACATTTATTGATTATTTCTACCTGTGAGCATTACCCTTACTAGCAGTGTGACTACGCCTTTATAAATTTAAGGCTCTCTAATACTGTCACAGCTACCGCAGTTGGTTTACCTTCGCTCTTCCTATAGATGACCTCAATTTCTTTCTTTTTCTTAGTATACCGCTCTTCCTCGCGCCTTTCAATTTGATTTTGTTAAAAAGATGGATTTTTTTAGGGTAGTCGATGCATGTTTTTTTATAGGTAAATATTTTTATATCTGTCAAGAGTCAAGAGATATACAATGTTCACCTTGAATATCTGATTTTTTTTATAAGTACCCTCTACATTTATTCTCTCCCGCTAAAAAATATCCTTGTTCTTAACCATCCATATATAATGGATCATACATGTCATAGCCAAGTGTCTCGCCTTCGTTAAAATTCGGGTGCCTCGGTATTGCTGCTTGAAGACATTGAACATTCTCCTATAGGTAGTCATCTCTTGTTGCATGTGAAGCCAGCTTATGACCTTTCTTCATAATAAGCCTGTGATGGGGCACCTGGTGATCCTGTGTCTCCTATGCACCGGCACAAAAGGGCAATTCTTATTCTCTACAAATGACAAGCGGTCTCTGGTGGCCAGCCGCCCATGAACCAGCATCCAAACTGTGAAGGCATGATTAGGTTGGACATACGGCTTCCACACAGTGATGCCCCATGGTTGCCTAGTCCCTATGCTCTTGAAGTACCCATAAGCTCTATCAACCCCTTTACCTGCTTGGATGAATCATATTGTAATTCTGCTGGATGCTGCTGTTTTGATCCCTCTCTGTTCAATATCTCATCTTTGATGTGCAAAAGCTTCTTAATCAGTGGTGAGTCAGTACACTTCATCTGCCAAGTCCATAGGTCTGCATGCCTCAGGTATGTGGGATGAATCCATTTAATCAATAATGAGTTTTTCTTGTCCTGGATATGTCATAAGACCTTGGACAATAGAGTCTTATTCCATGCCTTTAGATCCCAAAGTTCTTAGCCTCCTTCCTCATTCGACATGCAAATGTCTGCCCAAGATATCAGAGAGTGTTTAGCTGTCCATACAAACCCTCTACACAGTGCATAGATATTGGGTAGTCGATGCACTTATTTGTATTTGTTGTCGTAGATGAGCATTGCCCTAATTGGAAGTGGGATTTGGGTTGCATCTGATTAAATTGAACTGTATAATGTTAACAATTGGTTTTCCTTCTGGCCAAATAATAAATCCAAGATAGTTTTATTTTTTTAGGTTATTTTTTCATTTATATTTATTATACTTTGATTTCTCTATCTCCTGCATTGTTTACCCAACACAAGCTAATGCTGTATATTTACCTCTTATCTGATTTTGGCCTTGCTTACCTTACTTCTTAGATCCATTCTACATTCAAGAGTGAATTATTCACTTATAGAATCTTTTTTTTTTCACCTAATCTTTACGTAAAGGAAAAATATATCATTAAAAGTTAACGTTTAGTTCTTTTAATTTACTAAATAACTCTCTTATAATCTGTAAACATTAAAAAAAAAGTGTGATGCTTTGTTAAGTATGTGACCTTTTTCAGCTGTAACTTCACAAACGTCGCAGGCAGTTGTATAGGTCAATGTGACTCACCTGTGTTAACATTTAGAAGTTTTCTATCCCTTAACAATATGCTCCTTTATTGTGGAGAGAATTAGAGAATTAGCAATGTTTAGCGACCAACCACTATTCCGCATCTTAAAGAAAAGGGTTTTCTCTGTATGTGTTCAAGTTCTCTCACATGGTGAATTTTCTTTAACTGGAAGACTGGAAGACCTGAACCAGTTTTCTTAGAAATATTCCTAAATTTTCTGAAAGTTTGCTTTTGATTTGATCATCTATCTTATTTTATGGACGTGAAAACTTCTAATATTTAGTAACTCTTCACTTACTATAATTTTGCTGAAAGAAAAGTTATTATTGTTTTTGAGATATGCAATACTTTTACTTTTATCTTTAGCTACAGACTTCACCTAAATGAAGCGACTATTTTGATGTGAACCTTTAGCTTTGCTTGATGGAGCCTATAATTTAACTATTAACTAGTTAAATTTACAGGGTGGAATTGGTACTACTACATCTGCAGTGTCTCTTGGCTTCATTGGAGTTCATTTGAATTTTGAAAGCTACAATGGCAGGGTCATCAAATCAAGAAACCATATCAGTATATTTATACGTTCCTAATGTTATAGGTATACCTTTTGTGTTTTTACCCGCTACTTGTTAGTATTTACTTAGAATCATGAATCTGAATTGATCCATACTCCTAGTGCAGTAAAATACTGGTACCATTATATACTATTTGACTGAACACTTGCTTAACACCACTTCTCAATGGTTCACTTGCTGCATCTTAGTCCTAACTGACTATCAACAACAGTTCGGTTTTGATAATAATTTGTAATGTGTTTGTATCTCATTATTAACAAAGCTAAAAAAACATCCAAGGTTGTATCATCGTGAATTGAATAAGCTGTTGAAAACACTAATTAAAGAGTTTAAGAAGAATTGCTATTATAAATTTGTAAGAATTGATACTCTATATTCATTATTGATCCCTTCATAAACACCATTATTTGTCAGCTTTTGCAATAGTGAGTTGGCTTGGAATCATCCATGGTAATTACAATTCAGAAGTTTTCAGATTTATCCCCAAAATGAGTTCGAACCAACTCAAATTAGTGGTAGTTGATGCTTTTGTAATATAATCAGTTAGTTACATTCAATTATTAATATATGTAAAGGTATTTTGTTTCAACATTACTTTGGAAGATCAATGCTGTAATTCGTCCACATATTTCACGCTTGTTTATAATGTGGATTATTTTTACTCAACATGGTAACAGAAATACCTTGTAGAGGATGAATCTACACTGAAGCTCTAAGTAGTATTGTAGGATGAGCACCTCAAATTCAAACATAGCAGAAATGAGAACTTAAAATTACTCATGTTAGTAACAAGTAGGATAGAGATCTAATGCATGTGTTTAAATAATGCTCAAGAGCCAAAACTAGTGCCTTTTAAATTTTGAAAAAAAATCAAGTAAAATATGCTAATTAAGTTTATATGTAGCTGTGTTTTTGTTTTTTTAAAAAAATGATACGTTTTTTACATACTCTAATATGCATTGTATTTTTGTTAACTGCAGGTTATATAAGAGTCATCTTGAATTGTGTAGCATTTTCTGTGTGCTATTCGCAAAAATCTCTCTCTGCCATTCTCTATGTTACTAGGTAATCACTATGGTGGTATTATCATATTCCTTTTTCTTGGCTACATTAAAAATGTTATTTTGGTACTTATTTGACTGCATTTCTTGACTACAGCTTTGTGTGTGATGCATTGGATGGTTGGTTCGCACGAAGGTTAAATCAAGGTAATGGGGATTCCTTATTCTCTAATCTTGAAAAATTATTTTCCGCTGGCAATTTTGTTCACTGGTGCTAAATCATATCAAATTTCTTAGCAGTTCAACAAGGTCACATTTAAGCCCTTTTGTACAGTGTCATTGTGATGCAAGATTATATAGCTCATTGTTATGAGTGCGAATCCTCTGGTTCGCTTTTCCATGGTCCCCTTCTGGTTCCCTTAGCAATTGCAGTCGGACCGCGGTTGGAATCCGACCGCAATTGACGGTGATTCCTCCCTGAGTTCACATTCCCACCTAGGTTATAGTTTGGGTTGGGGCAGACAGTTGGAGGCCATCGGCAAGCGAGCTGTATGGTGTCGAGTAAAGGGTGGCCAGCCCACTGCCGGCTGCCTCCGGTTGCCTGGCTCGACCCAAAACTATAACCTAGGTGAGAAGGTGAACCTAGGGGAGATCGCATCCAATTTTGGCCGAATTCTTGCGGCGATCCGACGTGCAAATTGCGGAAGGGACCAGAGATTGCGGACCATAGGATTTGGACACCACTGTTATACTGTCCCTACTCAGGGATTACAGACCATAGGATCTGGATGCCATTGTTATACTGTCCCTACTCTTACGGAGCTAAGGCTTCTATGAATAGTTGAAAAGCAGGATGAAGTCTGGATTAACTTGATCAAGATTTGATCAGGATAAGTTGAACATGGTGAATCTTGTTTCAACAGAAAAAAAAACCAGCTGAATGGAGGGATGAATTTTCACAGACAATAAATTATCTGAATGGAGGCATGAAGCGAAAAGTCACAGACAAAATTCTGCCAATACCAGTCCCAAGCCCTGTTGAATTTTCAACTATGAGAATTGTGTAGGCCTTGACAGTCAACATTAACATTCATCTAAAGTTATGAACATGAATTTTAATCCTATTTTTCATAATTACTAGTGATATAACCTTACATGAAACTCAATGGAGGGATTCATGTAGTCAATCCCAGTTAGTTGGGATAAACATGATTTGATAATGATGATATCGCCATGGTTTCACTGAACAAAGCTCAATTTCCTCTTATTTCTTAGTTATGGAGTCTCAATTGATGGAACAAGGGTTGGGAATATTTCGTAACTAACAATTTATTAATGAGATGGAAGATGGGATAGTATATATATGCCTTTATTCTTTTTCATGAAAGCAAACAGTGATGTCATAGAAAGTATTCTTTCGTGGTTGTTGTAATGTTTGCTATGACTCATGATCCAGTGTCAACTTTTGGAGCTGTTTTGGACATGGTAACAGACAGGTACTTCTCTACATGACTGTTAGGGCATTACTTTCTAAAAATTTTGTGTGTGTGTGTGTGTGTGTGTGTGTGTGCGTGTGTGTGTGCGCGTGTGAATTCTAGATGCTACTGCATTTGAGACGAATCATTTGTTTTCATTTTCATTCATAATGACATAATATCTGTCTTGTCTTCACATTTGTCAGGGTTAGCACCGCATGTCTACTGTCTGTTCTCTCACAACTATACAGGTACTGGCTTCTTTAGTTTTAAACATAATTTGGTTCCACCCCTTTCCAACATAATATTGTTTTTCTTGTTGAATTTTTCAGACCAGGTTTAATTTTCTTAGCGTTGCTTGGATTGGACATTGCGAGTCATTGGCTGCAAATGTACAGGTATTTTGATTTATCTACTTTGGACCGGACACAACTTCCTTTCAGTTGAATTTAACTTTTATTTACCATAGTTGGTTTGCATACTTCCATGTTTAATTGAAGCATAAATTTGATGTCTTCATACACAAAATGGATCTGTTAAAGTAGTGTTCTTCCAAGACTGGACAGAGGTCCTAGCCTACATGTTGGTGATAGTTGGTGAGATCAGAAATTATGATTTTGATTACTCCAGCAATGCTCATTGTGTACCATTTATCTTTAGCATTGGAAACATCACGGTTTAAATAGTTCTCATGACGTCTTTGAATGCCTTGAGTTCATCCTTATTCCAGTGTCACTAACCTCCTTAGTCTCAAGGCAAGTTTCAACAATGCATGCATAGAAGGATTTGTGCATGCAAGTAGGCACTTGCATTTGAGATTTTAAATACTTGTCTGATGCCAAGAATGGCGTAAGTTAGGGCCATATTTTGCAGACATATTACTCAACAAACAGTCGGTATGAATTGTTACATATCGGCATCATCCAAGTGGGAGCCAATCAAATGTTATAAGAGGAGCTGAAGTCATGCAGAGGCTGTGTTAGCTTTCTAGTGTCTTCACAATGAGTAAACTAGATTCAAGATAACAATATGACCTTGTAATTGTACCAACAGAATGTTATTGCATTTCTACTGAATATTTGAACTAACTTTATGCGTGCACCTAGTAAATTGTTGCTTATTTGCAGATGAATGATCTTGTTTCTTCCATTTTCATAATCTGGTACTCACCTTTTGTTGTATGGTTAGCAGAAAGTGTACTTATATATAGTCCGTCCCCCAGGCACTGTGGGAGGTTGTGGGTCACAATTGATAAAAATTCATGATTCATTAATTAGATGAGACCACAGTAATTAACTGCATCATTAATCTGACTTTTTTTTACACACTACTGCAGTTCATTCTTATCTGGCAAAACTAGCCACAAAGATGTGAAGGACTCAAGCAGTTGGCTTTTTAAGTTGTACTACAGAAACCGCATGTTCATGGCCTTCTGCTGTGTGGGATCTGAGGTATCAGGGTTAAATAGCAGCTTTTCATATCAAGTGTTCCTTCAAAACGTTTATATTTAAATGACCATAATGTGATGCTGCAGGTTCTTTACATCATCCTCTATCTTCTTGCTGATGAGAAATCTGAAAGCTTGATCACTGTAAGCTCTCATGTTATGTCATTCCATCTTGTCATTTATTTTAAATTTGTAAGCAGCTTACTTTATCTTTTAATATGACAGGTATATTTGAATGCCATTCGGACAAATACACTCCTCTCATTTTTGTTGCCTTTTGTTTCGATCGGATGGGCCATTAAGCAAGTGGTGAATGTCATCCAGGTAACTTTGCTGCTAGTTTTAAATTTCCTTTTTCTACTTTTAAGGTATACTGTTCTTAATCTTATCATTGATCTATTTCTTCCTTTTGGCTATTTGTGAACTACTTAGACCAACAGCTTTAGCTATTTGGAATTTAGGCTTGAATGAGTCTTGCAACCCATCGAGCTATCACACATTTAGAACATCGTATTACTAACTGAATCATTTCATGAACCTTGCTACTAAAGTCGTGGTTTGGTCTTTCTAATTTCAGATGAAGTCAGCTGCTGATTCTTGTGTGAATCACGATATGAAGAGAAGTGTTTGATCATGTGAGGCCATGCTTGTCCATTGTTCCGTATTCTATGTTTCAACCGAGTGAAAAACAAACACTTTGTTTGAGATTTGAGCACAGCAACGTATGATATCCTGGGATATTTTGGAGCCGTCGACGGTAGGGATTGTTATTGTGAGCTGAATGCCCTGGAAAATCTATTCATTGATGTTTCCCGTACATGCAACGCCCGATCACTCAATGTTGTTTTAAGTGGATCAGGTGGTTTTGTTTGAATTCTTAGCAACAGTCGGTTGAAAACTACGATGTTACGTTGTTTGAGGTCTTCCAACACAAACAGATAAAGATTGTTCGCCGCCAAAAATAATTAATGAGTGGAGTTTAAAATAATAGCATTTATGAAAAATCCAAAAATTTACAAGTAGAATGTGCTCGGATAATTATGGTATTATATCTATTATGTATCTTAAAGGCAATATTAGAATATTATACTTGATTGAAATCTTATATTATTATTCATCTTGTAATTTCATCTCGAATTGGTAATTGTCTATCGATCCTTCAAAATCTTATATTTTTGCCTCCAATCTCGTTACAAGTTCGATATCCGTGAGTAGCTTAAAAGACCTTGAAATATCAAATATGTTTCAGAATCACGAACTTGATAAAGCTAATCTTGAGAAACATTAAAAAGACCTTGAAATATCAAATATTCAGATTTGATATCCATGACCTGTTTAAAGGACATCGAAAAACCAAATATATTTCAGAGTCGAAAGCTCGAGTTACTCAATTAGTACAAGTTGATCTTGAGAGAGAGAGAAAAGGGGCTCATCTTGGAATATTAAATATGCAAGTTTAACATCCATAATCCATTTTTTATTTCAAAAAGTCAGCTCGACTCCAAAGCATATGCATGGACAGTTAGTAATATTAACGGTAACAAAATTACAATGTCAAATTGGTCATCCAAGATACGAACAAATGAACAATGGCAACAAAAATGATTATTACTTACTGGGAAATAGGTCTTCCATCATTAACTCTATTTGTAACTATTTTGTTTCTTACAAAATTTTGGAACTAACTAGAAAACTTTATTTTGTCCACTTCAAACTCACTAAGCAACAGCAGAAAGAAAGATTCAAAACGAATAGTAGAGGAAATGGTGCCATTTCATGCTAAAGATAAATAAGCACTTAAAGAACATCATAACCCAAGCTCTGAAAGAAGGGTGCGCCACCTTGGTGTCTCTTCCTCAAAAATATATGTCAAATCGGATACCAAAACCCCACTCCCACCAATCTACAAAAATTCCAATAAGTCGAGATACGAAGCCAATTTGTCAATTTACTAATGGTTTTGGAGTGATGACTAAATGAACAAAGAAATGAAGTTGAATGAAAAATTAGTTGCATAGCAAGCAAAGGATCTTACTGTCTCTTAGTTGCTGAACAGATTTGTAAAGCTCCATTTGCAGCACACATATGATTATCGCAAAGAAGTCCACTACGACCTTGCCATCACGTTTGCAGAACACTGGACTTACAGTAGGACCCTGTTTAAATGCATTCATGTTTACATGTGAGCATCAGAAGTAGCCGAGTATTGAGCTCTCATCAATTAAGCAAACAGGGAAAAACGAAGAAGACTACAAATTTTCTTGAAACATTGTTAAAATATCATGATCCGGCAGATATAGGTGGTCCTCGCGTAGGAGACAGGTGAACCCGTCGGTTAATGTGACAATCAAAGTCGAGAAATATGTAGGAGATTGCAAGTTTGAAATCAGATGTCTAAAATGTGTTTACTTGCAAGCCCGATAATGATGGTTGGCTAAGAACTCTCTCTGCCACTTCCTCTGCGCTGTTGCCCCTCATATTTGCAACGACCTTCCATTAGATCATAAAAAAGCACAAGGGAAAAAGCACAAGGGCCCCCACGGGCTTAGTTGGAATGGTTAGTGCGTAGAACATTGTCACTTGAGAGCGTGAAGTTCGAATCTCAGGGTAGTTAGGGCATAATTTCTTGGTCTCTATGTACCTCTTCCCACTGCGCACTAGCTTCTCCAGTTACCATGATTTACCTCTTTCGTATTGATTCTGGGACGGACTGACGGAGATACTGGGGGTGAACGAATCATCCTTTTGCCACTTGCCACATGAAAAAGCACAAGGGATAGAATAAATAATGACATGAACAACAATGTTTTCAACGTACTGTTACTACCCCAATAGCCCTTAAATGTGCCTCAAGTCGTTCAAGCATTTCATGGGTGATTTCTAGTGCACCCTTGCTCATGTTCAAAGATCTCCGGCTTGCAACACGCACAGCCTGCAAAACACAAAAGAAGTCACAGAAGCCATGTAAGAGAGAATGATTTCGTCTTATTCAATACCAAAGGTAACAGTCAAGACGATGGTGGCAGTTAGTATGAAAACTTGGCTTTCTAAGACAACTCCACCTTTGATTTCTTTCAAATTGTTCTCTGCTAGTGTCGTGCCACTGCTCACAAGATCTAAAATAGCATCAGTTGTGCCCATCTGGAAGAGTTATTTTCTAGTTTTACATCATTTTCAGATTTGTTTTTTAGTCGATCATGATCCCTTCAGTCAAATTTGACAAATCCTAACAGCCTCAATCAGATCATCCTTAGCCAATTTCATTTGCAGATCTTATGGGCTATGGTTTCCTTATCTAGACAGCAACATCAAACCAAGAACTTATTTTTAAATTCAGTTTATGCTTCCATTCAAAATATGTTTAGCAATAAAGCAATGTTTTCATGACATATCAATTTCAATAATGTGTTTATGTCAACTAAAGGAACAGAAAGTACTTCTGGATAAGGGAACAATATGATAACTACCTCACCACATTCACAAACGATGTCATAACCAACAATACCAAGATCCAAATCACCTGACTTTATCTTTCGAACTATATCTTTAGGTCGTTGAAACCACACCTCCAAATCACCTGACTTGTGGGCGTCACAGAGTTGCTCGAGACATATTACAGGAACAGTCTAACTCAGCAACTTATGAGTTATAAATAGATGATAGTAGGAAAAATAATTGTCATGTTTAAGCAACATCCATGTGGTAATGGCTATGCAATAATTTGAAGAAGTGATTCAAAAAAGAAGGCATAAAATTATTGATGAAATGTCACTGGACATCAACAACATCCTTATTGTTAGTTTCATTCTTGTTGAATCGTATTGTGAGTGACCGGCGGCGTGAGAGGCGTCGTCGATTCTGTAAGATAATCAAGTCTAGGACATTGGACGCGAGAGAAAATATTCCGGAAAGAGCAAAGATACCCTCGTATTTCGATGAGATTTAGTTATGTGTTAGGGGCATTTTAGTCAAAGTCTCGTTGGCAGTTGGCACAGATGTAACAGAAGCCGCCACTGACACTTACTGTTGAACCTGATCATTTATCCTTTTTTTTTCTTTTAAAATGCACCCTTCTGCTTGTTATTCTCCACCGGTGCCCTATTTACCTATGTGGTTCACGTTGAAAAAAACGTTCATTTGTTTCTGACAAAAATTATTACATATTTTTAATATCCTTTTAGATATTTTTGAACGATTACAATTCAGTTTGCACAGAAAGCCAGAAAATGGAATTTAATTAGAAAATACGTGAAGATTTGATTCCATCTACAGATATTAATCCAAAGCCTTTGTTATAAACACAGACGAACAACAAGATCACTACAATATTCCAAATCAAACAATTGACAAATAATCCTAGTCAGCATTTAAAATTAGGGAAGATTGAGACAGACTATAGAGCTTTTGAAATTGAAGTATCAGTGTCATGGCTATATGAGAGGCCACATGAATGAAAGAATCATTTATTAGCTCTTCCACTTGCCCCCAACCAGTGCAAATTACAAAAACTGTAGGTGCAACTCCTTTTGTCTTGATATTGCAGATATCTCCTGTACATGAAAGTGGGGTTGGAAAACATGGGATGAAAAGAATTTGATATACGCCCCTGATCTATCTTTGTCAGACGACGACGACGATCAACAACAACTAGCGCCTGACAGTAAATGAGGATGGTAGCTATGAAAAAAAAATGCAATTTCGAGGGTACATGGTGCGGACTTGATCTTGCAAAATAAGGGGTAGCATCTTTTGTCAGCAGCGAGGGTAACTTTCCGGCTAAAGGTTGTCTTTTAGCCATTTAAGTGCTCCATTAGCAACAGACCTGAATATATATGATCCATGTAACCATGAAGTTTTTGAAATAGTACAAAATGCTTCAGTTACCAGAACCACAGAAGTAGTAACTATTAAACGGGCGAGAATAAGGAAAAAAGATACATGTATAATTCTAATGTACTGGTTGTTGATCGGGATAAAGTTCAACTGATTTTAATTCACCAAACTCAAACTACCTAAAGTAGGATATTGCTTTCAGTACTAACAATGAAATAAAATAGTTGACTATAAATTGAAGAGAAAGTTCATGTACCATAAGACAAGCGACATGGAGATGAAAAGAGAGCATGCAAATTACAAACAAAAAAAAAAGGCAGATCTGTCAACTCAGTGGCCCTAGAGCCGGTCACATGGGTACGGAGGGAAGTAAATTCAGGTACATAGACAAGAGGCGCATAGTGGAATGAATCTAAGTCGTGAGTTCCTACGAGATTTGTCCTAGAGCATAGTACAAACGGTGAATGCATGACATTTTTGGTGTAACAGCTACAATAGGTGGATTACATAGATTGTCAAAAAGTCAAGGTCTAAATAGACAAATTAATGTCTTTGTCAAATATCAACGTTTTGTAACTAGCTAGAAAAGCTTAACAAACAAACTAACGAGGCCAAAAAAAACCACAAACTAACAACTAACAAACTAGCTATGTATGATCAATAAATACTTTCACTGGAACTCAAACTTTAAACAAATTTTTTACTTAACCAAGTATAGGATCTTGTTGAACATTATGGCATGTTTTGTGCCCTCAAAATGATGAAAAATGTATCAAAACACACACACACACACATCAAACTAAGTGTTGAAATTATTGCCTTACATAGAGAACATCCTTAATCATTTTGGTTCAAAGTGAAACGAAAGAAAGAGCAAGAGTAAATTGATAGATGACACCAGCCGTATGAGAGAATATAACATGGAGATAGGACATTAAGTAAAAGACTGTACCTGGATTCTGAAAAAGAAGAAATCCATGAAAATTGAAATTTTAAGATAAATGAAGCACTTGTAGAAGGTTTTAGAGGAGAAAAAAGGAAAAGAAATGGGCAAGAAAATGATAGGGATGGAATTACCTACACCCACGCGCCCAAGGTTTTGGATGAGAAAAATGAGAGAGAAATGACAAGAAATGGTAAGGATGGAATTATCTAAACCTGGGCTCAGCTCAAACGTTGAAATATAAAGTTGATGAGATGAAAAAAAGGAAGAAAAAAACATAGCAGAATTTACTAAATTAAACAAGAAATTTATGGATGTTATCCAAGGACCTGAATACATCATATTGTTCTTGGATTGCTTATTGAGACAAAAAACGTACCCAGCAAAGTCCTTTAATGACTGCCAAAAGTCATTTTGACTTGGTTGCTCTTGCTCTGAATCCTGTGCCTCCATGCTCTTTTGACTTCTTTTTGTAGTATCAACTGCAAAAAGGTATATCAAGCTTAGACATAAATCATATCCAACCAAGTACTCACCAAAAACAACTATAGCAGATAAAAGTACCAGTTCATTCTTAAATCTGACATCATATTTGGCAAACTCAAACTTCTTACAATTATGTTAATTATTTTTACCAATTATCAAGAAGCATTATAATTAAAAAAGCACTTTGATCTTACTCTGTGTTTTTGTATTTGGGTGAGAACTTGGGCGGCGGACAGAATTACTTCTCAAAGATGCAAGTTCTTCAAGCAACTCTTGTTCTTGTCCACTGCAGAAACATACAGAAAATTGTACATAAGAAAGATGAGAAAAGGATGGTAAAGAAAAAAGATGGCTCATCCAAAACCAGTAATTAGGCCAAATCAATTTAGCTAAACACTGGGGTCAACTGACACCAATTATTGAAAAAATTATTAAAAGCACGGTCATGACGATTCCAAAACCCAGGTAAAGAAGATTGAAGGTTGCTTCAGGCCACCAGTGTAAAACCACGTCAAAAACCTAATAAACATGGACCTCAGTCATATTTTGTCTAATGATAAGGGTGGTAAGTCAAGACTCATGGCTTGTTGTTCTTGTATTAAGGAAACTTCCAGTGTCAGCACCAGGATCAAATCAGATCTGTATAAACTTTATGCCACAGAGACATGAATTTTATCAAAGCTAATGAACAAGTCTATTGACCATTGACAAAGTGTGTACGGTTCAGAAGTTGGAAAACCCTTCTATAATGAAAATGTTTCACATACACCAAGAGCAAAGTGAAAGGAATTGAATGCGATATGTAGGCGTGTATAGCACGAAGAACCAAAATTCAAAATAGCCTATTTTTTCAGACACTAGATAAAGGGGAATCTATCTGATAGCTATAATGCTCAACCTGATACGACTTGGTATAGTTACTTTGATATTGAATAAATGATCACCGCGCATTGATGGCTTGTTTAACTTAGGGACACCTCTTTTTGCTAGAACAACCACGTCACCAGGTTGGGTACCAGGAGGTACCTGAAGTTCACCAATCCCATCAACTGTCTTGACCTGTCAATGAATTTGCCAAATAAACCAGTCAGTTATAAATGGAACCATGAGAAAGAAGTAAAGAGAGAAAACTGAAATAAGAGCAAAAACAAACTTCCATAAATAATCATAAATATTACTCCATGGCCTGGGAGCATACTAATGCATTTCAGTATGCTTGATGATCGGCAATAATAGCGTTACGCCAGTAGGTGCACCTAGTAAATATTGATGTGATGAAATTTGGATGGATGCAGATTTGGAGGGCATGTGTTGCATCTATATATGGTTTCTGTGGATCTATGTAGTATAGTTCTGTTGTTTAGTGAATAAGCTGATGAGGAATGACTCAAGTACACTACTGGTACGCTATAAATTGAGATATGATTGTGATATGGATTCAGCAATATAGATACTCAGACCCACTTACTGATGGTGTATCATGAAGCATAGCTGTGCCTATAGTTCCATTAGAATCTTATTTTATCACAATTTGTAAACCATAAATCTGGAAATTGGGTGCTTCCTAATAGCTCAAGTGGCAA
Organism: Zingiber officinale; assembly: GCF_018446385.1. Lineage (NCBI taxonomy): Eukaryota > Viridiplantae > Streptophyta > Magnoliopsida > Zingiberales > Zingiberaceae > Zingiber > Zingiber officinale. The sequence continues at coordinate 18,617 of NC_056001.1, forward strand.
AAAAAAGGCGATTCACTCATCCCAGCATCCCCGCCAACCCGTCCCTAGGCCATCACGGAGGAGGTAAATCACGGGTGACTACTAGCCATTAGTGCAGGTGGCCAAGGCATAGGGGAAGGCATGCTCGGACACGCCAAGTTTCGACCCCAAGACCTCATGTGGTAACACCCACCCCATGCTTTAACCACCGCACCGCCCTGAGGGGTGCTTCCCAATAGCTCAAGGTTTTAGAACCAATGGCTAATCCAATCAAATTGGCATGAGTTTAAAGTGCAAAACCTCAAACTTAGCTTGTCCTTGAAATAATTTCTGTTCTTGTTTCAATCTAGTTATCTCCCATCATTGGCTTATTCCTGCGCAACCTTCAGGTTTTCTGGTTGCACAGGTTTCAAGCTTAGTTCATGCTGACCATCAGAGCCATAGCCGCAATCACAAGTTTGGACCTTTTCCTATTAACTTAATTTGAGATGAGTGATGCTGAATCAAATCTTTATCAACAATCTCAAAGATTAATTGGGATTCTCATCAACATATTTGGACTAGAGAATGATCCTTCCATAGTAAACTTTTCAAATCTCTATTAATAATCAATTCAAGGAGGAGAATATCAATCATATTTTCCTTTTCTTTAACTTAATTCCTATCAAAATCATGTTTCCTTTCAATGAAAAATTATGATGATTGATAATACACTTTTTGGCTTTAAAAATATATGAAGATTCACTCTAATTCTCAAAAAGAAAGTGGTCGATGGCAATTGCAATTAATCATGCACCTAGAAAGCCAAAACCAAGATTAAATATTATCAGTTTAGCAGAGAGAGAATCTGAACGCTAGAATACCCAATGCATATTTGGCCATTATTGGATAAAGGTCAGTTTTGGAGAGGATCAAAAGTAGCTTTGGTGCAATGTCCTGAAGCACCCAACGAAAGCTAGCCCATTAACTTGTTAATCTCAACCACTAACCCATTAACTTCTTCATCTAGTCCAAGTTAATAGTTAATTAACTCATTTGACCTTTTATAAACTCATTAAGTCACAACTTATGTGAGATTTAAGTGAGGTGTCACAAAGCTATAGGAAGACAAGAGGAGCTCTACTACTAGACAAGGAAGACGTGGACGAGGAAAGAAGGGATTCATCAGTTGGTATTGAAGGAGAAAGAGGGTGTACTTGTGGTAGCAATGGCAGTACTAGCAATAGAGGTGCTCTTTAATAAATATCTGTTTTGCACTCCCCCTCTTGATGCCAACCTCATTCTGTGACATTATTTTTATTTATCATTTCCTCAATAATGCACCACCAATTTGTACCTAAAAAATTTACCTTTTACCTAACTCAAGTTCAACTGCGACTAATGATTGGAATAGAAGTTTGGCTGATCTTCCATGAACCAGTCGATGACAGCCAGGAAAAACCAGTCAGCAGAAATACTAGAACAAGTTTTAAAACCTTAGCTTGTAGTAACTCAAGATGCTAAATAGATTTTGCACACTTCATCAAGGAGACATTCCATGGTTAGCTAAATTTGAAATCCTAAGCTCAGGAGTAACATGCACATTTCAGCACCACAGATTTTAATCATGAAAACCCAAAAGAAACAAAGTGAGAAGATCTAACTAGAGTTTAATTCTTATGTATTATTAGCACTTAAGATGACCATTTCCAATGGAAACTTTCACAAGCCCTTGCATTAGGAGGCTGATGTAACCTTTCTCATTTCCCTTCACTAGTCAAGATGGTGCATTTGACAGTAAGCATAAATGCGCAATAGAATTTTATTAGTGAAGTTAATTATTTTTTTTTGAAGGACAGTCAAATATATTTGAACTTAGTCCCATTTCTTTAGTGATGGTCTAAAACAATAAAAGGTCAAAAAGGAAGTTCAGGAATCACCTTAACAGTGGTCCCTAAGATGGCTTCAATGAAATCAATGGTAACAGTTGAGAACAAGTTAATGCCATCTCGTTGAATTTCAGAAATTTCTTCAATGTCAAGGCATACATAAAGATCACCTGGTGGACCCCTTAAGACAATGAAAGTGCAACATGTTATCCATTGGCAAATTTTAAACAAAAAATAATGCAGTATAATTAGCTACCATGCCACAAAATCAAAGTGTACATGCAATTTACAGAAACCTGGAGAAAAAGTTGTGTGCTTGGGAGCAAGAGCATATTAATTACTGTCTGGAATAAATCTAGCTATGGCATTACAAAAACATGGAAAAGGGTTAGTATGCTAGTTTTGACTAAGGCTCAATTTAATGATGCACCCACAATAAGGCTAACATAAGATTTACCACAATCAGTAACTCATTTAAGCTGACATTAATCAAGAGCCGTTGATCCCAGTGACACAAGCCTGATCAATCTTTTCTTCAGTTTGTTCCATGCATGAAAATTATTAGAGCATCCATAGTTGTGGGAGCTCTTGGAAAGCTCCCTCGTTGCCACATCCACGCAACGTCAAAAGTAAAAAACTCCACACATCTCTCCACTATCAAAAAAAACCCCTCAACAACTCCTTCATGGGTCTTACTTTTTCATTATATATATTTCTCATCCATCCTTCATATTTTATATTATATATAATTAAATTTTTATAAAATTTAAATCCATAAATTGTTAACATGGAATAACATTAATAATTAAAAAATTACATAAATATTACAGTACATCAAATAAAAAGACATAAATTATAATAATAAACTTAAACACATGTACCGATCACATCTCTGCTTAATTTTTTCAACCATTTTCTCATATATATGAAGTTGTTTTGGTATCCTTCATAAGAATTTTATAATCCTTATGAAAGATATCGGCTTCTCACAAAGCCACTTTTAGCAATGATAATATCTTGTTATTCTTTGTCGATAGTTTGTTTCATTTTGTCGCCCTCTCTAGCTTTGGATTTTCGCTTTCTCTTCGTTGCCTTATGCCCTATTGGATGAATGCAGACTTCGGAGTCATCCACATCAACACTTGTATCTGGATTTTATGTTGAAGTGTTCCCCCTTGATTTGGATGTCTTTGCCTTCTTGCTAGAGTAATGAGCAACTGATTATGGTGCATATTTCTCATATTCTCTGAGAACCCTCCACACCTGCATACTTGAAGTCCTTATTATTGTTGTTGGCGTTTCACATATTCATTGTGTTCTCCAATACATTCTCGTCACTCCAACTACTTTGACGATGAGTATAAAAATTATTATAGATTGCAAAAAATTCATTTACCATCGATGTAAACTCATATTAATGTGATTTTAGTCGCTGATAGATTCTCGTCATAGTTCTAGTGGGTCGATGCTTATTGTAATAATCAGCTATATGCTTCCAAAAAGCTTGATTCTTCTGGTCATTACCAATGACTACGTTGGTACTGATAGTTGCCCATGCCTTCACAAGGACCACGTCTTCATTGAGAGACCAAAATCTTCGTTTTGAATCATCTTTCTCCAGTTCAACTTCACGCTCTTCTTGTGATGAGTGTGGTGGCCACTGAGTTGCTTCTTTGTCGCTGATAGATGGGTCAATAGTAGCCCTTTTTGATTCATTCAAAAGCATGATTGAGGAGCAGAAAATACACAAGGCAAAGAAGGCATCCTAAATTGATTGCCCATTGGGGTGGATACATACCAAATGAAGTTGGGGTGGCGTTACTTGGATTCATTGAAAAATTTTAAGAACTTTAGGAATTTGGGAAATTTGATGGAGCATATGAAATATTTTGAAAATTTAGAGAGCATTGTGTGGGAGAAAAAAAATGAGGATATTGGACATTTGGAAGAATGCGAGTATTTGAGAAGATGTATTTTCTTCCACATTTAAAGAATTTAAAAGATTTATAAAAGAAGTGTTGAAATTTTCATCCATCTCGAATACAAATAGAAAATGAAAGAAAGAAAGAAAAAGTAGAGAGTGAAGAAAATGAAAGATGAATGAAAAAAAATGAGAGATTGAAGATGTATTTATAGATTTTTTTTTAATTTAAAAAAGTAAAAAACTTGAAGGAGCGACTCCGTAAACACGGAGCCACTCCTTCAATAAGAGCATTTTTTTTTATAAACAAATATTAAAAAAATCATTTTAATAACCAAAAAAAACTTTAAGGAACAGCTCTATCAGAGCTCCCTCCCACTATGGGAGTGGGCTCCCTCTGGGTCGCCAAGTCCACAATGGGAGCCCTTAGTTTGATTCTGCCTAATAGCTGAATGTGCTTGGTCAAACCTCACTAAAACAAGATAAGAGATATATTCCTTTAATAATAGAAGCAACAAGCTGCAACTAATGCTCACGATTATTTTTAATTTCAGTCTATAGTTAGTAATAACAATATCATCGTATCTCTCTTAATTGGATTGAGCTTTCTCTGCTATCCCTCTTGTTATTCCTCCTCGATTTAAATTGTATAACTATGGAATCCATGAATCATCTTTCAGCAAAGTTAAAACTATTTTAACTTAGCTTTCAGCACATTGTATGCTTAAGAAAAATGAATTAAAATCAGGTTCAGAGAGCATTTTTTTAATTACTTAAAGATAAATAAATTATCACTTTAGCTTCAGAACATAGTCAAGTCGGGCTTGTTTAAGTCCATGAGGGATGAAAGGAAGCTTGATTCAAATTTTGATCCCACAAGAACTATGCCCTCAAGTTTCTGATTATATTAACCTAGTAATAGTGATAGCGGATGGATGAGCTGATCTAATATCAAACCATAGGCAGTGGCTATTCATTGAAGCACATATGCAGTAGTTTAGGACTTTAAAGGTTCCGAGAACTAATTTTGATCAGAGAGATCAAACTTCAGATAAGAGAAATACAAACATCAGAACTAATCTAAGGCAGAGCACATTTCAAGCCCATGAAGAATACATGAATTAACCCTGGCAAATAGATTCCCATACCCTTTTGGTCCTGCATCACCTTCATCCCTCACACGAAGAGTACTGCCTTTGCTAACACCTGGTGGAATTTTTACTTTGATATCCTTTCTAACTCGTATGCGACCTTCTCCAGCACACTTCCAGCAATACTCTGAAATAATTTCACCTTCTCCCCCACAAGCTGGGCAAATGGAGACCTATACAGGAGTAGAAACTTAGAGCAAGGACATTGGCTTTGATGCAGTTAGCTTCAGGCATAGTTGCAACCAAGAAAACTACACAAGCATGTATGATCAACTCATAGTTCGGTCTAACATGACTTGTCAGTAGCATTGTTTATGTAAGATAAAACTCATTTGCAATGATCCCAGCCTATAATCCCTAAGAAATGTCCTGTAGTAAGTACATAGTCAAAATATAAGTAGAAATACTAAAGAAGCTGAACCAATCAAGTTGGTCAATCATCAATGAACAATTTAAAGAGATTTGGAGTTGGCATCATTTTCCATGCTTCTCTTGCTTCACTCGACCAAAGAGGATTTAATTAAAGCAATCCAGCATTACATGCTAGATAATATAAAGCACAGAAACTTCAAATTTCTTAATCATATTTTCTATTAAGACCCAATGTGGTATGACCCTCCCCGGGACCCTATATTGACAGGATCTTCGTGCACCGGGTTACCATTTTTTAATTTCTATTAAGACGTTTTCAAATGCAGTTAGTATGATAAGCTTCACATAAATTCTCATTATTTATCATAGAAAATCTTGATTTGCCTTTAAGTTATTGGATTCCTTATGTTGTTATCATCATCAAGCCATGTAAGTCTTGACTATCTAAAAGTCATTGAATTGAGTCCACTGAAAAATACATTAATCAGTGGAAGGATAAAAAGGTACTGGCAAACCTGAGAGAACATTCCAAAGGGTGTTTGCTCAGTTCGCATTACTTGGCCTCTTCCACCACAAGTTGAGCATATTCTCATCTTGGAGCCAATTTTTGATCCCATACCAGCACAGATATCACATGTTTCCAAATGAGACAAAACAATTTCCTTTTCTGCTCCAAAGATAGCCTCTGAAAACTCCAAAATTATGTCATACCTGTGAACATTCTAAGTATCAATTAACAACTCTGTAAATCATAAACTCATTTTTCTTATAAATGTGAGGTAACAGAGCATTTGAAAAGGAGATAGAACCACAGATCAACATAAAGCTGTGGTATAGCATAGTAAATATTTGCATATAAAAATTTAGTCCAAGCCAAATGAGTTTTCTTACTGCATATGCTAAATGACAATACATAGAGAACAAGTTAATAACTAATACATCTGCAATAACTGGAACATATTGTCTTAGGTTCAAGAACCATTCAAGGTCTAGGGTTAAATGCACTAGAATGAAGCATCACTAAGCAATATGTAGAATATAGGATAAATATGGATAGTTTAATTTAGGCAAATCAGATTTTATTTTATTTTATTGCTTATTTGATTTGATTGTATTTCATTCCATAAATAAGTTGGAAAGAAGTGTATAAATAAGCAATGATCCTCATGTATTTAATATCAAGAATTTGAGAAATTCTTCATTCCGGTTCTTTCTCTGTCTCTTTCTCTCGGCAGATTTGTTCATGGTATCAGAGCCATCAGCCATCTCTTTCTTCAAAGCAAAGCAAACTCTCAGCAACCACAGTCTTGTTCTCGCCCATTAACCACAACAAAAAACTGTTGGCAGCCAATCCCTTCAACACTAAACAGTTTGACTTGCTGATGAAGATGTTGCGTGACCTACCAAGCAGCGAGAGACATGTTTCCCAGCACAGACCCATTGAATATCATGCCCAATCAGAAATTTCAGCCCACTTAGCCCAAAAAATGTCCACTGCTGCCTTAGCCCATCTGGAGTCCACTGGTTAACCCACAACGAAGGTATTTTCCCTAATACCTTAAATACAAATAGGTGTCTCCGTGGAAGTGCCCAGTTGGCTAGAGGATGGTATATTTGCTACAATGGGGCAAAGATCAATTCTCAATGGGCACATGTCCTCGGGGAAAAAACTCCTCCCACCCCCTAGCCACTTGACGGTCGGCTATAAGCTGACCCCGTGATTTACTTCCCTTCACATAACCTGGGGACGGGCCGTGCGGGGCGCTTGGGATGAACATAATCACCTTTTGCTACAATTAAATATAAACAGGTCTCTCGGACGATGAATTATTGACTCAGGCACATTGGATCACATGACGGACGATATATCTCTCCTTCATAATTATGTTCCATGCCGAGACAATTCCACTATTCGTGTTGCAAATGAGTTTGTCGCAAAAAACATCGGTGTTGGTTTCGTAACGATAACGCTAAATATATACTTGAAAATAGTCCTTAATGTTCCTATATTGGACTATAGTTTATTATCCATAAGAAAGTTGACCATGATTTAAAGTGTCTTGCTAAATTTTCTCCTAAACTAAAACAGGGAAGATGATTGGCAATGCTGAATCATGCTCCGGACCCTACGTTATTCACGGGACTTAACCACACTACGAAAATTTAGCTAGCTACCACTCTACCTCTTCCAACAATAAATATACCGAAATCATGTTATGGCACATACTTACAAAAGATCTCCCAAAGATCAACTTTGAAGACCTATGTGACAAGTTGGGCATGTACAATATGTACAACCTAACTTGAGGGGGAGTGTAGAATATATTGTAAATATGGATAGCTTAATTTAAGCAGATCGGATTTTATTTGATTATTTATTTGATTTGATTGTATTTCATTCCATAATTAAGTAGGGAAGAAGTGTAAAAACTAAGCAATGATCCTCATGTACAGATTTAATATCAAGATTTGAGAAATTCTTCATTCCAGTTCTCTCTCTTTCTCTCGGTGGATTTCTTCACAATAAAATATAGTCCAAGTCCCTATTCAAATTCATTTAGGAGAATAATCGACTTGAAATTTAGTAACAAGAAAATTATCATAATCTCTTCAATGTAGCTTACCGTAGATCTTCACCCTTCATAGCAGCTCCACGTCTACGTGTTCTAAATGCAGTTTGATCCATGCCAGAGAAACCACCCATGCTTGCACCAAAAAAGGTCTCAAATAGGTCAAAAGGATTGGTCTGCAAGTAAGGGAAGATATATAGAATATTTTTCAAATTCACTATATAAATCTAAATAATTTTAGCTGTAGCCAGTTGAGTTACCATCTCCGCAAATTTATTTGAATGCTAGTGTAAATCCTTTGGCTAGCAAATTCTATATTGTGCATAGGATAGAATGAAAACCTAATTTCACTTTATTACCGTGTACGCTCCAGCTGAACCACCTACCCCGCTCTTCACTCCAGCTTCACCATATTGGTCATATAAAGCCCTCTTTTTATCATCTGACAGCACCTGTTAAACACATATACAATAACATGAAAGAGGAAAAGTGCCATATTATATCTAAACTGTTAAAATGTGAACATACTTGTACAAGAAAATGGCAGGATTATATAATAGGCAATTGCAAAATTAAAATCAAATTTACGAAGGATCAGATACAATTCATAGGTATGCAACAGAAAAAAGTTTATTAAGGCACACAAATAATTTTCTTTGACCTCCATCTGCTTGAAAAATAAAAATAAAATAAAAATGGGATACCACACTAGATATTATTGGTGCAAGGAGTATCAGATAATAGCAACAAACCTCTAAGGTTTCAATATTTGACAATATAACAAGGTATGGTCAAATTGACCAAGTGTTGACCTAAACAGGACTTGATGTTTAGAAGTGAGTGAAGTCTAGTCAGGTCTACCACTAGTAAAGAGAAGTCTAGCCAAGATCAGATGACTAGGAAAGGCAGTCCTAACTGAAAGTTAACAAGGGAAAGTCCTGGTGAATAAAGTTAGGCTCTGGTGAGTGAAACCAGGAGGTGAAAGTCCTAATGAGTGAAGCTATGCCCTAATAAGTGAAACCAGGAGATGAAAGTCCTAATGAGTGAAGCTAGGCCTTGGTGAACGAAGTCATAAGGTAAAAGTCCTAGTGAGTAAAGTTAGGCCCTAATGAGTGAAGTTAGGTAGTAAAAGTCCTAGTGAGTGAAGCCAGGCGGTGAAAGTCCTTATGAGTGAAGCCAGACAATGAAAATCCTAAGGAGTAAGCCTTAGGTGGTAAAGTCTTGGATGTAGTCTAAGCATGAAGCCTAGTAGGTTGAGTAGATTTACAAGAGTGCGGCTCGATCCTAAAGGATTAACCCCTAGGTGATAGATTTGAAAGAAGGGCATTCAAGCAAAATGTAAGCCTAGTAGGTCAGGTAAATGTACAGGAGTGTGGTTTGATCCTAAGAGATTGACCTTTAGGCGGTAGACTTGGAAGAGGGACCTCCAAGCAAAAGGTAAGCCTAATAGGTCAGGTAGACTTACAGATATAAGCTAGGCAGCTTGTTTGTGTTTTGTATAGTTATTTTGCAGGAACCTAGAGCTGAAAGCAAAACAGAGACTAGACAAATATAAATGGGTGAACCAGACTTGACTCAGGTCGAACTGGACCCAAACCTATTTAGTAGACTGAACCAGCGATTTAGATCGACTGGGTTCGGTCTAGATTGCTCAGAAATGCATACATGGAAGATGATGTGGCAAAAGATCTAGTTTATCTTTATGATTTGGATAAGCCAGATGATGTGGATAGATATAATGCTTGATCCAGATATAACTTCATTCAAATAAGAGTTGATCCAGATAAGGATCTGATCCAACTTTATAAAAGAAGACGAAGACTCTATGTTCAACATCAATTCTCCACTTCTCATACTCTCTGTGCTCAAAGAAGAACTGTCGAAACTCTGCTCGTACAACCGGGGAGGATCCAGGAGGGGTGTGTGACATTCAGGAGCTTCTGGACCGTGACCACGAGTTTATTTGTTTCATTTACAAGCTGTGAATTTTCTATTATATCCTTTTTCTTGTATTCAAATAGTAAGATGAGTTTCTCTGCCTCCGGAAAGCTTCCGAGAATGTAGTTCGGATCCTCTGTCCCGAACTGCCTCTGTCCCCATGTCCCACTGTCGATCGGACGGTCCAGATTGCATCTCAAGGCATCATGACATCTTTAAGATGTGTGCAATATTCTTGTGATATGCAATGCATCCTTGAGATGCAATCTGGACCGTCCGATCAACAGTGGGACATGGGGACAGAGGCAGTTCGGGACAGAGGATCCGAACTGCCGAGAATGAGACCACTAGTGGACTCACGTTGCGTAGGCCTTGGATGTACTAACCCTATAGTTGGGAACCAAGTAAAATTCTACGTGTCTTTCTTCCTTGCTTTATTTTATATTCTGCTGCTATTAACGACTTTGATAGAACAAACGAAAGAACGACAAAAACGAATGATCGAGATTCAACCCCCCCTCTCGACAGCACCGATCCTACAATTGGTATCAGAGCAAGGGGGGCTTGATTTCTGTACAACCACTAAATCAAACATTTTATTTTATTTTATTTTTCATTACAATATTTTATTTTGTTATTATTCCTTCCGCACTACTTACTCTAAGACGAAGTCTTGGAACATCAATTTAAGTTTTTTTGTAATAGTTCAAATGGTGCACAAGGAAATGTTTGGGTGAAACATCAACGACCCTCCACCATACAATATGGATGGATTCAAGTTGTGGAGGTTACATATTGAAAGTTTCATTATGATGGATGACTTCGACTGTGGCATAACATTGAAGAGATCTATCCAAAATTCGAAAGCAAACAGAAAGATAATAAATTTAATTTCAGAATTATTGTCTAATAAAATTATATGGAGAATTAGAGAGTTCAAATATGCCCACGACTTTAGGACCCGGCTGAACGAACTTCACGAGGATCCATCACAACTAGAAGATCAAGTCAAACGCAACTCCAAATCCGAGTTCGAGTCCATGACAAAAAAACCTACAGAATTAGGGGTTACGAATAATATTAGTATAGTTTACCAAAATACCCCTTTTACTGAAAATATATATGATAATTTAAATATTTCTGAAAACATGCATGACAATTCTTGTACATCTAGAAATAAATAGTCTTGATAATTTTTATTATCCTAGAAAAATAGAAAATAATGTAAATTTAATTAATTTAAAAAATAAAGATGAAAAGTTACAAAATTTGAAAATAGTTAAAATTAATTCAAATGATCAAGTCAACGTAGATCAGGTTAATAAATTTCTTAACAAAATATTTAACTTAGATAATTTGGATAAAATCAATTTGGAGATTTCTACTAAAAGAAAAATTGAATCTGATAAATTTAATTAATTCAAAATAAAAAAACAAATAAAAATGAAAATATTAAGAATGATATGTTAAATAAAATAAATTCTACCCATTCAATTAATTCAAACTTAAGGATAAAGAAAATATAAATCTAAAGATAAATTCAAACACTAGGATAAAATCAAAATTAAATATGAAAAATTCTAAAATAAATCTAGATTTTGATAAGTCAATCAAAACTTTAATCAAATCGACACAACCTTGATTTGGTTAAACAAAATTGACCAAAGCAATTTAAATAACTTAATTAATTTTGAAAATATGAATATTAACCAAAATTCAAGAAAATAAATCTACAAATTTTAATTATAATAATTCAAATTTAACTTTTTCAAACTTAATTAATCATAATAAAGTACTATTTAATTACAAAATAATAAATAATTCTAAAAATTCAAAATTAAATCCGAAAAATTCAAAATTAAATTATAGATTATAACAAGTTAAATGCAAACTTAAATCCAAAGATAAAAGATTATCATCAAGTACTTAATTACGAGACAATGAATTCAAAAATTAAATACAAAAATTTAAAATTTAATCGAAAAAAATTAATTACCTTAATTCAAGAAAATAAATTTACAAATTTTAATAAGTCAAACCTCAATTTAAAATTTCTAAAATTAAATTATTATAATAATGCACCTTATAATTATGGAACTAATGAATAAAATTCTACTCAATGAAATAATAAAATTAATAAAAATCAAAATATGCCAAGGAAAAAAAATAATTTAATTCTTATTCAACATAGTATCAGGGTGGGGGCAAGATGAAAGTACGTTAGGGAAGCTCGGTCTAGGAAGTTAAGAAGGGTAAGGCGTACCCTGCTTGGTCTACTTAGCTAAGTGGAACTAATCGAAGCTACCTCACCACATCCTAGACAAGTTAGACTAAAGTTTTTCAATAGTAAATTTAAATGTACAATTTCTTAAAAAAACTTTATCTAAAAGTGGTCATTTCTCTGATACCCAAGAAAACTCTTATGCCTCGCCACAGCCTGGAAGCTAATTTTTAAAATATATATTTAACTAACTAGCGATTAAACCTGAATCTAACACAAGGTCAAACAAAGGGCAACCCGATGCACGAAGCTCCCGCCATGTGGGGTCCCGGGGAAAGATCCAAGGTCAAACAATCTACAAAATTCAAAATGAATCAAGTAAAATTGACTAAACATCTCACAAAACTCATAAGAATATCATGTTTGACTGAGTGTACTTATAGATATATTTTTCAAAATATATATCTTTGAAAATTGGTTGACCATCACTTACATGGAATCTCTAGGTCAACACTAGAACCCAGTCCCCTAGGTATTTAGGTAGATTTCCTTGTGGTTAACAAGGATAACCAGGACATGTCAAATTAAGGGGAGAAAGTGTTGAAACATTTTGAAAAATTATTTTGAAAACAATTGAAAAGGTTTTGAAAATGCTTTTGAAAATAAAGAAGTAGGTTTTGAAAAATCTCTAGTCTTTGAAAAATCTTGTAAATGTTTTGAAAAATACTTTTGAAAACTAATGAAAATATTTTAAAATTTTTGAAAATGTTTTGAAAATTTCTGAAAATATTTTAAAAAGATTTTGAAAAATTTCGTGCAAAACTTTTTAAAAAACATTTATTTGTTCTTTTGATTTAGATCAACCCCTAAGACACAATTTCCTTGTCCTTAACAAGGATTCCTAAGGGTGTCAGATTAAGGGGGAGTCCTAATTGAAAGATCAAACATGATTTTTAAAATTATTTCAAAAATTAGTTTTGTAAATCTTTGAAAACTAGTTTGAAAGTTCATTTGGAAAATCTAGAAAACTGCTTTGAAATTTTTTTTGAAATTATCTTGCATTAAAGAAAAAACATCTTGCAGAATTCTTAAAATATTTTTTCAAAAATTTGTTGACAAATGTTTTTGAACATATTTCGAAAGACAATTTAAAAAAGGATAAAGGACATGTTCAAAAATAATTCATATATTCAAACAAAAAGGGAATTAGAGAATAATTTTGACCAAGATTACCCTTTATATTGTTGGTGCAAAGCTTAAAAAATTATCCATTTTTGATGTCCGTCAAAGGGGAAGTGTGACCTTAAGTTAAACAATATAGTAACCCTCTCACATTGATAAAACCCTTAAGATCCAAGCCTAACTTAAGATTATTGTCAAATATTAAAAAAGAAGAAGATTGTTGGTGCAGGAAGTACCAAATAATAGCAATCAACCTCTAAGGTTTCGATGTTTGACAATATAATAAGGTATGGTCAAATTGACCAAATGTTGATCCAAACAGAACTTGATGTTTTGGAAGTGAGTGAAGTCTAGTCAGGTCAAAATTGACCAGATGACTAATAAGGAGAAGTCTAGTCAGGACCAGATGACTAGCAGAGGAAGTCTTAACTGAAAGTTAGGCAAAGGAAATATTGGTGCAATTTTCTTAGGTTAAAGTTGACCAAGTTGACTAAGTCTGAGTTGGGTCAAGCTTGAGTCTTATATTTGAGTTTTGATGTTTGACAATGTATGGAGATTGCAAGTGCAATCGTCCGTTTGGGGAGATTGTTTGTCCAATTTTCTTTTTGGTCAAGGTTTGACCAGGTTGATGTGAAGAAAAGTAAGCAGGTCAAAGGTGACTAGATACTTGACTGGGAAGTCCTAACTGGAGGTTAGGCAAAAGGAAGTCCAACGGGAAGGTTGGCAAAATGTGAAAAGTCCTAGTAAGTGAAACTAAGCAAGAGAAAGTCCTAGTGAGTGAAACTAGGCAGGAGAAAATTCTGGTGAGTGAAGTCAGGTGAAAGCCCTGGTGAGTGAAGTCAGGTAGTTGGAAGTCCCGATGAGTGAAGCCGAGCAATGGGAAAATCCTAGTGAGTGAAACTAGGTGAAAGTCCTAGTGAATGAAGCTAGGTAGATGGAAAGTCCTGGTGAGTGAAGTCAGGCACGTGGAAATCCAGGTGGATCAAGGATGACCAAACACCTGGTGAGTGAGTGAGAGCCGGATCCTTGGATTAGTCACCTCTTCTTGAGGTGGATACCAAGTAAATCCATATTGTTAGCATTGTGAGTGTGCTTCGAGTTTAATCCGCTGCAAAACCAATATCATCGAAGCGCGACGAGCTATTCACCCCCCCCCCCTCCTCTAGCTCTCAAAGAGGTACCAACAGGAAAGTCCTAATGAGTGAAGCTAGGTCCTAGTGAGTGAAGCCAAAGGTAAAAGTCCTAGTGAGTGAAGCTAAACTCTGGTGAGTTAAGTCAGAAGGTGAAAGTCCTAGTGAGTGAAGCTAGACGATAAAAGTCTTGGTGAGTAAAGTCAGATAGTGGAAGTCCTAATGAGTAAAACTAGGCATATACAGTGGAAATCCTAAGAAGTAAGCCTTAGGTGGTAAAATCTTGGATGTAGCCAAGCATGAAGCCTAGTAGGCTGGGTAGACTTATAGGAGTATGGCTTGATCCTAAGGGATTGACCCTTAGGTGGTAGACTTAGAGGAAGGATCTTCAAGCAAAAAGTAAGCCTAGTAGGTCAGGTAGACTTATAGGAGTGTGATTTAATCCTAAGGGATAGATTCTTAGGTGGTAAACTTGGAGGAGAGACCTCCAAGCAAAATGTAAGTCTAGTAGGTAAGGTAGACTTACAGGAGTGCGATTTAATCATAATGGATTGACCCTTAGATGGTAGACTTGGAAGAGGGACCTCTAAGCAAAAGGTAATCCTAGTAGATCAGGTAAACTTACAGATATAGACTAGGTTACTTGTTTATGTTTTGTATCGTTGTTTTGCAGGAACCTGGAGCTGAAAGCAAAACAGAGACTAGACAAACACAAATGGGTGAACCAGACTTGACTTAGGTCGAATAGGACCCAAACCAGTTTAGTAGACCGAACCAGCGGTTCGATAGATCGACTGGGTTCGATTAGGGTTGTAAACAAGCCAAGCCGAGTCGAGCTTTGAGGTGTTCAAGCTTGTTTAATAAGGTAACCAAGCCGAGCTTAAAATGAACCAAGCTTTTGAAATGATTGTTCAAACTTGGCTTGGTTTATTTTTTATGAGCTTGAACTTATTTGAAGCTTGGCTTGAGCTTGGTTTGTTTAGATGTTATCGAGCTCTCAATTCAAGCTTGGCTTGAGCTTGGTTCGTTTAGATGTTATCGAGCTCTCAATTCAAGCTTGTCTGATTGTTTGAAAACTTTAATTGTTTGATTAATTATTGAGCTTGATAATTTAAACTTATTTGTTTATTTTTTATTTATTTTATTATTTATTTAATATATTGAAAAGAGTTTTATTAATGAATATGGTTCGTGAACATTGTTCATGAACATTAACGAGTTGAGCACATGTGTTTAAGCTTGTTTGTTTAGTTTAACGGGTTGTTCAAGCTTGTTTGTTTAGTTTAACGAGCTGTTCAAGCTTGTTTATTTAATTAATCTTGTGTATATTGAACAAACATAAACAAGCCTTACCAAGCCGAACACGAAGCTTGTTCACGAATGCTTGATTCATTTATAGCCCTAGGTTCGATCCCGATTGTTTGTCAGAAATGTTTACATGGAAGATGATGTGGCAAAAGATCTGGTTTATCTTTATGATTTGGATGAGGATAAGGATAAGTCAGAGGATATGAATAGAGATAAGGCTTGATCCAGATATGACTTCATCCGTATAAAGATCTAATCCAACTCTATAAAAGGAGACGAAGGCTCTATGTTCAACATCAATTCTCTACTTCTCATACTCTCTGTGCTCGAAGAAGAACCGCCGAAACTCTGCTCACAGGTAGACTTACGGATATAGGTTAGGTTGCTTATTTATGTTTTGTATGGTTGTTTTGCAAGAATTTGGAGTTGGAAGCAAAACAGAGACTAAACAAACACAAATGGGTGAACCGGACTTGACTCGGGTCGAACTGTAGCTAAACCAGTTTAGTAGACTGAACCACGGTTCGATAGATTGACTGGGTTTGGTCCAGATTGTTGAGTTGTGGCAAAAGATCTTGTTTATCTTTATGATTTGGATGAGGATAATGATAAGCCAGATGATGTGGATAGAGAAAAAGCTTGATCTAGATATGACTTCATCCATAGAAGAGTTGATCCAGATAAGAATCTGATCCAACTCTATAAAAGGAGACGAAGGCTCTATGTTCAACATCAATTCTCCACTTCTCATACTCTCTGTGATCAAAGAAGAGCCGCTGAAACTCTGCTCGTACAACCAGGAGAGATCCATGAGGGGTGTGCGACACTCGGGAGCTTCCGGACCGTGACTACTAGTTTGTTTGTTTTATTTACAAGCTGTGCATTTTCCAATATATCCTTTTGCTTGTATTCAAACTGTAAGACGAGTTTCTCCGTCTCCGGAAAGCTTCCGAGAAGGAGATCACTAGTGGACTCACGCTGAGCGCATAGGCCTTGGATGTACTGACCTGGGGGTTGGGAACCAAGTAAAATTCCACATGTCTTTCTTCTTTGTTTTATTTTATATTCTGCTACCACTAACGACTTTGATAGAACAAACGAAAGAACGACAAAAACGAACGATCCTACAAATTCTTGATACAATAATTCATCGGGATGATTTGGAGTTAAAACCCCATTGAATCAAGGTTGCATGTTGGTCTTTGCTCAAAAATGAGTCATACATAAAGCTAAATTCCAACTAAAAGCTCGAGAAATATTGGCCTATTGTTCCTTCCCTACTGAACTTAGAATCAATGAGTTTGAAATACAATGATGAATCTGTAATTGTAAAGATAAACCATCCACTTACAACTGACTCAACCCCAAGTATTCCATTTTCTTCAACTCCCTCAGTATTATGGACGGGCAACCACCAATTTGATGACTATTTCCCTATTGCAATCAATGGATCAAATGCCATGCATTGAACTTTGTTGTAAATATTATGATTTCTTTTTTCTTTTAAGAATTAGATAAATAGATCTTTGGTCCATTTAGTTCAATTAGTTCATCACTGATGAAACGTCTATATAGTGCATTATCCGGACATTTTACTTTATATAGATGGCAAAAAATAAAGAGTTTCTAGTTTGTTAAAAAGTACATAACAACTTGAATCAGTAAATGAAATGTCGTTCCGTGCCGCACGGCACAGACGATTTTTACCGTTCCGTCGAGGGGCAAAACCGGCACCGAAGGCGTCCCAGTCTCAGATGCGTAACAAACAGTGTCGGAAGAGTCGCGGGATGTCTTCGGTAGCGCCAGAAGCGTCCCACAATGACTTCGGCACCGAAGGCGTCGTGAGATGCCTCCTACGGCACCGAAGGCACCTCGAGACACCTCAGGCAACATCGGAAGCGTTCAGCGACGCTTCCAACACCGCTAGTGCCCCCCTCCCCCGCGATCCGCCACAACCCCTCGCGGCGTTTCTTTCCCCGATCGAAATTAAATTTTCTATTTAATTAACATAAACAATTCCTAAGGTAAATTTCATTTAAATTTTTTTAAAAAAATCTAATAATTCTAATATATATTTTTAAAAATTTTGTATTATATTAAATTTCATTTAATTTTTTTTTTAAATTCTTTAAAAATTCTAATAAAGTAGATTTATATTCTAATAATTTTTTATTATTTTATATTTTTTACTTGATATTTTTTTACTATTTAAAATATATATTATTTAAATAATAATTAATTAAATGAATAAATAGTTAATTTATATAATTATTATATATAAAGTAATATCTTTATATTAATTTATATAACTATTATATATAAAGTAATATCTTTATATTAATTATATACTTATTATTATAGATAGATCAATTTTAATTTAAGTTATTGATTAAAGAAAACTATATTTAATTATTTTTTCTAACAATATTAAGTTGTTCAATAATTAAGAACTTATATAAAATCACTATACAACTTATTTTTATATACACCATAAACATATTTATCTTATAATTACTATATATAAATAAAAAATACCGAAACCGTATCAGCACGACACGATACCGAAATCATATCATTCTGATCTAGGATCGAAACCTTAGCATGGGTCAAAATTTTAAACCTTGACTTGAATATGGATATGTCAGAAAAAGTTTAGGAAAAACTGTATAAGGAAAGCTTTCAATATCAACTCAGCATGAACTATGATCTCTTCATTAATTGTGTAGCAAGACAAAATCACACTATCCATCAAGTAATAGATTGTGTATAAGGAAAGCTTTCAATTATCATATCAGCTATAGTGAAATGTAATCCAGCTAGAAATTATTTTTTCATGCCAACTGTTGAATCCTAAGTACATATTCAGTATTGCGAGATAACTTTTCTCAATTACCATCAGCCATGCAAACTTTTGTTAAAGAATTATATAATTGTAGCTCATTATAGCAATGGGTTAAATATGATGACGCAGTATCACTAAAAGATCATTGTGAAGCACTTGCATATTATTGCAAATTCCTGGTTACTGAAAGGCCAGCACAACTTGTGATACTGATCCTTTGAAGGCCACTACCAACTGTCTAAAAATCTGTTTTTTAAGATGCCATCAACCTTCAGACTAACTGCCAAACTGTTTAAAGATCAATCCACAGTATCGCATCTTCAAGCCTCTTAACCATAGCTTTATTATTGTTTCGACATCTTTAAAATTGTCCAAGTATCTTAGTAAACTTTCCTTTTCTTTTTGTAAGATTTTTCTAGTTTATATATAAAGTTAGATGTATATAATACCTATTCTCCATCTTGAGAAGAAATGCTAACTATTACAATTAGTATTAATAATCATAGAGTTAATTTACCTGCCGATTAGGTATTGTTGCACATTGGGTTCTTAGTTATAGGGTGTTATGGTTGAGCTAAGAATTCGCTTTTAACAATAATATTCAATATTTTATCCCTCTTGACTCTACCAATTCAATGGGTGGATGTAGTCATGGTTGAAAACTGATCATTATAAGGTTTCAAATATAGGGAAAAAAAATAACAAGAGAATATACCAAAATTATATAAACCCGAGTAGTAAAAGATATACCTCGTATGCAGTACTTATCTCTTTGAATTTTTCTGTTGCTCCAGGTTGTTTATTAACATCAGGGTGGTACTAACACAGAAAACAAAAAAAATAATCAGTAAACTGTTATGAATGGAGCATAAAGGATTCACAAGTGATTTTATTTTCATTAATAGCAGGTTCTTCATCCTGATGCTTCACAAGTAACATCATGCTGATCAAGAATTGAAATCTCAGCCAGGACAGAGTTTCGTTCCCCTGTCAGCTCAAGATAGTGTTGTCAATGGTCTGATATCACTGTTGGAAGTGTCACAAAGGAAGATGAGGAGGCACCAATGTCAGAGGAAGAGGAAGAAGAGAAGTGTTGAAGACTTGAAGATGTGCTAAAGGAGAAGGAGATGCCGGTGTCAGAGGAAGACGAAGAAGAATGCCAATGTTGGAGAAAGAGGAAGACGAGAAGTAGGCGATAAGGAAGAGAAAGTGTACTGAGAGGAAGAGGAAGCTAGGGTTTTGAAGAGGAGAAGCTAGGTTTCAGTTTAGGCAACAAAGGAAGTTGCAACCATTAGCTGTCCGTATCAAGGATCTCGCATGTCAATCGGCGGCAGAACCAAAAGATTCACATATCTCGGTCAACATAGCTTGATATTCTCCAAGATACATAAGAAATAATAAATTACCATGCTTTCATAGTTGTAGCTACTAAAGCCATCTACATCACATAGACATCTGTCAAGTACACCTTGTACATTCATGATAAACCAAGGTTTCTAACGCAATGCATTAATCTGAGTAGTTACTACAGTGACAGGAATTCCGGATAATAAGAATTGCTATTCACCCCAAGATAGTGAATAACCTAATTGAGTGCATAGCTAACACCACTTCAGGCTCAAATCCTAACAATTTTGTCGTACAACAACATTAGTACATGAACCATATCACCTATGGGGATCCTTGAGTATGATTTGATTTTGATCTGTATCAACAAGGCAATCATGTGTTTAAGTGAGGATGACTATAACAAATCAACCAATCTAAATAGTCATACATAATTTATAAGCTAGACTTTGAATAGATATCACTGTAACTCAATGGTATGATTTAAAGTCCAACATGGCTCAGCAAGTACTTTTTCAATGTGAAGGGAATATAGGTAGTACAGTTTTGAATTCATGATGTAACTTGTAAAAAATTTCACAGTTTCCAGGAGTCATGGATCAAAAAACTAGCAAAATTAAAAGAGGAAAAAATGTTAGTAAGGCGAGTGGTGTATGGATGACTTTATCAACTAAAAGAATCTACATACAGTCTGCCATCATTTATAGGATACACTTTAGATAGATATCGATATAACTCACTTGTACCATAACTATGAGTTGAAGTCCACCATGAATTAGTGAGTACTACTTTTGAGATGAGGGGAATATAGCTAGTGTACTTTTGGGCTCATGTTGTAACTTGTAAGAGGTTCTTCAGTTTTCGACCAGTGATGGATTCTAAACACTAACAAAGGTGCAAGGATAAAAAATGCATAAAGGCAATTGGTTACAGGCTAAGCTTGTCATAGGCTTTCTACATGGAAAGTAATGACCATCAAAGTAAAAAGGAATCAGAATAGCTTTTATCTCTTGATTATATGCTCCATCACATGAGATTAACCAAACCCCCGGGCATTAAATTTCCAACCAAATACATTGCCAGAATAAGCTTTCTGAAACTTTGCTAAGCATAATCAAATAACTTCTCCAAACAACCTAGCAAATGGCATCAACAATTTTTTTTTTTATTGTGTGCATCTGTAAAGCTTACAAAAATGTGTATTTGATATGCCCTTAAAGTGATTTAGGATTTTAGAAAACCTCTAATGTACAAAAACACTTACCTAAATGAAATCCAGGGTCACATGCTACACTAGAGTTATTACGTGAGCATGCTAACATGTAATTAGTCAGCATCCCAAAAGAGTAACTGAAATTCATGGTGTCTTCCACAGAAGACTAAAGACAAGGTTGTGATCAATTGAATAAGAGAAAGATTATTGGTGCTTATATGTAATATATGGATTGACTCTTTTGAGTAAATTGAATTTTTCTGAAGTTCATATAATCTTCAATAAAATGTCATGTTCTCATTAATTTAGTAAAATAAAACTTATGCATCAACTGATGAAATTGAATGAATCAAGCCATTTAAACTAATACAAGGCACTCAACCCAGGTAGAGACAATTTTTACTTGAGAGAAAAATAGGCATAACTCCAGAAACAATTCTCATATGGTAATCATTGTACTGGGTATAAGAATATACACAGGGTAAAATGACACAAAAAAGAGAGTAATGCAGATTGTTAGAGTAATGCAGATTGTCAGGATTAAACCAAAATATGTCAGATCATCTACTAGAATATCAACGGTCAAAAGTACTGCAAACAGTAGCTAATCTGGTAGTAGTGCATCATCATGGTTTATTTTCACTAAGAAAAGAGATAAGAAGTGGAGCACTTTGGGTTTAGATGAATCTCAAACACTTTGTGGATCACACGACTCAACGATATAAGTGTCATCGTTCAAGGAATCCTCTTATTCGACGTACCGAGGTTGCTCGTAAACTCTGACTTCAGTTGGAATATTTTGACACAATAAATTTTCAGATTCTATCAAATAAATGGCACGGAGAAGTACACATTTCAAACAATAGTTACATTGAGCGAGCAACGATTTTGAGGAATTATAGCGAAGCAGAATCAATTTTTTTTCCAAATCCTTATTGCAATTAACAAGAAGCCCAATGTCACACCAACTGAATTAGACGCCAAAGTGTAGAGATGATATAATATTCCATCATAAAAAACCACACCGACAAAGAAGTACCTGGCGAGCCAATCTTCGGTAGGCGGCCTTGATCTCCTTGATGCTGGCGGACTTGGGCACTCCGAGGGTGGAGTAGAAATCGGTGGACGCACTGATGAAGCTAGAGAACTCATCAGCGCCGCGCCGCCAACGAGGTTTCTTGCGGCGGAAGGGGAGGAGGGAGAGAGAACGGTTGTCGGCAAGGAAGGCAGAGGAGTGGAAGCGAGCGGTGGGGCAGGCACCGAACGAGGAAGGGGGAGAGGAAGAGGGTTTGGCGGGTGCGACGAGGATGGAGGCGGAGGAGAGGAAGAGTGCCATTGGAGCTGGAGCTGGAGCTGTAGATTTTGCTACTGGACTACGAGGCGTCAATTGGAAAGCTACCGAAATGGGACTCTGTTTCACCTGTGACTTTGTAGGACCAAATTGTGAAAGAGCAGAAGAATATTTCTCCCATATTTTTATCTTGGTCAGTTGCCCTAAAATTATATTTTAGAGAGGTGCCCTCTAAAATTAGTAGGAGCGTCAATTCAAATGCATGGATGGATTTGGCTCGGATTTAAATAAGAATTTTATAAAAAAAATTAACTCAAATTTAATCCGAATTCAAATATAATCTAAAAATTTTAAATCTAACTAATCCGAATAATTCAATTAAAAATATTTTTTTATTATTTTTCATAAAAAATTATTTTTATTTTAATATTTTATTATTATTATACTAACATTCATATTTATATACATAAAAATATTTTAATTTTTAAAATATAATCTAATTTAATTTTAAAAAATCTATTAAATTTTAAATTTAAGTCAACCGGAATAAATCCGAACCCAACTCGATCTTAACCCAACTAAAATTCTCCAATCCAAATCCAACTAGTTAACCCCTTGATATATTTTGGATCCACTTAAATCGGATTGTCAGGTTAAATTCATTTTTGACACCATATAAAATGCCTTAGTTTTCTTTAACAAAATATTTATAAAAATACAATTAAATGCCTAATATAATTACAGCTCTGAGATTATTTCTAAATTGCTAATATATAAATAAATTAATCAATGACCGTTTAAAAATATTATTGTTAAGTCAAATACCAGAATAAATTTTAATTATAGTATTAAAATATTATCATTGAGTTAAATAACAGAATAAAATTTTAATTATACCTTATTTCATATATGTTAAAGTGACTATTATGGCCATTTTAACACTATTGAGAATTTATATATAATTATTTTTACTTCGACACTAACCAAATTTTAATTACAATTTTGTTGAATACCAATCTTAAAAATTATACTAATTCTTAAACGATATTACAAAGTGTAGGCGAAATTAATTCCCATGCCAAGTCAAGAGGATTTTCATCGAGAACAAGAAGGTGGATCATCCAAGTAGAAACTAATTCAAATGGGCATGAAAATGACAGTAAAAAAGAGTTCTTTGGCATCTAGGATAATTTCAGATGCGCCCCTGAAGCATTTTTTAACTCTTATTGCATGATATGAAAAAATCACCAATTTTATTTTAAAAAATTAAGTAACTAATTATTGAAATAGTTCGAGTACCTTCATTTTCTTATTCTAATTGCATTTTTATACACGACTAATTTTAAACACGATGTGACTCGTGAGTCATTATCTTTGTGGAAATATACCCGTTCACTGGTTTCACCGTCGCGAGCAGATTTTTTTTAGCAAAGAAGTGGCACAAATTTGGTTTCAGCAACGGTCACAGAAGTCTGCTGAGAGACTTGATTAACAACTTCAAATTCCTCCTTGTAGCCTCATCGCCGGTGAAGCTGGATATGTCTGAACTGATACTCTGGAGACAGATGAAGTACTTAGATGTATTTTTTTTTTGTTACGAAGAAAGAATCAGGGAAGAGAAGGATGCCTAACCTCGATATTCTTCAAGGTGAAGATGAGGGTGAAAATAGATTGTTTAATTAAATCAGCATTCTCAGGAGTTAGGATGGCAGACTGAACCTTCCTACAAGATGACGGAAGATTGAGCCTACAAAATGCATAATGCAAGTAGCGTATGGAACTCGATGCATCACTTTACATTAACATAATGATAATCGTACTCGTGATATGGATGTATAACTATACAACTTAAAAAAAATGGAAAAGCTGTGTAGTGGTGATCAAGTAGAGTTTACCTCAAATCCTCGGTTGCCATGGCTAGGCTCTTGGTTAAGCTTTCCACATCCTTCAGCAGAGTACTATCGCGCACCTCAGCAAGCAAAGGTTGAATGTCTTCAGCCAATACTTCAATCTGTTGCATTACTACAACAAATTCTTCATACTTCAGATTCAGAATGCACGTACTTGAAAATGGCTAGCAATCAGAAAGACCCAAAGTAATGCAGGAATAGGCACAACAAATCAACTGTATGCTTAGAATGAAACTCTAGACAAAAAAGAGTGAATTATATGAAGTCATTCAACTACGATGATTTGCAGCAATAAAGCAATTTAACATGGCGATCTTAATATTGCCAAGATTATACTGCCTTCGCTAGATATAGTATTAGTATACATCAAAATTTTATAAACTAGAAAATTAAAATCTAGCACAATTGATCCTAAAAAATTATAAGTATCCAAGACTAGAGGTTATAATGTCCAATAACACACGTTAGTAGTAAAAAATTACTTTCACCTTGGCAAGGAGGGGTTGTGCTTCTTCAACAACAGATGCCACCTTTTCAGCCAATCTATAACTTCTTGAGACTCCAATTTCCTCCATTTCTCTTCCAAGACGTGTAAACACTCCAATCAAGGAATCCAAGCTTACTCCTTGTTGTCCTTTTATCTTTTGTCTGTCACACACAATTAGAGCTTCTTTGACACAATCAGTATCAAGAGGACCTACAGAAGGCTCAGGAAGTGGATCTCGTGGTGTAATATCAATCAATGTCTCCATAAGAAGGCCAGATTGATTCACCTCAACTAATGAATTTCGAGGTACAAATATTTTATCATCTTCAACCTGCCAAGGTGAAGGTTAAAGTAGTTACAGTTGCTAGTCATTTAATTGGAATAAACTAAGCAAAGAACAGATGTACATAATAATTTTCCAACTCTCAACGAACACAGCACATCAATATTAGTCCAGGACAGCATATTACATGTGAAAGCGACTTCATCACTAACCAATTTGAACACAATGAAGAAATCACTGGAAGTGCAGAGAACTAAGATTCTAGTCAAATAGCCAACAAAGCAACATAATATTTATTAACCAAGGCAGAAAAATGGCTAATGGAAAAGGCAACCAGGTTATGAGTGGCTAGCAAGTAAGCGCCACAACTGTATAAAGGATTGCACAGCAACACACTGAACAAAATCTAAACCAGTAGCTCAAATTGTCACTCTTTTTGGTCAACTTGGAAGCTCTTCTATTATCATCGTTTTCATTTTTAAGGATTGGGACAAATTGTGTGTCAAATTTCAAATGATTCTTCTAAGCTGCATTATATTTATTCAATTAAATATTTGTCTCTGAATTTGATGAATGAAAGATAAACACATTAGTCAATCTCTGTGGTTTGCTTTTAGAGGTAGAAATATCATTCTAGTTATCATCACTCTCGTGGAATAATAATTTTGACAAAACCGTCTCTTTTATCATAATCAAGGCTTCATTCCAATTTCCAACACGAGTTTTCATGTTCCCTATCTTGACAGATGACCTATCTCCTTGTCATAGAGTTCCCATTAGATAATATTTCTCCAGCACACAGTATCAAGAGGTGTCAGAGTGGATTTAGCTTATTGGAAGGATTATCATGGTAAAATTCTAAAACAAGTAAATAAATTTAACTGCCTTGATTGTCTACAATGATGGTATATCAGGTTAGCACACAGATGTTCAAAAATCAATCACCAACTAACCAACACTAATAAGTGTAGAAACAAAAAGTGGCAGATGATATATTGCTATCAAACATGTCACTCTTTGAGGACCATCCCTCTCTTTTTCATCAAGAGTATCACATCTTGAATCAAAAGAATGTTCTTCCATTAATTCAAAGACAAATACTTGTCCGATAGCATGTGATAGAATGGATCTGATTATTTGCAAATATAATTCCCTGTTACTGATTTTTGTAATTAGAATAAAAATAAACACTAGATGTTGAATCCGAATATTTTAAATTACTTCTTTCTCACAGAATATGAAATCCGGCATATAAGAACAAGCTTTTTAAACAAACTATTCTAAATGTCTATTTCCTCGTGAACTTTAACAGGGAAAAAAACTTTTTTGAAAAATGATCAGTGTACATACCTCAACTACGGCATCGATGCTCTTCAAGCTGGAACCAACCCGCACCACGCTGCCCACAGTCACCCCCCGGATCCTAACAGGGGTGCCCACACAGATCCCAGCTGCCTGGGAGAACTCGAACACCACCTGATATTTCCTGAACCGCGAACGCATCTGGATACCACGCAGCCAGACTATGGCGAGGGCGAAGAGAGCTGTCCCGGAGACCATGAACAACCCAACGCCTCCCTCCCACACTCCTCGCCGCCCAAATCCGTAGTCTCCAAGAGGTTGCAGCGTCCTCCTCCACAGCGTCTTGGGGACCTCCAAAACGGACGCCAGCGTGCTCCTCCCCGTCGTTCGGCTCTCGTCGGAGCCGGCTGAAGAGGCCGTGATCCGAAGAATTTTCTTGGAGGGGCGGGAGAATCTTGGGGAATTGACAACCAAAGAGAGGGTCGACGGCGACAGCGGCAAATTGACTGAGGACATCATCCGGACTCGGAGGACTAGTGCGCCGGTTGTATGGGGCGGATTGGTCTTCAACCCTAGAAAGCTGGCAAAATGAACATAATAATGAGAGGAGACACTCAAGTAGAGGAGAGAGTAATTAAGATCGAACAAACCAATGGAACGTGTGGAACGAGATCGGTCCGGTTCATTTTTTCGGCTCATGAACATTTTGAGTCGGCCGGATTTGAAAACAAAATAAGTTTTTATTTTATCAAAATTATATCACCTATCAAGCCATATATTTGATGAGGAGCGCAAAAAAAAAAGTGAATGAGAGGGAAATTCAATAGCGTAATCAGAATTGTTTTATAAAAAAAGAGAAACTTGGTGTTGATAAATTAAAATTAGTTATCAAATAAACAAGTATCTAAATTGATAGGACTTAAATTGTATATAGCTCCATAAAGGTGTCTAATGAAAGTATTATGTATCCAAATAATTTTGGGAACAGATGAAAATTTGACACATTGGATTATATTATATTTATAAAAAAATAAAATAAAATAAAACCATAATTTTAATTAACTTTATTTAGGATTTTTGAATCATCCATTTGGTTCTATAGAAATTTTTTATCGATCATCAAGATAAATCGAGAAGTTCATCCGACGACCAAAAGCACAATATCTTTTAACTATATCCTTTATTTAAAAAAAATCTATAAATACATCATAATTAGAATTTAAATATCTAGGTCCGGCTTAAGGCATAAGTCATTAAAGCCTATGCCTAGGGCCCCCAATTTTATTGGGACCCATTGATTAATTAATTAAATATATTGAAAAAATTAAATTAGCATCATTAATATTAATTAATTATAAATGTCTTGCTAATTCATTAATGACATTT
The DNA here is from genome assembly GCF_018446385.1 of Zingiber officinale. Lineage (NCBI taxonomy): Eukaryota > Viridiplantae > Streptophyta > Magnoliopsida > Zingiberales > Zingiberaceae > Zingiber > Zingiber officinale. Next base: position 46,318 of record NC_056001.1, read on the forward strand.
TGTCAATTAATTCATTATCGATTCCACTTCCTATTTATACCTGTATCTTTATTTACTCATTAATTGTCTATCATAATTTTATCCTCATTAATTGTCTATCATAATTTTATATGAGATTTTATTCTGCTTTAAATATACTTCATTTTTAAATTGACATATTTCTTTCTTTTTTTTTATTATTACTCCGATTCCTATTTTATTTTGTAATTAGTCATACTATTCTTATAAAACCTAATGAATTCTTTTCTATTCAATATTTCTTAAAAATCCTAATAGTTTTTTCATCATTGCATTGTGCCTTTTTCTTTTTTCATCAGTGATTTTACATGTTTCTCCTTTCTCACCGATGATACTCGTCCTTCTCTTCCTTTGCCGATAATATTCCTTCCTCGTTCTTTCTTTTTATTTCTCGATAATAATATGAATTAGAGATTTTTTATCATAAAATATAAAGTAAAATGCATTAGCAAAAATAAATTTTTTAAAATTAAAATTAATAATGTGTATTTGACATTCTAACTAAAAAGATTAAATAATTTAGTATTTTTATTAATAAAAAATAAAATTATTATCAAAATACCATGAGAAAGCTAAATTTTATATCAAAAATTAATTTTTTTAAAATAATATTTAATTCTTTTTAATAACTAATTTTAAAAATATTTGTTTAAATTATTATTTTCGATCCCAAATCTAAATGAAAAATGTTAAAGAAAATTAAAAATATATTAAAAAATTTTGTTTTTTAATTTTTTTATCTAGGACATCAAGAATCTTGAAACGGCCATGTAAATATCCTATCATAGTATATAGTCCCTGGACTATATTATATATAAATCTTGGAGATGAGTGGAATTAAATTATACTTAACTTAAGAATCATCTATTCCTGCTACCACAATGATGGAAATGTACAATTAGAGAAAAAAAAGAATGGAAAAACAAAAAAAGTTTTAAAATCTCCATTTTGAATCATTTGGAACATACAGGGATTTTTGAGTGATGTAAAAAAATAAATAATAATTTTAATTAGTTTTATTGATTATTTTTAGGTGATTAATTGGTCCTATAGAAATTTTTTATTGGTCATCAGGATAAATTAGAAAGTGCACGCGGCGATCAGATCAAAATTCCAGCCGTCTTTGATTACGTCATACATTTGGAGGAAAAATTCTTACAAATACGTCGTAATTAGAATTCGAACCGTGAGTACCTAGGACAACTTAGATGTCCTACCATGATATCATAGCCTCGCACCCACGATTCGAACCCAACTATGATATATTTGTAGAAATTTTTTCGAAGAATGTAATCAAAAGATATTGAAATTCTGAACTGATCACTACATGCACTTCTTATTTTATTCTAATAATTGATAAAAAAAAATTATAAGACTAAATCAATCATTCAGATAGTCAATTTGGTTAAAATTATTATTTTTGAGTGATGCAAGTACCTTGATGAGTTTGAATTAATTTATTTCATTGCACGAACCAAGCTTAGCAATTCCTATCCTACTATCTATCCTTTTTACTCTTCGTGAATAACTAATGTATTCTTTATCTTCAATGAAAAGTTAGAGGTCATGCGTCTATGACCTATGTACCTGTATAAATCTCTCTCCATATCTATGGGACCGACACTAGGAAGACCGCTAAGATAACGGATCAATCTTTTTTTCAATGAAAAGTTAGAGAGTCACTATCAATAAGAAAACAAAATAATTGAGGAATAAAAATTCTATATTTAATTTTCCAAAGAATACCTACTTTACTGGTGGACGAGCGGGTTAGCATGTTGGCTGAACCAGCCAGACCTGGCGAAGTGAATCATTATCTACTACTTGTGAAATTTTTACATGACTTATTCCTATGAATAAAATACAAGAATGAAAATGGTCTATTTAATAATAAAATAAAATAAATTTAATTAGTCTTATTGACTAATCTTAGATGATCGATCTAGTCCCATAAAATTTTTCCACTGTCTATTAAGATAAATCGAAAAGCTCTCATGGTGGGATTTTTATATATCTAAGAATCTAGAATTAATTACTTTAGAAGAATTATTATTTTCAACATTTAAAGTCCATGGAATAAGATGTGCAGATCTGAAGGAGTCAAAGCACAACATTACCGACGCTCATGATAAGAAAATTTAAAAAATTATTTAAATCTAATAAATTTAATCAAATGCAGTATACAAAAAAAAAAGAAAAGTAACATGCTACCACTGCAATGAAGAAGGGCATGTTAAAATAATTACCCAAAGTTGAAAAGTAAGGACAAGGGCAAGGAAAAGAATAAGAAACCAGTCCGATCCAAGTATAATCTAAAGGCGACGTGGGATGACGCGTCATCCGAATCGGAGATAGAAGCCCTCGCCGGACTTATGCAAGTAGCAAGTCACCAAGAAGAAGAAGACGAAGCAAGCTCGCCCGAAATGAGCATCAAAAGCATCGATGAAGGGCGTGCGACATCGGAAGAAAGCAATACTTCATGAGAAGTTTCAGATTACGAAATCGACAAAGTAAGTCAAGTACGATATCTACCTCCGGATAAAATATTTGAATTTATAAAACTATTATCAAAAAATTACTGGAAATTAGAGAAAGAAAATAAAGATTTAAAATCAACCTTAAGTGGTTCTGGTTGATTAGAAGATTTTGATAAAGTAAAATTAGAAAATAAAAAATTTAAAATTTAAAAAGTCATATATGCTCAAAGTTTATTCCTTCTAATTTTAGAAATTATTCAGGACTTAACTGGTATCTCAAAAATCATAAAGGTCAAATTAGAAAATTATCTAGAAAGTAAATTCCTCGAAACTTTATAATTAATCCAGTAGGAAGTAACCTATATTGGATGTCAAAAACATTCTTAAGTTGATTGTTTTTTTTTTTACTTAGGACTTTTAGAGAGTAAATTAAATATCCAATTTCTTTAAAAAGCTTTGTCTATAATGTGGTTGTTGTTCCAATATCTAAGAAGATCTAGTGTCTCGCCGTAACCTAGAAGCTAATTATTGAAATAAATATTTAATTGATTAACTGTTAAGCATTTAATAGTTATAAAACTCAAAATTTCTGATCATTAAAAATTTAATTAATAAAAATCAGATTTGTTAGAGTTACTTTAACAAAATTTTTTCTTGTGAAATCTTACCTAAACAATTTTTATTTTAAAATATTTCGTTAGAAAAACTTTTTCAAAATACAAATTTCTTTCAATTTCACTTAAACTTTCAATTTTACTTAAGAGTTTTTGAAACTAAGCATTTCATAAATTTTTGATTCCCTTAGACTTTAAATTTAGATTTTCTAAAATCATTTTAAAGCACTCTATTTAATGCGATCAAAGGAGAAGAAGGGAAGATTAAATATAGGGGGAGGGTAATTTAATTTTTTATAAATGATTAAGTTACAAATTTATTATCTTCTTATTTCTTTATGGTTGTTTACCCTAACTTAACTTGGGTTTCTCACATCAAAAAAAAGGAGATTGTTAGTACTTCAAGGTAGTTTTGATGTGATTAACTAAGTCATGTTAGGTTATGTTGATTTCTAACCCCTCTGTCTAAGTGTACAGGAACTTAGGAACACATGAAGTCAAGTGAAAAACGCAGCTAGCGAGAAGGACGACACGAGAGAGAGTCAACGGGATTGGTGCGTCCGAGGCACGAGGTGCTGCAGAAGAGTACGTTGGCGGATGAGAAGGAGGCGCACGACGTCTTCGAGGGACGAGAAGCAAGAGCTGAAGTTTGCTCGAGAAGGCCGGAAGTTGGGATCGAGTGAGTCATATTCCGGATGGCCAAGATCACCCAAGCGAGTGGAACCAGAGCGAAAGAATAGGACGAAAAAAAATCAACAAAGGCAGATTTTTCAATCCGGGGCGCCTCGAGCTATCCGGGCCACATGGACCTGTCTAGGGCGCTCGGACTCCAGGCGCCCGGAACCCTTCCGACGCTTGGAGCAGGAATTTATCCAGAACACGACGTGACACATTTTGATATGATGGGGATAAAATTTTATCTCCTCCCAAGAGCCTAGAACCCTTCCAGACGCTCCGACCAAAGCTATAAATACAACCCTAGTCCCAATAATTCAGTACAACACTTGTAATCGATTCCTTTTAAGTTTAGCTTTCTAGTTGTGAGATTTAATTGTTGTAAGAGGCTTCTCTGCCCAAAGGAGATTTTTACTGAATTTTTCATTTTCCTTGGATTAACAACCTCCCCGGTTGTAACCAAGTAACTTTTTCTGAGCCTCTTCTTTTTAAAGTCTTTTAATATTTTTTATGCAAGTGTTTATTTTGATAAAGTTATAAGTCAAGGAAGGTCTTTTCATTTTATTGTGCAAGCTATTCACCCTCCCTCTAGTCGGTCGCCAAGGGTCCAACAAAGAGATGGATATCCAAGTTGTACTTGGGAGTGCCTTGAGTTTAGAGGTACACTGGACACGATTCGCTTAAGAGGAGACCACATATTAAGTATCATTGGTCATTCCTCTTATGAACGAGTGTAACTGATTTTTTAACTTAAGACCTTCATGTTAGGACCAAAAGTAGCTAGAGGGAGGGGGGGGTGAATAGCTTGTCGCGTTCGCTCGGTGCGCTTCGTTGCTTGGCGTTGCTTGTTTCTTCTTGGATGTGCAGCGGAAAATACAGAAACAAAACACAAAACGCTAACACTAGGATTTTACTTGGTATCCACCTCACAAGAGGTGACTAATCCAAGGATCCACACCAACGCACACACCCTCCACTATGAATAACACTCCTTTATGGTAACTACCAAAGGCGGAGAAGCCCTACAACACTCTCAATACAAGAAGAAGAAAGGGAAATACAAGTTAAGCAAAAGCTTACAAGATGTGCAGAAAACCCTAACCCTAACTTCTTCCTCTTGCAATAGATCCGCCTCTTGACTTGGAAAGCCTCCAAGAACCTTCAAGAACTGGCGATCACGTGCTTGTAGAGAGCTGTGGAGGAGCGGAATGAATCCGAGAAGAGCTCGTGAAGAGATACCGAAGACCACGCTCGCGGCTTTAAACACGACGCAACGGTCGGATCCCGATCGATTCGAATGTTCCGAATCGATCGGGAGGCTGGATCGATCCACGGATCGATTCGAGCGCTCCGCTCGAGAAGCGCTGGATCGATCCACGGATCGATCCCGCGCTATCACGCCGGCAACATCGTCCCGATCGATCGGCCGATCGATCGGGAGCTCGATCGATCCACGGATCGATCCGCTTCGTCACCGGAAGAATCGGATCGATCCACCGATCGATCACGATCGATCGATCCACGGATCGATCCGACTTGGTTTTGCCCAAACCAAGTCCCAAACCTCCCTAACCAACATCCGGTCAACCTCGACTGTTGGTACATCATGCCTCGCATCTGGTCACTCCCTGCCAGGACTCCCCACCAAGTGTCCGGTCAATCCTTTGACCCACTTGGACTTTTACTCGTCGTGCAAGTATCCGGTCACTCCATTGACCTACTTGACTTCCACCAGATGTCCGGTCAACCTCGACCCATCCGGACTTCCTTCCTCGCCAAGTATCCATCAATCCTTTGACCTACTTGGACTTCCCAACACCAGATGTCCGATCATCCTTGATCCATCTGGATTTCCTTCCTTGCCTGGCTTCACTCACCAGGACTTTCACCTAGCTTCACTCACTAGGGTTTTCCATCTGCCTAGCTTCACTCACTAGGACTTTCACCTGGCTTCACTCACCAGGATTTCCTTCTGCCTAGCTTCACTCACTAGGACTTTCACCTGGCTTCACTCACCAGGATTTCCTTCTGCCTAGCTTCACTCACTAGGACTTTCACCTGGCTTCACTCACCAGGATTTCCTTCTGCCTAGCTTCACTCACTAGGACTTTCCTTCTGCCTGACATTCCAGTTAGGACTTCCCAGTCAAGTATCCAGTCAACCTTGACCTACTTGACTCTTCTTCAATCAATATCTTATTGTCAAACATCTAAACATTAACCAAGACTCAGCTTGGTTAACCAGGTCACCCTTGACCTGAGGGATATTGCACCAACAATCTCCCCCTTTTTGATGTTTGACAATACCACAAAAACACTTACAATCCCACATGTAAGTTAGGCTAATCCTATAGCCTCCTTCTTCATGCCACTAGGTAATGAACCCATAAATTAAGCTTTCCATTCTCCCCCTAAGAGGGCAAACTCCCTCTAGGTGCGAGGCATGATGTACCAACAGGTCAAGGTTGACCGGATGTTGGTTAGGGAGGTTTGGGACTTGGTTTTGGGCAAAAACCAAGTGCTGGATCGATCCGTGGATCGATCCAGTCTGTGGATCGATCAGTGGATCGATCCAGATTCTTCCCAGCGAACAGAAAGCTTCTGGATCGATCCGTGGATCGATCCAGAGGTCCCGATCGATCAGCCGATCGATCGGGACGATGCTGCTTCGCGTGATAAGCGCTGGATCGATCCGTGGATCGATCCAGGCGCGTTTCCTGAGCACAGAGGCGCTCTGAATCGATCCGTGGATCGATCCAAAGCCTCCCCGATCGATTCGGAACATTCGAATCGATCGGGATCCGACCGTTGCGTCGTGTTTAAAGCCGCAGGCGAGCGTGGTCTTCGGTATCTCTTCACGAGCTCTTCTCAGATTCATTCCAGCTCCTCCACAGCTCTCTACAAGCACGTGATCGCCAGTTCTTGAAGGTTCTTTGAGGCTTTCCAAGTCAAGAGGCGGATCTATTGCAAGAGGAAGAAGTTAGGGTTAGGGTTTTTACTGCACATCTTGTAAGCTTTTGCTTAACTTGTATTTCCCTTTCTTCTTCTTGTATTGAGAGTGTTGTAGGGCTTCTCCGCCTTTAGTAGTTACCATAAAGGAGTGTTATTCATAGTGGAGGGTGTGTGCGTTGGTGTGGATCCTTGGATTAGTCACCTCTTGTGAGGTGGATACCAAGTAAAATCCTAGTGTTAGCGTTTTGTGTTTTGTTTCTGTATTTTCCGCTGCACATCCAAGAAGAAACAAGCAACGCCAAGCAACGAAGCGCACCGAGCGAACCCCTCTAGCTACTTTTGGTCCTAACAAGTGGTATCAGAGCGAGGCCGCTCTTCACCGGAATCATCGCCGGAAGGGTCAAGCATATCAAGAAAAGCTAGAGGGTGAAGAAGTTGGAGCAAATTCTTCAAGTTCAAGACTTCATCAAGCTCAACTTCAAGATGCAATTCCAAGATGGACTTGGATTTGACACAAGGGTGGCTCCACCATACACTTCCACAAGTTTTGATTCTTGGAGATCAAGAATCGAAAACTTTCTTATGATGGAGATAGAGCAATGGTTTGCTCTAATGGAAGGCTTCAAAGCTCCAACGAACTCCAAGGGCAAGCTTCTAAAGAAAAGCAGATGGAGCTCGGAGCAAATTCAAAGGGGCGAGGCAAATGACAAAGTGACCAAGCTTTTAGTCAACTTATTGCCTAGCCACATCTTGGCTCAAGTTGGAGAATTCGAAGATGCCAAGGAGCTTTGGAGCAAATTGGACAAGCTTCATGAAGAGATCCCCTCCACTGTACGAGATCAAGAAGAATCCAGAGAGGGTGACTCTTTGGAGCAAGACCAAGAGGAGGATTCCGAGGTTGAGAGATGCTCAACCTCCGAAGAAGAGGAAATCCAAGAAGCTTCATCCTCAAGGGAATGCAACGAAGGGAACAAGGAGAGAGCATACTCCTTGTTTCATATTCAAGATGATGAAGCCTCCACCTCTAGGATTGAAGGGGAGCAATCCTTGGTGACACCGGATCAAGAAGAAGGAGAAGCTTCTACATCCGGGTCAAGAGAAGAAGAGGAGGAAGAAGCTTCTACCTCCACAAGTCAAGAAAAATCAAATGGAGGAGAATCAAGGTCCGATCAAGAGGAAGCTTCTACCTCCGGATCCAAAGAAAAAGATGCCACCCCTACAAGCAAAGGTATAAATATTTCAATTAATAATAAAAATCATATTATATGCTTTGAATGTAGGGAACATGGGCACTACAAGAGCAAGTGCCCTAAATTAGCCAAGAAGAAGGGCCAAGTGGCACAAAAGGGCAAGGTGAAGCCCAAGGAGGTCATCCCCAACACAAAGAAGAGCAAGGAGCATATTATATGCTTCTCTTGCAATCAAAAGGGGCATTATCGTAGTCAATGCCCCAAGGGGAAGAAGAGGGTCAAGGCTCAAGGAGGCACTAGTCAAGGGGGAGCCTCCAAGGTAAAGAAGAAGGTAACATTTATTGAGCATACTCCTTTACATTATGGTAAAAAGCATGATAGGTCTAACTTTTATCATTTTAATGCAATTTACCATAAGAATAGAAAGCATGAGGGCTTTAAGGAAAAGCATGTGGCCCTACATGCTAAGACTATCACTCCTAGGGTTAGGAATGTAGGTAATAGTCTAGGCAATAACTCTAAGGATTTTAGATACAAGCCTAGAAACCAAAATGCTCATGGACTTACTGAAAAACCAAATTCTAAGGATTTAATGATAGAAAATCAAGTCTTGATCTCAAGACTTGATAAAATGGAAAATGCCTTAAAAAGGATGGAAAATATCCTAAAAGGGCAAAATGAGCAAAACCTAGGGCTAGGAAAGTCAAAGCCATCAAATAGCCATAGAGGTTTGGGATACAAACCAAAGGCTAAGAAGGATGTGCCTAGTTATCATAGGGTTCCATATAGTTATGGAACAAACCCTAGGTTTAGTGGTCAAGTCAAGAATACTAGGGAAGTCATCCCTAAGAGTATTTTTGCAACCAAAGTGACTAAGACTTCTAAGAAGTCTAAGAAAGTCACTAACAAGGTCACAAGGGAGGCTATCCCTAGGGTTGACCTAGAAAATGTGACCAAGGCTTCTAAGAAGCCCAACAAGGTCACTAGGAAGGTATCTAGGGAAGTTATCCCTAGTGAGTACCTAGAGCATCCAAGGAGCACCAATAGGTGTTGGGTTCCTAGGAGCATCTTCTCTACCCCATAAATGGGTTAGAGAGTGTCAACTCCAATTAGAAGGGTAGTTAACCCAACTTTGAGGAAATTGACACTCAAGGAGCATTTTCAAGGTTTTTGTTAACCTTTGAAAATGAAATGGAACTATTATTTACTCCTTGAAAGAGTAAAATGTGCCTAGTGGTGAAAATTTGATTTTAATCTTAAAAGGCACATATTGGGAAATTCATAAGAGCTACCAAGTTGGGATTTTGGTATGTTCTTAGGAAATTTAAGGCAATCCGGGCCTTAACTTTAAAGTGCTACTCTTGTGGAAAAATGAAATATGCCAACATTTGAGGAATATGCTTAATTTCAATTGGCATAAATTAATCAAGGGAATTAGAAATGCCAATTTAGGTTTTGACGTTTTCTTGACGCACTTAAGGGCAATCTAGGTTTAAGTTGTAAGTTTAGCTAAGGTTTTAAGGATACTTAGATAGTTAATCTAGGTATATTTTATTTATGCTAAATCTTACCATGATTGTTTGCCCATCATATGCCATGACATCATGTCTACTTTTGCATTCATGACTTATTATGAAAAATATAAAAATACCATGTCATGACATTCATACATCATGTAGTTATAGGATATTTTCTTTTGAAAATTATTTCCTTTTGATGTATGCCATAACATTATCATGCATTAGTTTAATTTCTTGTAATTAAGGATAAATGGCATTTAACAACACTTATTAACAAGTGACATCCTAGGTGGATGTCTAATATCTTTGAAATGCCTAGATAGATATGCATGATCCCTAGAATAGGGCAAAACCAAAATCTTACATCTCACAAGGACTATAAGATGACTTGTATGTGTTTTAGTGCACATTAGATACAAGTGAGATGTTAGGAAGATGAACAAAACTCAAAATGTTGATTTAGTGCATTCTTTTGAGTTTTAGGTTCATCAAAACACATAGTTATGTGTTTTCCCATCATTGGGAAAGCTAATGTACAAGTCATGTGCATTATGCCCAAGGAACATGATGGGATATTGGTTTTGAAAATGTTTTAAAATGTTTTGGAAAACCTTGGTGAAGGCTATCTTTTGATAGTAATCACCATTGAATAGTTAGACACAAACTTGAAGAAAACACTAAAGTTTTGCAAGTTTTCAAGTTTGTGTCAACTTTGAAAATATGATGTATTTTCATAGAAAACTATTTTCCTTGATAATATATGCCCTAAACAATGTCTACACGAAATTTCATAATTTTTGGATTTTGTAGAATTTTCTAGGGTTTCAGTTGACTGAAATAGAATTTCAGCAACTATCGAGTCTCGATCGATCCATGGATCGATTGAGTGCTGAATCGATCCATGGATCGATTCGGAAGCCATCTCGGGCAATGTCACTGGATCGATCAGCCGATCGATCAGTAGTCTGAATCGATCGGTGGATCGATTCGGAAAGGTTCAATCGATTGAACCCAACTCCAATCGATTCAAGTTGCTGATTTGGCTGGGAAAGCTTGATTTCAGCACTTTGAACCTATTTTAGTCTAGGTAACCATTCCAAACCCTTAAAATACATTTGTATACATAAAAAGGGTGTTTTCGTGTTGAAAACAAGGATGGAATGGTTAAGGAAGACTTCATTGAAGTTTAGGTTGAGGTTTGTTTCAAATTTTGAACATTTGAACCTCAAAACTTCTAAATCTGGGTTTCCTAATGGTTTAGGGATTCCAAGTCATTGTTGGTGCAATGACAGAAGTTACCACCATGTCTTTAGGGGGAGGGACTCTTTAAAGACATGAAAATTATTTTTCATGAACCTTGGAAGGTGGTTAACCTTCTGTTGTGAACTTGCTCAAGGTTGAGCATTTAAACTTGAAATGGGGATAAATGGGAGTGGATATCCTCATCATTTCAAGTGGCAACTCAAGTGGTTGAAAATGCTCAAGGTTGGGTATTTGTCAACATTGAGGGAGAAGTTAAGGATAATGAAGGGTATGGGACCTTCAATATTGAGTTGATCACAATGAGTGAAATTGTGATCACGATGAGCAACTCTTCAGGGGGAGAGTCTTCAACAAATGGAGTTGTTGAAGTGTGCCCAAAATTGGAGCATAGGTTGATGTGTGTCCAAAGACGGGTTGATGTTTTTTTTGGGGGTTGATGTGTGCCAATAGGGGGAGAATGAAAGGAAGTAAGTTAGGTTTTCATTACCTAGAGGGAGTTTGCCCTCTTAGGGGGAGAATGGAAAGCTTAATTTATGGGTTCATTACCTAGTGGCATGAAGAAGGAGGCTATAGGATTAGCCTAACTTACATGTGGGATTGTAAGTGTTTTTGTGGTATTGTCAAACATCAAAAAGGGGGAGATTGTTGGTGCAATATCCCTCAGGTCAAGGGTGACCTGGTTAACCAAGCTGAGTCTTGGTTAGGGTTTAGATGTTTGACAATAAGATATTGATTGAAGAAGAGTCAAGTAGGTCAAGGTTGATTGGATACTTGACTGGGAAGTCCTAACTGGAATGTCAGGCAGAAGGAAAGTCCTAGTGAGTGAAGCTAGGCAGAAGGAAATCCTGGTGAGTGAAGCCAGGTGAAAGTCCTAGTGAGTGAAGCTAGGCAGAAGGAAATCCTGGTGAGTGAAGCCAGGTGAAAGTCCTAGTGAGTGAAGCTAGGCAGATGGAAAACCCTAGTGAGTGAAGCTAGGTGAAAGTCCTGGTGAGTGAAGCCAGGCAAGGAAGGAAATCCAGATGGATCAAGGATGATCGGACATCTGGTGTTGGGAAGTCCAAGTAGGTCAAAGGATTGACTGGATACTTGGCAAGGAAGGAAGTCCAGATGGGTCAAGGTTGACCAGACATCTGGTGGAAGTCCAAGTAGGTCAATGGAGTGACCGGATACTTGCACGACGAGTAAAAGTCCAAGTGGGTCAAAGGGATTGACCGGACACTTGGTGGGAGTCTGGCGGTCAAGGGAGTGACCGATGCGAGGCATGATGTACCAACAGTCAAGGTTGACCGGATGTTGGTTAGAGGTTTGGGACTTGGTTTTGGGCAAAATGGCTTGGATCGATCCGTGGATCCAGTGCGTGGATCGATCGATGGATCGATCCGCATTCTTGTCAATGAAGCTTCGGATCGATCCGTGGATCGATCGAGGTCCCGATCGATCACCGATCGATCGGACGATCGTCGCGCGATAAGCGCCGGATCGATCCGTGGATCGATCCAGCGCTTCTCGCAGGAGCGCTCGAATCGATCCGTGGATCGATCCAGCCTCCCGATCGATTCGGAACATTCGAATCGATCGGGATCCGACCGTTGCGTCGTGTTTAAAGCCGCAGGCGAGCGTGGTCTTCGGTATCTCTTCACGAGCTCTTCTCAGATTCATTCCAGCTCCTCCACAGCTCTCTACAAGCACGTGATCGCTAGTTCTTGAAGGTTCTTTGAGGCTTTCCAAGTCAAGAGGCGGATCTATTGCAAGAGGAAGAAGTTAGGGTTAGGGTTTTTACTGCACATCTTGTAAGCTTTTGCTTAACTTGTATTTCCCTTTCTTCTTCTTGTATTGAGAGTGTTGTAGGGCTTCTCCGCCTTTGGTAGTTACCATAAAGGAGTGTTATTCATAGTGGAGGGTGTGTGCGTTGGTGTGGATCCTTGGATTAGTCACCTCTTGTGAGGTGGATACCAAGTAAAATCCTAGTGTTAGCGTTTTGTGTTTTGTTTCTGTATTTTCCGCTGCACATCCAAGAAGAAACAAGCAACGCCAAGCAACGAAGCGCACCGAGCGAACGCGACAAGCTATTCCCCCCCCCCCCCCCCCCTCTAGCTACTTTTGGTCCTAACACTTCATTTATTCTATGCATGGAATTATGTGCTTTGAAGTCGTTAAAAGCAGTCTTTAATCAGATTATGATTAATACAGTAGTTGGTGTATGGAAAAGCGTAGAGAGAATAGTGTTGAGCCAATAGAGGATTTATCGCTCTCTTGGATTAGGAGTTAACATCCTGACCGCTTGATAAAGATATTAGTAACTTGAAATCTATGGCTATGGGAGGAATGATTTATCATTCAAGAGGAGACTATTATATATTGGAAATCAAGTAAAATAATTAATAATGTACCGAATTAATTGGGATATAGACTTAGATGAAGAGATTGAATTCCACAATAATCGGTTCATGGTGGTTTATAGTTTATAACTGATATTAATTTTATCACGTTGGGTGGCTAAAAATTATTGCTAGACGGTTACCTTTGTCTGTGTATTAATTTACACTACCTTCGTGTATAAAACCTAGAGGATCACACGCATAGCACGTAGACATGAACATTATTAATAATTGATTGTTTTAATAAATATTAAAATTAATCAAATGATTATTTCAGAATAAAAATTAATTGGATTATTAATTAATTCTGAAATATCGAAAGTTAGTTGAGATCAAGATCAAATATGGATTTATTTGATACAAAGAAGAAAAAATTTGAATAGTCATAATCATGATGATTGATGGAGAATTCGAAGAGTCATCATAATGATGATTAATGGAGAATTTGAAAAGAAGCTCATAAATGAAGAATTTATGGAAGTTATAACTCTTCATCTTCCTAATTAATGAAGATCATAAATGATGAATTAATTGAGACTTTAACTCTTCATATTCCTTGGAGGCTATAAGTAATCATCCTCATAAATATTCAAGTGACAAATTCATTCTCTCCATTTCTCCCTCGTCAACTTCTTCTTCGCTTTCTTCCATCGGAAGAGATCAGTAGTGCTTCCAAGATTTTGTCGATCTAATAGGCTAGGACCTAACAAATCATATCAAGTTCGTGATCTAGTGCGAGTGAATACCGCTAGAGGAGTCACATGTAGGGCTCTTATCTGTCTGTGATATCATTTACGCCTATCGATGACTCGAGGTATGTTTTTATGTTATTTTGTATAAAACTATATGTACCACGAAAAGATCCATGATTCAGTATATATCTTCCGCTGCGCTCCGAATCCAACAAGAGCAACAATGATGGTCCCCATTGTGTCAGGGAATTCTTGAGGAACTATTAAACTTGTTGGATGTTGGGCTCCGAAGCCAATAGTGGAGGAGCCATCGGCGCTGGCCAAAGGGATTCGAAGGGGGGGTACAAATGCTTTCTATTCTTTGAGTTGTCATCTTTTCCTTGTAGAGGAAGGGGTTTTTTTTTTTCCAAGATTGGTTTTAGTGTGCAAATCTGTGAAGGAGATTGTCATCTCAACCGCCATGATTTCAATTTCTTTCTCCTTGTCTTGAACAAAACTCAAAGACGAAGGTTCTTTCTCTTCAACTTTTTCGTCAACGGTGTCTTCCTCGTAAATTAGATCACCGACAATTGTTATCTTATCATCCACATCTTTCTTAACAAATTTTTTATTCAAATTAAAATAAAATAATTTATGATCTTTAAGATTTCAGACAATACGATCATAGTATGACACTTCCCCAGTCGGAATCTGTCTGTCACAACCACATACCTCATGATCTTCAAAATCTTATGCTAGTAGACGCTAGAATAACTTCGTGAGTTGTCTCTGTAGATCTTCAAGTATCTCATATTGGATGCTACGATCACAGACCGAGACTTTCTCAACCATAACCTGTCTTTCACAACCACGATCACAACCACAACAATCATTCATGGATTTAAGTCTTTGGTACCGGCTGACTTAATAAGGAACTCCGGGTGCGACGGGTGCAACGTTTAAACCATGCTAGGTAACGTCGAGCTTGGAGTGATCGGCTCAATCCCACAGAAATTTCCCACCGGCCACCAAGATAAATCGTAAAGCACTTGCGACAGGCGACCCAGAAGCCCAGTATCCCTTAGTACAAGTCTCATTTGAAGGAAAAATCTCTGCAAATATGTCATACCTGGAAATTGAACTGTAGATGTCTGAGAGACAACTGAGCAAAAGGGAGCTTGGTAGCCTCATTTTCTTCCCGTCATAGTTTGAAAGAGAACATAGTGGATTTTTAGGACATAAATTGATCATGCTACTAGATGCTCCTGCATCACCTAATATAGTCCGACTCACTCAATAGGGACGGTTGGATCTCTGCTTTTACAAGAGCGAGATAAATTTGCCACCATGGGATAAAACACATGGAACAAATGAAATTCAAATAATCATTACCTAGTAAAAGACACTTAATCTTCTATGTCGTTGGTCACATCACATTAATGTGATGCAACCTCAAAGACATGCTAGTGTATTTTAGGCTTGTGAATTAAGGTAGATGATGCATGCGACGTGTTTTAAAGAAGTGACTGCATTTTAAGACATAATGATCGAGACATGCTGACATTTAATGCGTAATCTCTTCAGAAATACGCAATGGATCCCCCATGTAGCTTAAGCAGTCGAGACAGCTAGAATTATTCTCACCACACAATGGTCCAATCAGTTGTATTCTCATCTCCTTCGACTAGACTTGAAAGGGAGATTTAAGATCTGGAGGGTAATTAATAGGCGTCACGTGAATAAAAGAAGTTGGTTACCATGTTGAGATGGTTGTTCTAACAAAAGAAAAACTGAGTCAACCCCCAATTTCTTAGACGCACCCAGACTTCTTGGGCAAACCCTCGACTTTTTGGGCGTACCTCGACTCCTTAGCGCCCCGACTCTTTGGTTTCCCATCTCCTTGGCGACTCAACTCAGAATGCAAGACCATTTATGGAAAAAAAATAATTATCACATAGTTCTCGGATTATTTCATGAAAAGGATAATCAACACGTAAATTTCGGATTATTTTGGAAAAAAGACAACGGTATGAATAAGTTTTGGATTATTTAAAGAATTAAATAATGATAACATAAAGATCAGAACGGAAGGAAAATGTCTATTGTTTCTCTATAAAAGATAGTCCTTTCCGTCATCCAAGTACATACACATTCCGTCATCTAAACCCTAATATTATTTTTCTTCTTTGGAGTAATTGTACCGAAAACCCTCTAACCATCATTCTAATATGTTTCTTATTATTTACTTTAGTCCAAACTCACGGAGCCATATCATCATCTTCGTTATCATTCAATTGATGATTAAGTTGACAATAAAGTCAACTCATCATCCGTCGTTCACAAGTAAGATCACATTCCATGAAAAAACTTAGAAATTCTGAATCTATTCCCTATCGATTTTATTCTTCGGATACAAATATTCAATTTTCTATCAATTTTGTTCCATGGATAGCATTAAATGTTCGAGAGTAGAATTCACCTGGAAGCAATATGATTAAACAATCAAGATAGATCCATCAGCCTCCTTGGTTTCCACCTTCAACAGTTGGAGCCAATTTAGGATCCACTGGAAGCAGATCCAACCAGAAGCCGCTTAAGTTGATTTCCTCCAAGAACAAAAGAAGACAATCCGGAGTTAGAAAACAGTGGACTATCTTAATTTAAATCTTGTCTCCGCCCTACTTGAATTTATCAGTAATATAAGGGTAAGCTCAAGAAAGTAGCTTGTTCAGTGTTGGATCATGAGACAGGTACATGCACACAAAGACATCGCACTTCCCTCATGCTTTTGTTTAGGGAATTCATGGAAGAATCCATCAAAATCGTTGTTCCATTAAAGAGTTTGCCTAAAAGAAAAATAAAATTTAGCTCCGTCGAAATATCATGAAGGAAACAGAAAGAAGTTTTTTTTTTTTTTAAACGACCTTAAAGATCGTCCAAGCACACAACAAACTGAAGCTCGGGAGACGAAGGATGAAGTAAAGTTTATTGGAGTATATGGAACGATTTACTACAAGTTGCCCAAAAAACCGATCTTTGGCGAAGAAAAAACTTGAATCTTCGGGGAAATGGACAGCATCGACAGCGATGACGAAGACAAAGATAGACATGGAATTATCAAACCTCAGGATCCTGTGCTGGAGTTGCTACCCGTGGTCGCATAGGAAGAGCTTCCAATGAATCTCGAAGGGAATTCAACCACGTCCGAGGGAGGGAGATCGGGTGGGTTTGGCGGCTCGAGATAATGGTTAGATAGAGGGAGGAAGGAGAGAACGAAGCCAGAAATCTTGCGAAACGGGCGCGATGGGATTGAAGGTCATCGGATCGAGCTCTCTTGGAAGTTGGAACCAATATCGTCTCCGGTGGCGAAAAACCCTACCGCAAGAGAATTTGGGGCTCAGGTCTCTGCTGGCGCTGTTTCGTCCCCGCCACCGAGGCGTCGGTTGGGGTCCTGATTGGAGGAGGAGAAGTCTCCTCCAGCAACGACGTCAGCGATGCTCTGGCGTTCGTTTGCGTTGCTTGCTCTACCATAAAAAAGGAGAGGTACAAAGAAGCAACTTGAAGCCAAAACAAGCAATAAATAAATAACTCTATGCGTTCATTCTTGTTTTTTTATTTTCTTTTTATCTGAAAATTCATTTTTACCAAAGCTAAAGCGTTAGGAAAATAAATTATCCGGCCAAAATCATCCTCGAACGAAACGGACCATTTTCAAGCTGCAGGGACCGAGTTTCACACGAGGCCCATTTAAAGCCCAATAAATACTGGACCTTTCACGGCGGCGATCGGTGATGGCGGAAGCTTGGCCCAATAAATACTGGACCAACACGTAGGGTTTTACTTCACTCTAGTGTTTTACGGCGGCGATCGGCGATGGCGGAAGCTTGGGAGCGAGCAGTGGCGGCAGCGCTCAAGGGGCAGGCGGAGCCGCCTCGGGCCCTCACCCTCGACAGCGCCCTGAAGTGTCCCGACGGCCGCCTCCCGCCGTCTTCACTTTTCGAGGGCAAGCTCGCCGCGCTGGAGCACCTCTCCGTCGCCAACATTCGCCTCTCCTCCCTCGAGGGATTCCCACACCTCCCTTCCCTCCGTCGGCTCGTCCTATCCGATAACCGCATCGCTAGCGGTCTCGCCGCGCTGGTGGAAGCAGGCCTCAACGCGCTCTGCGACCTCGACCTCTCCAACAACCGCATCGCGTCGATCGAGGACCTTGCCCAGCTGGCAAAACTGCGCCTCGAGTCGCTGGACCTCTACGAGTGCCCTGTGACCAAGATCGAGGGATACCGTTCCAAGGTTTTTGGAATGATCCCTTCCCTTAAGTATTTGGATAAAGTGGACAAGGATGGGAATGAAAGGCCGGAGACAGACGATGAGGAGGAAGAAGAGGAGGATGAGGAGGATGTAGCGGAGGAAGAAAATGATAATGAGGAAGAAGTAGAAGATGAGGAAGATGAAGAAGAAGAAGAAGAAGAAGAAGAAGAAGAAGAGGGTGAGGAAGATGATGAGGAGGGTGAGGAAGAAGAAGAAGCAGAAGAAATGGAGGTATGTTTTTCTACCTTTTTATGCTCTGAAGTTATGCTTTTGACATCCATGAATTGTTTGCTCTTGAGATAAGCTACCAAATGCGGTGACATTGTAACGTATATATTATATTTCATTGGTGTTTGCATAACTTTGTCCATTTGATCTGACAGCACTTTTATTAGATGTATTGCTTCACATTTGGTATTGATACGCTGAAAAAGTGGAGCGTACATTCCATTGCCCTTTACATTCTGATGGGTTTGGTGATGCATCCTTCTGAGGATGTCATGTCAGTCATTGAAGATCAATATATAATTTCTCATTCATATCTGTGACAAGTTTAAGAACCTTAAACTTACTAAGAAATGAACCTTTTTCCTTATTTTGACAAGGAATTTTTTTATTCTGGCGTAATTTGCAATAGAAAGCATAGTTTTTTGTTATCGTTTTTTTTTTGTCTCTCTCTTTAAAGTTCAGTTTTGCCTCTGGTTATTCTATGGATTTTGGCAGTGATATCACAATATAAGTAACATTTTTTGCTATAATTTTATTGTAATTATTACTAGACCTGGGCGTGAGATTACAGGGTTTACCTTTCACCACAACTCGTACCAAAGGCTTAACAGTATTAATCTTGAATAATTAGGACATGATGGATTCTTGGAGATTTCAGTCTATGTTCTCTTTTTTTTTTAGTTTCCTGATATTGAAACCAATCCGCAGGACAATGCGACCGATCATTCTTCAAACCGAGCAGCAAAGCTCAGACACGAGAATGGAGAATCGAAAAATGTGTCCAAGGATGATCAACCAGAACAACAGAAAAAAAGCATCATCAGCAAGAGGAAAAGGGTGGGAGATGAGCAGGCATAAAAAAAATTATTCAACCTTCAAGGATATTGGATGATGTTTGAAAAAACAATCATACGGGAGTTAGATCAATGAGGTTTACGGATTCATTTTGAATCGGGAGAAATGTGAATGCGAAGCTTCCATCCCTAGTGCTAGAAGGTTGGTCTTTTTTCAACGAGCATGTTTCCGTCAACAACTACTCTAGTGTAGTAAAACCTGGTAAAATGGAAGTGGCATTTCTAACTTCCCTTTTGTCAGCTCAAGCACAATTTGTGTAGGCATCGCGTACATTGTCTCGTTGGAGATATTTGCAGTACATGCTGGTTTTCTTCTATGCTCCTCCGCCAGAACAAAAGAATTAAAGGATACGATTGGACGACGGTGACGATGACAACCATTCTTCTCAACTTCCTCGTCTACCCTTGACGAAATCTCCTGAGCATGCCTGATCTACCACTTCGAACGCCACATCCAATCACACTCCCACCGCTCTGCATCCGACATCTTCTTCCATCCCGCTTATTCCTCCCTAAGATATCCTCATCCTCTTCTCCTAAGACATACGATGAAGCGGTAAGGACGCTATAGTGGTAAGAACGCTATAGTGGCAGTGGAAAATTTCATCGGATCAGTCATCTACTTTCAATGTTGCCGATTAATCATTAAACTGAATTCGAATTGCTTGTGAGTTTCAACCGTCTGTCAGAACTCATTATGCTTCTCGATTTAAAAAATTTGTCTTCTCGATTAAAATTTTTTGTCAGGACTGATTATGCCTTTTGATTAAAAAAATTCCCATAGGACTACTCGGTCACTTCTCTTCTATTTTGATTTGAAATTACATAAGTAAAAAATAATAATAAGTCCAGTTATCTTTATTAAAATTACGTAAGTATAACTATGACAAGAAGGTAATGTAATTTTAATCATACCAAGCAAATGAAATATAAATATAATAGTATCTAACCTATCCAAGATCATTCTAATTCTCAAATATTTTTACAATTTATTGACAAAACTTTCGGAGCATTTTAATGGGCAATTTACTGTGTAAATACTAAGTCGCATATTTGCATAATCAAACATCTATGCAATCCGACTGACTAACACTTAAATTAGATATCACAACAGAGCTAAGATTTAAATCCATTCTATATTTTAACCGCTAACCAGTTTGAAACCAAAATTATTCAAACTTCTGAATCGATTTGAATCAGTTTTTTTTTTTTACCGAGCCCTACTATTATTCTACACCGGCGAGTAAAATTTTTGATGGTGGGTGCTACAAACTTTTGAAAAGAATAACCTCAATTCTCCAAGAAAATACATGATGACCAGGTGATGTAACCCAACAAGACATGAACAAGCAGAGAGAAACCTGCATAAACAAATACTCTACCAAAAATAAGATAATGATTAGGTTTGTCCTATTAATGGTGTACCATTTTGATTTTTCCCTTCACAATAAATTTCCAATAAGCCACACATCTTCCACAGCCATTATCTTAAAACAACAGAAGATTGCAAATGTTTTCCAACATTTTGGACCTAAATTGTGATCCGGAACTCTGCGCATATAGCTACAAACCATGAATAATAATCTATAAGAGGAGCCTCAAATGGATAATGCAAGGAAAGCAAAGCACCGTTGTACATTAATTTGTCATACTTGATTTCCCGGCGTGAACCTTTTGTGATCTCGTTCAACATGCTCCAGTCTTCCTGATGGTCGTAAATCATCAATGCCACTCAGGCGGCGTGACGTAGGGATGTTGTGATTTTGTTTCCCTGGGGAGCTGATTGTTTTCATCTTCTTGCTGCTCGGCTCTGGTAACTGAGCCTCTTGGCTATCCACAGAGAGCTCACCTTCTTCGGCATTCTCTGTAATATCAATGTTCTTGAGTTCTTGCTTGTATGAAGGTTTGGACCAGTTGTGGCTCTTCTGCTTGTTTCGTTCGTCCTTGACAGCTAATTCCACACCATGTTCCAACTCTCTCTCGATGAGGTCATCTTCATCCATGTGATCCATTTTTCTGGAGATATCGGCCCGAGATCTTTTTGTTTTCTCCAATGCGGCCTTCACTTTCTCTTTGTCAATCTTCTTTATGGCATCCATCGCAGGTGACTGGACTTTGGTAGTTTGACTCTGGATGAACATCCTCTCCCTTGTTTCGGCCATACCATCTGCGGAAAGAGTTGCAAATTCTTCTGCTGCTGGTTCAGATCTGTTGGACCTACTGGCTAGAATATCTGGATTATTAGCGGGTTCATGATGCCAACCGTCCCTTGTTATTTTGTTTCCAGAAACTCCGGCTTTCATCTCATGCCTTCCCTGATCATCCTGCCTTCCGTGATCATTACCATCATAACTTCCAACATGCTTGTCCGAGTGAAATTGGTCAGAGTAAGTGGATGAGTTTGCAGGGCAGGCACTCTCCCCGGCAGTATTTCTAGACACCTGAGAATATCCGCTTTGTGTAGTAGGCTCCTCGATATCAACAGGGACTTTTGCTGGAGCTCGGTGATTCACGCCGCTAGCAGAACTGCCTTCAGTTTCATTTCCTTGGGATGCTGGTGCTGGGCGGTTTTGTTCATATAGTTCCAACATTTGATTGCTTATCTCTGAGAGGAGAGAAGTTAAGAAAACACAGTAAATGATAAAAGAAAAACATGATGCATAGAAGAATACCAAGTAAATTGACAAACAAGGAAGGAAGATGAATATGCTGAATTGCAAACTATCAAAATATAAACTTTCCAATAGATCTATACACGCTGAATCTCATAATATCAAAACAAAAACAAATAATAAGACAGAGAGCTATACATTATGCATTTACAGGGATATCAATGGAAAAATACCTTCCAACTGCCGCGGAGTAACATCAAATTCCTGCCACCAGACCTTCTCACCATCAGAAGGAAGCTTTACTTTAAGAAACTTGGCAGCCAGGAAGATTGCACCGGCTGCGATATGATGGGGCTTAAATTGCAAGCAAAGCGATGTTCGCAGCCTGCATACCCCTTTCCAGCGTGTAGTTAATACACATTTACGGAAATTAA
This sequence comes from Zingiber officinale, assembly GCF_018446385.1. Classification (NCBI taxonomy): domain Eukaryota; kingdom Viridiplantae; phylum Streptophyta; class Magnoliopsida; order Zingiberales; family Zingiberaceae; genus Zingiber; species Zingiber officinale. Next base: position 68,511 of record NC_056001.1, read on the forward strand.
CTGAAAAGCAGAGAAATAGTTTTCTCATACCCATCATTGACAAAATTCCATGCAACTTGTGCAAGAGCATTTTGAGCAATCTTAAACTTCTTGATTGCTTCAACTAGGGGTTTGTAAGGATGTAGCACATTTAGGCTAAAACCTAGAGTTGCAAGTACCAAACGCTCCCCAATCAAAATCAGTTCCTTTTGCTGTTCATATATTTCCTGCAAAGCAGAATGGTTGAATATAAAAAAATACAAGGAAAAATGTTATAAAAGTCCATAGGATGATATAGACCGTTGATAGCAAAGAAGAGAAGTTGGTGAGAATTAATGCACAGGTAGTCAAATAAGAAATTTAATTATGCAAACTGAATAAAAACTTATTCATTGAGACATAATAAAAACTTCTATAGAAGAGAAGCTTTGGAAGTAACAAACAGGTTATTCATGAAATCAATTAACATAATTATTGAACCTAGACAAGATAATAGAATGATCATATATGATTTGTCTGTTGAGTCTTAGACATTAAGTTGTATCTGATGCACTATTCCTCTCTTTTTGCCCTGCATTCTCAGTCTCTCCAGCTTATCAAAATTAAAAAGTTTAGAAATAACTCCTTTATCTCATTAGCAAAATCTTGTGAGGCTTGGAGGAGGATCAAATAAAGGTGTCACATTATTCAATCCGCTCAAAGAATTGCATAACTGATGAGCAAGACTGCTCAAGGTCCATACCTTCAGCGAAGCCAGTTTCAAAGATCAAAATCAAACCAAACAAACAAAGTGCATTGTTAATCACCCAAGTAAAATTTGCTTATTCCTGGCCCCATGGTCTTTTATGTTCTCAATGCCAACTTCCGTAATTTTTCACTTCCAATATTTATGTATGCACAATTCATAAAGAATTCTTTAATAAATGGCACACTGACTTAATAGGTAATAAGTTTATGCTGATGCTGAGTGATTGGTATTTTACAGACTAAAAGCACAATAATGATAAAGTAACATGCAGACCAAAGCTAATATTTTCTGACATATCAACCAATAATAATCCAACATTTTCCTTCAGATATAGTGAACTTCAATGCCTACAAAACTATTGCAATAATCAGGTAACACAATGAAACCTAGATCTACTACAAACACAGATGACCTGGTAATGCAAGAGAGCAAGTGATAGTAATATATTTTCCTTCGGATGTAGCAAACTTAATTACCATGAGCGTGGACACCTGCCACGACAATGAGGCAACACACTGAAACCTAGACCTACATTGACCTGGTAGTGCTAATTGAATATCATAGGTCATAGTGAAATGTCCAACAAGGTACACATTAGAAGGATGTTCTGGGCCTGCCAATGAGGAAACTAAGTAGGGTAAAAAATAAAACATGAAAAAAAAGAAAAGAAAAAAAAAAGACTTTATATATATATATCATGTTTTACCCTTTGTTTGATTCTTTGAACAGCAGTAGGATCCTTTTTGTGGATAATCTCATAAGAAACAAGAATGACATCCTTTAATGGCCTTGGTGATTCTTCTACCTTTCCCGCCAAAAACATGCAAACAGTAGCAATGATCTGCAAAAATTGTCAAGAAATGTTAAACAAAATAGGAAAGAAAATTTGAAGGATCACAGGTAGCACGCCACCGTAACTATGGTCAATAGCTGAAGCACATATGTGGGCATTCCATTTATTCAGATATAAGCAACAGGTAGAAGGAAAGGATGTACTGCTGTGAAAAAAAATAGATCTAACATACTTAGACGAGTTTTTTTAATGGAATCAACAAATTAAAAGAAAAAGGAAGACTGATATACATAAGCAATTTCTTGAAAATAAGCTTGATAAAATAAATAAAAAGTGAATAATATTTATCTATGAATGAGAACTAGTAAAAAAACAATCTCCATACGTTTTAGTATATTTATTCATGAACAAACGCCAACCAAATTGAAAATAAATAAACTAATTAAAAGATTAGGCAATGTTCTAAAATTCGCTAGACGCTAGTCAGGTGTCTCAGACCAGTGCTTACCGCCAAAGTAACCTAGGTGGGGACTAGGCGCCGCTAGACGGATTCCTCGGTATCAACATAATTTATATAATAAATCACATATTATAATTCCAACACAATAATATCAAATTTAAAATGAGTTCAAAATTACAAAACTAATAAAATATCATAGGATACAAACTCAATATATCAGACACAAACTCAACATCAAATTTATTCTACTTCTTCTCCATAACTTTCAACAACTTGTTTTTCATCGGGCACAAACTCAATATCATCATTGTGATTCTCCTCTTCTTCTTCAAATACAAAATCATTCTCGTAAAATTCTCTCACTCTAGAACTTCTTCGGAGTTGTAGATTTTCATCTGCTGCACTAGCTTCATCAACCATTTGTCATGTGAGCCCAGAATCTAGTTCAACTTCATCATCTTCCCTACCGTCCACAATTCAACCTTGTGCATTTGAAGCATCTTTTGCAAGAAAGACATCGACATTCCTTTCTTTTTCTCTTTTTTGTTTATTCAACAATCTAACATTAAATTGGACAAATATTAGATTGTTCAACCTATAGACATCCAACCTATTTCTTTTCTTTGTATGAATCTAAAAAAAGAGAGTAAATATTAAAAATTAATAGTTTACTTTAATTAAAGACTTAAAAGTTTAAAGCTTACTCTTTCAAACGCACTCCAATTACTTTCACACTCAAATGCACTTGTAGTTATTGAAAGTATCTTCAATATCATGTTGGTACCCCTAAGGTTGTTTTAATGCGATCAAACAACTTAGGTTAGGTCATGTTGTGTTTAATCCTATGTCTAAATGTGCAGGAACTTAGGAGCACAGGATGTTGAGCAAAAGATGCAGCTAATGAGAAGAACGGCACGGTAGAGAGCCGACGGGTTCAGTGCGTCTAAGGGACGAGGTACTGCAGAAGAGTACACAGGTGGACAAGAAGGAGGCGCGCAACGTTTCCGAGAGACGAGAAGCTAGGAGCGGAAGCTTGCTCGAGAAGGCCGAAAGTTGAGTACGGATGAGCCCTATTCCAGATGGCCGAGATCACCCAAACAAGAGGAACCGAAGCGGAAGACGCGGACCAAGGCGAGCAAAACCGACGCGGAAGGCCCGGATTGGAAAAGTCAACTTGGTTGACTTTCCTAGTCCGGGCACCAAGAGTAGGATTTTATCCGGATCGCGTTTGACCGCGATCCATTGCGAAGGGGATAAAGTTTTATCCCCTTCCAGACACCTGAACCCTTCTAGACGCACCGAGCAAGGCTATATAAGCAGCCCTGCTCCCAAAGCTAAAAGACAAGAAAAATTAATACAACATTTGTACGCATTCACAGTTCTGTTTTAACTTTCTGTTTCTGTGCTTTCATTGCTGTAAAGAGACTTCTCCGCCTGAAAGAGAAAGTAGTGCGCTTTACCTCCTTGGATTAACAACCTCCCTGGTTGTAACCAAATAAATTCTAGGTGCCTCGTCTTTTTAATTTATCTCTTATTCATTTTTATGCAAGTGTTCTTTTAAAGTTCAAGAAAGGTGTTCTTTTGTTTTGTTTTTGTGTAGAGGTTATTCACCCCCCTCTAGCCGGCCGCTAAGGGTCCTAACATATCACTCTTAGCAAGTTGGGTGTGTGAGTACCGTATGTACTCCACCATGCACATGGATCAAATATATCATCATTTTTTTACATATTTTTGTTGTCAATGTTTTTCTAAATAACTCAGTCTTGTCTCTATATTTTATAAATTCCTTGTTAATAATCATATCCTGTAGACCCAACTCATTGGCATGCAAAATTTCTATGCATTCAAAAATCCTCATCGCAACCTCTTGATAAAGAGCAATAAAACTATCTTTATAGTAAAAATAAAGATTCAACAAAAAAGACAGAGGTATGCAATGATGTATCAAGTCTACCCTTCATTTTTGACTTAATAATCGCTATGAAAGGCTGATAATTTGATTCCACGTTGTTTCGGGTCACTTTGATATTTTCTTTAGCTTAAAGAAACTCCCCATATAGAAATCTCATTAATGGCTTTCTATCTCCATCTACCAATCGAAAAAATCTTACCAAAGGAGCAAATATTTTCAAACATAGTGTCACACCATTTCAAAAACTCATACTAGAATAAGCCAATTCCCCTTTGTTTGTTTTTGAACATTTATATTTCTCTCGCATATCACTTGTAAACATGACCCTTCAACTTGATTTTTTTTCAATCAAATTTTGCAATGTGAGGAAATTTGATGCAAACCTGGTAACTTCTAGCCGGTCTCTCTTCTACGTGAACCTTGTCATCAATGACAAAATCTTAAGGTGAGCACATACACTCCAGTAACCTTTTATATCGTGGAAGCTTATATCGTGGAAGTTTGCCAATACTTTCAAGCATGAGATTAACAGTGTGAGTTCAAAAAGATCTCAGGTCACTTTTCTCTCATCGATTTAGCTGCGGCCATATTGTTAGTGGCATTATCCGCAATCTGAACATTATTATGAGCTTCTACTTGTTCAACACACTTGTCAATATACTCAAAAATAAGTTTCGTTATATATACCTCATCTAAAAACTCCTTAGCCTCTAAAAATATATTACCCTCTTTGTAATTAACACATAAATTTAAAATGCTTCTTTTTCTATCACTCCATACATCTGTCATGATGGAACACTCATTCTTTGCACATTCTTCTTCGTGTTTCTTCATCAGTTGTTTTGTTTTTTCAACTCCGACTTTTAACAATGATTCCCTAAGTTGATATTAAGTTGGAGACTTAAATCCTGGTCCAAATTGACCTACTTCCTCCATTAGTTGCTTGAAGCTATCATTATCAACAACATTGAATGAGATTCCATTTTTATAAGCTCATTTCCCAACATATTGTTGAACTTATTGAGTTCTCTTTAAAAAGAGCCTTATTTATATTTTTTTGGCGAAGCACTTTACTCCCACTTGAACCTACATTTTTTGGAGAAATTGTCGATGCATATCTATCCATAAGGCCAAGTGGAAAAGGTTTTTTAGATGGGTCTATCCCTTCAATTTCAGAACCTTCTTCTTCATCTAGAGAAATTGTCATCACTGCTCTACAACTTTGTTCTTCCATTATTTTGTTCTTCTTTCTGATCCTCTCTTCTAAAATAGCATGTTTGCACTTATTTTTATCTTCTTGAGAAGTTTTTCGACAACCAGATACATTTCCAAGTATATTTTCCATGTGCTCCTTGATCCACTCCCCCGACATCATTTTTCTGCACAACTTGAATTTAATTTTATCGACGTTCTTAGGATCAATTAACATCCCAAACTCCCATCCGATGTCATTTGAGTTTCTTCTAAGAATCCCGGATTTGAATTGAGTGACTAATGTTATCGAAGATGGATTGTTTGCAAAGTATTTTAGAATCATTAATAGCAAGTCTAAAAAAACTATATATATAAAATATTAAGATAAAAAATATTTATATTTTAAGATTTAAGAACATTGAAATCAATAAATAAAAAAATAAATCAAGAAAATAAAATTATCAGAATATAAATTTAATTTATATGAATTAATAGAATTTATTTTAATTTTAAATATAAAATTATGAATATAAATATGATTTATATAATTAATAAGATTTATTAAAATTTTTAATTTTAGATATAAAATTATTAGAATATAAATAAATTAATAAAAAAAATAATTTTAAATATATTTTTTATATAATTTATTGGAATAATTTAATTAGGATTTCTAGAAGCCTATTCGAATTATCACATTTAGTTGAGGAAATGTTTAAATTAAATAAATAATAAATAATAAAATTTAAAAAAACGACACAGGGCGTAGGCGCTAGAAGCATCGAGACGCCTCCGGTGGCGCTGGACGCATCCCGCGATGCGTTTGGCGCCGCCGGAAGCATCCCGCGACGTTGGACGCACGACGTGTCCGGTGCCATCAGACACATCAAGGGATGCTTCCGGCGGCACCGGACACGTTGTGCATCCAGCATCACGGGATGCTTTCGACGACGCGTCCCACTCCGCTAGAAGAGTGGTTCCGTTGGAAGTGTCCCGCGACGTCGAAAGCGTTGTGAGAAGCGAAAAAAAAAAGAAATTTCAGTAATAAAAAACTTACTAGCAATTGCTGCCTTCTAGAGATGAGAGGAGTTGAACAAGGCGTGAGGAGGAGATGAATCGACGGAACATAGGTTTAGGGCATTAAAAAAAAACAAAAAAACCAAAATTTCCGCGATGCCTAGAGCCTGGTTGCCGGCCATCGAGCGCCTAGGCAGCCTAGGCCACATATTCGAACACTGAGATTATGTCAACGTAATCATCACAAAAATCTAAATGGAATCAATATTTATTTAATAAAAAGCTACATTTCATATTGAAGGACAAAATCAGTAGATACAATAACAATAACCTCACTTTTCACATTGTAACCACTTCCCTAAGTAGATAAACAGAAATCTATTTCAAAAGCAAAATAATATAATGATCACTAAAACATCAATCATAGATATTGATAACAGAACCACGAAACACGAACAAGGATCCCTTTCTAGCTGCCAGTCCTGGGCTGGTATTAGGGAATCTGCCTAATTTGAACAGAAAATTCAATTAAATGGCAATGGTCCCATTGCTCTCCTTATGAAGGAAAACCAGCATGAAAGCTGACATATAGCACGAGTATTCTCGTACCATACAGCCATTAGGAGAAATTATCATCATAATGTATTTAGTTGTGTTTTTTGGGGCAGGATAAGTCAAAAGGAGAATTCAGCAAACGAACTCTTTATATGTCAAGTTTGTGGGCTTATCAAAATGGTGCTTGAGGCATAACATCCAGAGCTAAAGTCAATATATTGTTTCCTACATGATTTTTAGGTGGTCACTCTAGATGACTGGGGTATAACCTTGCTCTTAGTCATATTGGAATCACAAGTAGAACCCATATCAAAGTATAACCTTTTCGTGAATGAATTTATGTTGATATCTCCACATTCAGAAGAAACAAAAGAAGTCTATGGTGGACTAAAATTCATGCAGCCAATTCCGAATAAATGAGAATAATTGGTGGTGTTGTACACAAAGCAATACAAAAAATACAAAATCATAGTATTGAGGATGTGGAAATGAAGTGATACTTACTCTTCTATCATTTCTTGCATGAGATTGGCGAAGAAAAAAACGGTGACAGAATACAATTGCAGTAGCTATCGTTACTTGAGGTCTGGATCACAAAGGGCTCAATTTTGTAAGAACAATAATGCAATAGAAGATATGCTGGAAAACCTTATAACAAAAATGTTACATTCAAGACCATAATAAATAATCATACAACTAAACATTTTCCTCTTAAGCAGAATGAGTTGTGTGAGTTAATGATATTACAGAGTAGATACAAATGTTTAAAAACAGAGTTCCAAATAACAGAAATTTCAATGTTTTTGTTGAGTTTCTTGTGTGTTTTTTGAATACTGTTGCAGGTTCAACACATTATTATCTGCACGGCACAGAAACATACTGGGCTTGCAGTATCCATACATGTTCATATGAATCATTATCTATAGTATAGAACATGTAATAAGAAAATGATATTTAAAATACTAGTAATCTGAGTATTGCCAGTGGCATACATTCTGCTGCAGAGCATCTTAAATTATTATTATTATGGATTTTATCAGTTTAGAAGGTCTCAGCAAGTATAACAAGCTGACGAACTACATATCATGTAATATTTTCATCTATCCTACTTCCAAATTTTCATTTATGTGTCCATATTAATTGTGTTTCTCCTATGTGTGCATGCTTCATTGTATATCCCTTAAATATTGTTCCTAAAAGAGCTGCCTGTGCTTAACTCAAAATATCCAATATGAAAGTAGTTCAATTCACGAATGCATTACAAGTGATCTTTATAAATGTACAAGCAACCGTCTAAAAATTTAATGAAAATAGTAGTAGTTAGTGGTTAGTACCAAAATCAAAAGACATGATCATTACTTAATGAAACTTCCAAGACAGACCATGGTTTCAAATTTATTTGAAAAGGACCATCCAACTTTGTGTTATCACATATCAATTACCTTATTGTTTATCTGGCGGGGTTGTTGCTATTAGATACGACAAATAAATAATAATAAAATAATAAATGTTAATTAAGAAATAATCTTACAAAATTTTCTAAAAATTTTTGGAATTAAAACCAAATTTGTATGACATATTTAAGAAGCTTTGAGTGAGCCTGTTTGGAATATCATAAGAATTGATTGATTCCATTAACCTAAAGTTATAATCAAATAACCTAAGTAATATTTAAAACCTAGTTTTTCTCTCCCTATTCCTCCCAATCCTTTTTCTTCCCCTCTTTATCGCCGCTGCCCCTCTCTCGTTGCCTGCCCCGACCCGCTTCCACCGCAAGCACGGGCCGTCGCCGTCGACCCCTCTTCAGCCACAAGCAACAATCCTTTGGTCGTTATTGCTAACGCCATCATCCCGTCGTCGCTGCCTTCCCCCTTGTCTAGCCATCGAGGTCAAGCGTGACCACTGCGGCTTGACGCGGGCGGCAAGACTTGGCCACCGCTGCTAACCTGCAGCCACGGCCAGCTCCGCGGCATTCACTGCCAGCCCGCAGCCGCAGCTAGCACCGTGGTTTCCGCGGCTAGCACCGTGGTTTCCGTGGTCAACCACGACCTGTTGTCCACACGTCGTGCGCTTCACCGCCGTTCAATTGAGAAGAAGGAAAAGAAAAGGGTATCACTGTTTCACATCATCCTTAATTAATCGATTAATATGTTGATGAGTTCGATTGAATTAGAAGGTTGATTAAATCCTGTTAGTTTCAATTAACCAAGTAAACCCATGATTAGCAATATTATTACATTAGTTAGAATTGTATTCGGTTGATTAATTCCTCAATTAATGGTTGTTAGATTAACAGGATAATGGAGTTAAATTGGAGCATGTTAATAATAAGGTTTACTTGAATCCGATTACTAAATTGGTTTGAGAATTGGATAAGGAAATTGATTAGTGGGTTAAGGATAAATTTTTATCTGATTGATTATAGGTTGAATTAATTAGGATTTCCTAATCGATTTAGGATTAGGTTTCGTTACTTGTTTTATGGTATAACTTGGCTATAATTTGGGGTCTATGTTACAGGATTTTGATTTAAGACAGGCGCACAAACTTGAAGACATTCAACACAATCTACAAGCGGGTATTTCTTTCCATGTTCTCTTAGTATATTGACCTTAGTGCAGGAGTAATGGTTTTGATCGGTAGTTTTATTACCTTGACTCTATTCTTATTTTGCTTAAGCTTAATACTTAGTTGCTTGACCTTAGAGTTGATCTACTTGATGTCTATACAGTCTTTTTTTTTTACACCTGTTATTCTATTTATATATATTGTTTATAGTTTATACTTATGGATATATTTGTGTTATTATTGCATAATGATGACTATATATGTGGATATGATTATTTACATCTTGCTTACCATTGCATTGCATGTATATTGTCGACCATTATCTCCCTTGTTGTTAAGAGAGTCGTCAACCATATCTACCCACTCGACCACTCGAGGTAGTGGTAGATGGAGTTGCGTGCAACATGTCATGTCGTGCCCACTTGGCCACTCGGGGTAATGGTAGCTGGAGTTGCGTGCAAGCAAGGACATTTTCCTTTTTAGAGTATGTAGCTAGATAGCTACTTTGCATATTGTCCACTCGACCACTCGAAAGTAGTGCTGGCTAAAGTGTCATACAGCTGTCATGTTCTGCACACTCAGTCACATATATATCGTGGCAGCTGGAGTGGTGAACAGGAGTGAGCATGCATATGCATGTGATGTGTGTTGCATATGCTGGTGATATATATTGCATATGCTTATGATATGTTGCATATGTTTGAGATATGGTTTTTGCATGTGTTTGACATTGTCATGGATGTTATTGGTATGTGCTATATATGTGTGGTTATGAGCAGTACTGTTGCAGATCCTTATTTATTTTTGTCCATTATTTTATATTTGGTGGATTAGATTGGGTATATGCATTTATTATGTTCTTTTGTTATTTATGTTGATATTACTGGCGAAATTGTATACCTTTGAACTTCTTACACTTAGTTCATGCACCATCTTTTATTACCCGCTGAGTCATATATCCCGTTATGTTTTTCTTTTAGCAGATAGAAGATATGTGGAGTCACTTGAATGTTCTATCTGCAGGTCACGTCGAGAGTTTTCCATTTTACTTCATATTGCATTTCTCTTGCACTTTGGTTTACGAACTCGTTCGTTTAAAGATCGACGTGTTTTGATTTTAACCCTAGTTGGCACTTTGTCTTGGTCATACTACTTGTTATGTTTTAAGTCGTGCCGGCACACAAACTATTCAGTTTGCATTTGAGTGGATTTTATATAGCTTTACATTTGATAGTTGGATATTGTTATTTTGCGTGATTGTGCTTGTACCAACTATGTGGTCTTGTATCAGGGTACCGTCCGTTTTGTCGAACAAGTATACCTTCAGGGCGTGACAATTTATTAGTATCAGAACCAGAGGTTGTGAAGCCTTTCTTTGTGTTTCGTGTTTCGTTGTTTGCTTTCTCGGTATAGTCAATGCATAGTGATGACTATATATGTGGATATAATTATTTACATCTTGCTCATTATTGCATTGCATACATATTGTCAATCATTGTCTCCCTTGTGGTTGAGAGAGTCGTCATTCATATCTACCCACTTAGCCACTTAGGGCAGTGGTAGATGGAGTTAAGTGCAGCATGTCATGTCGTGCCCACTAGGTCACTCGGGGTAATGGTAGCTGAAGTTGCGTGCAGGCAAGGACATTTTTCTTTTTGGAGTATGTAGTTAGATAACTACTTTGCATACTGTCCCCTCGGCGACTCGAAAGTAGTGGTCGCTGGAGTGTACAACTGTCATGTTCTACCCACTCGGCCACATAGATGTCGTGGTAGCTGGAGTGGTGAGCAGGAGTGACCATGCATATGCATGTGATGTGTGTTGTATATGCTGGTGATATATATTGCATATGCATGTGATATGTTGCATATGTTTGAGATATGGTTGTTGCATGTGTTTGACATTGTCATGCATGTTATTGGTATGTATGTGCTATATATACTGCTCATGTGGTTACGAGCAATATTATTGCAGATCATTATTTATTTCTGTCCATTATTCTATACGTAGTGGATTGGGTATATGCATTTATTATGTTCTTGCTATTATTTATGTTGATATTATCTATAAGACTGTATATCTTTTATCTCCTTACACTTAGTTCATGCACTATCTTTTATTACCTGCTGAGTCAATTGAACTCACTATCCCGTTACATTCTTCTTTCCTCATATAGCAAATAGAGGACATGCTTGCCACGCACACCCTCCACATCACTGATTGGTCAAAAAAACAAAAGAAAATACAAACTATACTACAAAACAAGGATGCAAAGTCAATCAAGTTCAACTCCTTTCAAGCAGGATTTAGACAAGTTAAATGTCAACCTTAAACCTAACAGTTCAAGTCATAATTGTTATTTTAAGAGAGAAAAAATGTAGAGATGAAAGCTAAAACCAGAATCAGCAAACAAAATCCTAGTGTTTCTATCAGCACATAAGGCATAATGATTCAAAAATTATACAAACAAAAAAAAGAATATTGATATTAGAATGACGAGTAAGAGGGATCCTTGCACATTAAAAATTAGTAAATTGAAAGTACGCTCATTGCATTTCTTGATTGGACAACAAAGAGATGAGATGAAGACCGTAGTCACAAAACATATAATTAGAGGAAACTTACACTTTCAATCTCATGCCTAAATCCTGAAGAAATGTGCAGTAAGACTTCCGGAGATAATTTTCTTTCTTGAGATCAATGCCATCTTGTCTGGATGGGGAGTTTTCTTCAATATCCTTCCGGCTCAAATACCAAGTAGCACCCGGCAGTTTAACTTCCTCATGCCTGTCATGGGAGGACCTGAAGGGACTATCATCCGCCATTTCATGAAGTGAAAAATCTCCAGCCATATTGATAACAGTATTGAGCAGGCCAACTCAAATTGTTGAATTGCTTTCTGGTTTAGTATCTGTCACACTAAGCTTGTCAAGCCAACAAACACAATGGTATCATCCTGCACATGATGGTTAACAAACAAGTAATATTTAGAAATGAAACATAAATTATTAGCACAAAGAAATCGACATGTGACTATATAATTATTATGATTTTTCCATATCAATATTGGTGGCTTCAGTGTTTTTAAATCCAGATCAGGCAAGGAATCAGAAGTCTTCTGGTTCCCAGTTCTTCCAGTAGAAACCATTACTAGGTGCTCTCCATTAGAACCAGACCAGCTCCCATTTAACTGGATGAACCAGCCGGCTTGGTCTGGGATTAAAGCACTAGCTAACTAGAAGCAAGCTAAGATTTAACAAACTCAAAAGCTACAAACATTAATGAAGTGCGATTATTCCAGTTATATAACTTCCACTGTGCACAGATGATGTTTCCAGAATCCTGCTCTTGGATAATTTAGATTCCTTTGCTTAACAAAATCTTTTACTATGTATAACCATAAACATAATTTTTAGCATAATAGAAGATTGAAAATATCAGTAGAACAACGACATTGACATGCTGAAGTGAGAACTATAATAGAATGGGAATCAAATAAAATTGAAACTTGATCATAGAAAATAGTCCAACTTACAATTATAAAGAATAAAAAAAACAGCAAGATGAACATATGTCTAGGAGCATCCCATTTTCCCAAGATAAATGAGATACAAAATTTCAAATCACATTTCTCACTTGATCTAGAGTATCCCATTTTCCCAAGATAGTAATTCAGACTTAAGAATCAATCCAAAAATAAAATAACAATAATTATAAAAACAAGATAAAAAATGACATCTCCCAACTGTGTTGGATATATTATATGAGTATAATATGATAAGCAAAAAACCCATCTATGACATAGATCAAATTTTGTTTTTTTATATTCCAATAATAAGCAAGAGATTGTTTTTGGTAGTTTCAGCAAAAGCATAGCAATCACATGTAGATGTAGTATGGATCCAAACAAATATTAAAATTTTATTTATCGCGTACATAAACATATGAACTTATGATTTACTTTGTTTTCTTGAGGAAGACGATGTTTTTATTGAAATCTATAATTTTTATATACGCATGGAAACTAAAAACAAAAATACAGGTACTTTAAAAAAAAATCAGAACAAAGTTTGTAAAAGACCTTTGTTGAGTTCGCCAAAGCAACAAATAAAGCCAATGATTAATTGAAGCACACATCCTGCATTCAAAACAAAGACATATCAGTTCCACCAAAGCATCAACTTTCCCTTACTCCATCATTTCTCCTCCCCCATAGCAAACAAAACGTCTATTCATAGAAAATAAGACTAAGAGCAACTTATTATTTAAGAATCACAATAGAATCAAGTTGTTAGAAGGGGAGCCTTGGCGCAACGGTAAAGTTATTATCATGTGACCAAAAGATCACTGGTTCGAATCCTGGAAACAGTCTCTTGCAAAAAATAGGATAAGGCTGCGTAGGATCCTTCCTCGGGACCCCGCATGGCGGGAGCTTCATGCACCGGGTTGCCCCTTTTTTTTAATAGAATCAAGTTGTTAATTGTATGGAATAAATTTTTGAATTTGTTCATATAGGAAAATATAGAATAAAACACAGCATCAAAATAACCTAGAATTAAGCATATCGATTGAACAAATAGTTATATTTGACCTAAAAAAATCCAAATGCACATGTAGAGTTCCAAACGTCCACATAATTGAAACAACAACTGTAGTGGGATTAAATCTTGGTAATTTCCTTTAACACCAATTTGTTTCTTGATAAACTATGCTTGACACAAAAGCTAATATAAATTTTTATCAACATGTAAACTCCAGCCAGATTCATCGGGTACATTAGAGATTGTTGCACTTGCTCTAAAGAGAGCAATGATAGTGAAACCGATCAAACCATGAGTCCTGGTTGAATAATAGCAACTAGCAAAAAAGGCAACCATATACTTCCACACACAGCAAACAAAGGATTTTGTTGGCAAAAAAAACTTATTTCCAGACTATAATTATTCTCCAGGACACCTAATTTGCTATGATATCATGAAAGTATTTGTTTTAATCTCAATAAAATCTTCAAACGTAAAGATAAATTGAATTAACAGATAGGAGACGCTTTGGAAAGAGTGAACTGATCAGCCTAATACGTGCTCCATTTGCTCATTCTTATATGTCAGAAACTTTAAATTTGTAGCTGAAAATGTTCTAAGGCTTAATTCAATCAAAAAAGTAATGAGCACAGTATTGAAAAGGTTTAGCAGGTCATCCCTTTACCAATTCATCCGACGAGTTCTTGAAAATACTGTAATTTTTTTTTAAAAAAACGTAATTAGCATGGTATTGAAATGGCTTCCCCGATGGCGTACGCGGAACAGGAAGGAGAGGAAGGAGGTGTCGACGAAGTGATGCGGCATGATGTTGATGGTGGAAGAGGAAGACAGTGGCAATATGGGGAGAACGACTAGGATGCGGCAGATGCGGATGAGCTGTCGGATCGGGCCTCGCCGCGATGTATAAGAGGGAGGATAGCAGATGTCGGAGAAGGTCTCCTCTACAAGGTGTAGGGTTCCGGAGGCAGGTGCAGAAGATGAGGAAGAGGATAAGGTGTCGGATCGGGACTCACCGCGGTGGGAAGGAGGTGTCGCCTGGTGGAGAACGCGTGTCCTTGAGGGAGGTGGAGACTGGGGAAGTCGTCGAGAACCCTCTCTTCGGCGGATATGAGATGCTTCTCCTTCTCTTTGAGCCGGCGGCCGCGTCGACGGCGGCGAGAGAAGACGGGGGAGGAGGAATCGGGGGATTAGGCGTGCCCTAGAAAAGCCTCCGTTGGGCGACGAAGTGGGGGAAACACATATAGCGAAGGAATTGGACCGTCCGATCGGCGTCCGCGCCGCTGGTAGATGGGATCCCACATTCCTGTCCGTCGATTCTTACACAGACGGTGTGATCCCACGGCAAAAAAAAAAATATCGTCGACGCGTATGGCCGTTGGCCGTAAACAATCGTAATTTTTTTTTTCTTTGTTTGTTTGTTTACAAGATTGATGCTTATTTATTGCTTTGTTTGTAGAGGTGCGAAGTCGGCAAAAGAAGGAGAGGGGGACCGGATGCTACTTCCCGTTGAGCGCTCGTCTTTCATGTGATTTACATGCTCCCCGACACACTGATAGTCGCTCATCGCTCGCACGACGCACGCCCACGCTCCTAGTCGCAGCTCAACAATCGTCAATCGCTCGCTCGCCAGCTCGCTCAACTCTTATTTCTCATCGCCCAACTTTGACACAGAATGCTCGCTCGATGCCCATTCACGTTGCTCGTTCAACCAACTGCCAGATGATTGACTCCAACACTGCATCAGTGGAGGAAGACGAGAGAGTTGATCAATGATTTTCTTCCTTTTTCGTATTATGATTATTCCCAATATATCATCAAATTTATTGTAAGGTTGGCTGCAATAGGAATATGAAAAGGATCCGACAAAGTTTCGGTATTAAAGGTCCGTACCATCGACTTCTTGAATACATTCTCTAACTGCAAATAGAATCCAAGGAAAATAAATGGCATGTCCTTGATGTCTAATGATTTAGTTAACATTAACAATTAATGGATAATGTCGATGAGGTGTGTGGTAGTGAACGAAGCACGCACAAAGTAATTATAGCCTTGGTCGAGACGTCTGAAGGGTTCCAGGTGTCTGGAAGAGAATAAAATTTTATTCTCTTCGTAACAAATCGTGGTAAAACGCAATCTGGTCAAAACCGAATTCCAGACGCCCGGAATCGCTCCGGGCGCCCGGACCACTAAAATCAACCTAGTTGACTTTTGGTCCGGATTCTCTGCTCCGGTGCTGCTCACCTCGATCCGAGTCTTCCGTTCCGGCTCCGCTCGCTTGGTGATTTCATCCAACCGAAATAAGGCTCACCCGAACCCAATTTCAATCTTCTTGAATAAACTTCCGTTCCGGCTTCTCGTCCCTCGGAAACGTTGCGCGCCTCCTTCTTGTCTGCCCGCGTACTCTTCCGCGGCACCTCGTACCTCAGACGCACTGAACCCATCGGCTCTCTCCAGTATCGTCCTTCTCTCTAGCTGCGTCTTTTGCTAGACTTTCTGTGCTCCTAAGCTCCTGCAGACTTAGATACAAGGTTAAAACACCACAAGACCTAACTTAACTTGTTGATCACATCAAAATAACCTTGGGGTTCCAACAATCTCTCCCTTTTTGATGTGAGCAATGTAAGTTAAGATAGGGTAAATAGACATAAAAGTAAAACAAATAATATTGCAATAAAGTACAAAAGAATAAAAAAATTATAATCTACCTCCCCCTAGACTTAACTTTTTCGTTCTCCCCCTTTGATCACATAAAAAAATGGGGTACCAATTGAAAATCTAAGGAAAATCATTTTGAAAAACTTTAAAAAAAAATTTCTTTCTCCCCCTTTGTAATAAATTTTCAAAGAAGAAATTTATAAGTAAAACTGTTTAACAAATATTTTTGAGAAATATTTCTAAGTTTTTACAAGTAAAATTATTTTTGAGAATAAGAAAAAAAATTAAGTAAGAATATTTTCTAAGTTAAAAATTCTACGGTTAAAAAGAATTTTAAGTAATTTTTTTAAAAAAAATGTTTGAAAAAAACTTTTTAAAGTATTATTTAATTTTAATATTTTATCAGTAAGTTAATTAAACATTTTGGCTTACCGACAGTGGCGAGTCACTAGGCCTTCTTGGTTATTGGAGCAACAACCACTTTTTTAAACAAAACCTCATAAAGAAATTTAACGTTTAATTTTCTCGCTAAAAGCGCTGAGCAGGGGCGGATCTAGGATTTTAAATTTGGGGAGGTCATATATCAAGTGACAAAATTAAAATAATTATTAAATATATTATATAATAATAATCCTTCCTAACTTTCATGAATAATATATATTTAATTGAAATATGAAAAAAAATAGTCCTCGATTCGAACTTGAGAGGTGCGTTTGAAAAAAAATCATACATACCATTAGACCAATAACACATATTACTCTTTAAAGGGGCCAAATAATATATATACTAAACTATTTTTAAAAAATTAATATAAAAAAAATATTATTTAAAAATTTTGGAGGGGCCGTGGCCCCCTCAGGCCATTAGGTAAATCCGCCCCTGGCGCTGAGTCTAATCTAGAGTTCAGATTAAACAAGATTTTGAAACTCAATATAGGTTCTAACCAACTGGATTAACTAAGAATTTCTTATGGACATACTTTTTTGAAATATTCCTAATTTGTCCCTTGTGATATCTAAAATACCAATTTAAATTGTTGTATTTTCTAAAATTTGTATTATGTGAACATGCATGATTTTTTAAGTTATTTACTTGTATTTTTAAAATCAGTATTTTTAAATTTTAATTTGTCTAATTCTTCTAATGGGCAAAACTTAGCTAGAATTACTTTTAAATTTTTAATCTCTTTTTTCTAACTTACAACAATCTTTGGTTAATAATTTAACAAACTTAAATAATTTATCGGGAGGAAGAAATCGTACCTGACTTATCTTGTCGATCTCGTTATCCGTGTCTCCCCCTGAACTGCTGCTTTCTTCCGACGTAGTTCCCCCTTCATCGATGCTCTCGATGCTCATTTCGGACGAGTTTGAATCGTAGTCCTCGTCTTGATAACTTGTCATTAATGCAAGTCCGGAGAAGGCCTCGACTTCCGATTCGGACGACGTATCGTCCCACGTCGCTTTTAATGTCTTGAATTTGTTCGGTTGGGCAGGCTTCTTTCCTTTGTCTTTGTTTCTTAGCTTGGGGTAGTTGTCTTTGACATGCCCTTCTTCGTTGCAGTGGTAGCATCAGATCGTCCTTTTCTTTCTATATACCCTGCAGATGGTTAGTTTTTCTAGATTTACACAATTTATTAAATCGCCTTACCATCATTACCATTTCTTCATCGTCGAGAGAAGATTCTGACTCTTGTTCGTCTCTCGATGCCTTTAGGGTGATGTTGTGCTTCGGCTCCTTTGTACCTGCACATCTCGATTCATGCACTTCAAATGTGAAAAATAATTCTTCTAAAGAAATAGTTTCTAAGTCCTTAGATATATAAAAGGCATCTACTAGTGATGCCTATTTAGTATTTTTAGGAAATGAATTGAGTGCGTACCTTAGCGAATCTCGATTACTTACCTTTTCTCTGAGATTCAACAGTCCGATGATAAGCTCCTTAATTCTCGAGTGCAGATGTGCAACTATTTCGTCTTCATCAAGTCTCAGGCTGGTGAGCTGGTTGCAAAGCAAATCCTGTCTTGCGAGCTTGAATTCGGACGTCCCTTCATGCAGCTCAAGGAACTTTTCCCACAGTTCCTTTGCTGAGTCGTAGCTGCTGATCTGGTTGACTTCTTGTGGTGGAAGAACGCTCAGCAGATGGAATTCTGCTTTGTCGTTTGCCACGTAGTTGGCCTGCTCCTTTTTCGTCCACTGGTATTTTTCTTTGCCCTCTGGTAATACAAAACCAAATTCCATAATTAAAAGTAAATCAAAATCTGTTTTGAAAAATACCTACAATCGCTTTTTCTAACTGTCGAATTCCCCTTCAAACTTTGGTGGGTATATGCATGATCCAACCATTTGTTCGGTGCTTCGATCGATGGTTAGTCCTCCTGAAGCATCCTAACTCTAATATACCACTTGTTGAACCGGGTTGGCCAGCTAGAAGGGGGGTTGAATAACATGCACAAATAAAAAACTACACTTCTCAGACTTTCAAAAGAACACTTGCATTAATTAAAGAAATAACTTAAAAAGGTAGAGGCACCAGAATTTTGACTTGGTTACAACCGGGGAGGTTGTTAATCCAAGGAATGAATCGCACTAGTATCTCCTTCAGGCGGAGAAGCCTCTTACAACAATGACGTACAAAAAATAGAAGCTAAACTAAAAATGGAAGCGCACAAGTGTTGGTTTGTTAATTGCTTGAATGAATGAATAGTTTCTGGACCAAGGTTGTATTTATAGCCTTGGTCGGGGCTCTTGGAGGATTCCAGGCGCATGGGAGGGGATAAAATTTCATCCCCTTCACAACAGATCGCGATCAAACGTGATCCGATCAAAACCGGGTTCCGAGCGCCAAGAATTACTCCGGGCGCTCGGACTGGTCGGGCGCTCGGACCACTAAAGTCAACCTAGTTGACTTTTGGTCTGGACCCTATGCTCCGGTGTTGGTCGCCTCAGTCTGGGTCTTCCGCTCCGGCTCGGCTCGCTTGGGTGATTTCATCCAACCGAAATAAGACTCGCCCGAACCCAATTTCGACTTTCTCGGACAACCTTTCGCTCTGGCTTCTTGTCCCTCGAAAATGTCTCGCGCCTCCTTCTCGTTCGCCCGCGTACTCTTCCGCAATACCTCGTACCTCATACGCACCGAGCCCGTCGGCTCTCTCCCATGTCGTCATTCTCACTGGCTGAGTCTTTTGCTCGATTCTCTGTGTTTCTAAACTCCTGCACACTTAGACATGAGGTTAAAACACCACATGACCTAACTTAACTTGTTGATCATATCAAAACAACCTTAGGATTCCAACAAACACGACCAAAGCACGGCTTGTTTAACTTAAATAAACTTATTCAAGTTGAAAACAGGATCTTAAGCGCATAAACAAGGCTCTTAATCGCTTAAAACCACTCTTAATCGATTAAAGTTGAGATATAATTGATTACCACCGTGTTAATCGATTGATGTAATCGATTACTGTAATCAATTCCATAAGCTACTGTGCTCACAGAAATTCACCTAATCGATCAGGTAGGATGTGGTAATCGACTAGCCTAGTCGATTACCATTTCTGATTTCTGAATTCGATCTCTGTCGAATTTCAAAAATGTCCCAAAAATTCTACAAAATTTTAAAATTCATGAAAATTTGTGTAGACATTATTTAAGGCATATATTTTTATGGAAAAAAATAGTTTTCTAATAAAATATATCTTATTTTCAAAAATTGACACAAAATTGGAAACTTGTAAAAAAAAATTCAATGGTTCTTCCAAGTTTATATCAAACTATACAATGGTGATTATTATCAAAAGATAGCTTTCACCAAGGTTTTCCAAAAGTATTTTGAAATCATTTTAAAACCAATTTCCAACCATATTCTTTGGGCTCAATGCGCATGACTTGTACATTAGTTTTCCTAATGATTGGATAACACATAACTATGTGTTTTGATGAAATCAAAACTCAAATAGATGCACTAAATCAACATCTTAAGTCTTGTTCATCATCCTAATATTTCACTTGTATCTAATGTGTACTAAACCATATACAAGTCACCTTATGGTTCTTTGTGAGATGTAGGTATTGGTTTTCCTTAAACTAAGTGTCCATGCATATATATCTAGGCATATGAAATGTGATCATCCACCTAGGATGTTATTTGTTAACTAATATCATTATCCTTAATTACACGAAATTAACATAATGTATGATGATTTATGGCATACATCAACATGAATATTTTTTAAAAGAAGACTACTATGACTATATGATATATGTATGACATGACATGGTATTTTTGTAAATTTTTCATAAACATGTAAATGCAAAATATGATGTTGACATATGATAGGCAAATAATCATGACAATTTAGCATAAAGAAATATACTTATATTATCTATCTAAGTACCCTTAATTATTGCTAAATTAAAAATAAGTCCTAAATTGCTCCCTTTTTTCCCCCAAGAAAATGTCAAAATTCCAACTATCTAAATACCCTTTTAATTGGCATTTCTTTTTCTTTTCTTATTTGTGTCAATTTTAAGTTAGACTCAATTTATCAAATTTTTGGCACATTTTACTCTTCCAAAAAGTAAACCACTTAATCCTTCTCATTTTCAAGAAGTACAACTATCTTGAAAATGTCCACTAAGTGTCAACTTCACCAAAGTTGGGTTAACTACCCTTCCAATTATAGTTGACACTCTCTAACCCATCTAGTGTGTAGAGAAACTGCTCCTAGAAACCCAAAATCGATTGGTGCTTCTTAAATGTTCTAGGTATTCACTAGGGATAACTTCCCTAGTTACCTTCTCAATGACCTTTCTAGGCTTCTTATAAGCCTTAGTCATGCTAGACTCCACTAGGTCAACTCTAGGGATAACCTCCCTTGTGACCTTCTTAGTGATTTTCTTAGGCTTCTTTGAAGCCTTAGTCGCATTAGGTTTTTCAAAAATACTTCTAGGGATAACTCCCCTTATATCTTTGACTTGACCCCTAAACCTAGGGTTAGTTCCATAAATATATGGAACCCTATAGTATAAAGCTACATCCATCTTAGCTTTAGGTTTGTATCCTAAACCTCTATGGTCATTGGATGACTCTTGTTCTCCTAAACCTAAGTTATGCTCATTTTGTCCTTTTATAATATTTTTCATTCTTTTTAAGATCTTTTCCAATATATCAAGTATTGATCTCAAGATTTGATTTTCTAATCGTAAATCTTTAGATTTTGATTTTTCTTTAAATCCTTGAACATTTTGATTTCTAGTTTATATCTAAAATCCTTAGAATTTATACCTAGATTGTTTTCTACCTTCCTAGTCTTAGGTGTGGTTGTTTTAGCATGATAAGCAACATATTTTTCTTTAATTCTATCATGTCTCCTATTTTCATGATAAATTGCGTTAAAAATGATATAGATTAGATTTAACATGCTTTTTATCATGACTCAAAAGAATTGGCTCAATAAATGATACCTTGGATTTCCCCTTAGAAGCTCCCCCTTGACTTGAGCTTCCTCCTTTGAGCTTGGTCAGTTTCTTCCCCTTTGGACATTAACTCTGATAATGTCCTCTTTAATTGTAAAAGAAACACACAATGTGCTCCTTGCCTTTGCGTACCGAGGGACCGACCTCCTTGGCCTTTTCCTTACTCTTGGGTGTCACTTGACCTTTCTTCTTAGTCAATTTTGGACACTTACTCTTATAGTATCCATGTTCCCTACACTCGAAGTAAATGATATAATTTTTATTATTAACAATTGAAATTGTTATACCTTTGCTTGTAAGGGTAGCACATGATCCTCTATTTGAATTCTCTTGTTTTTGGAGGCGGCATCATCTTCTTCTTCATTTGACCCGGAGGTAGAGACCTCTTCTTGCTCCAGTGTCGTTGAATGTCGCTCCCCCTCAATTCTAGAGGTGGAGGCCTCTTCATCTTCATCCTCATATACATGACACAAAGAGCATGCTCCCTCTTTGTCTTTATTGTTACACTCTCTTGAGAATGAACTTTCTCTTCTTTTTCTTCTTTCTCTTGATCCAATAAGTTGTCCTCTTTGAATTCCTTCACTTCTTTTGCTTGTGTAGAGTTTTCATAAAGAACAATCATCTTGCTATATAGGTCATGAGCACACTCATATTCACCTACACAAGACATAATATTAGGAGGTAATAAATAAGCTAATATTTTCGTTACCTCCTTATCCGCCTCTACTTACTCCCTTTGCTCCTCGATCTAATACTAAGGACAGAGGTGTTTCCCCTTTTCGTCTGTTGGAGTCTTGAATGATTCTTCTAATGCTATCCAATGGTTCCACTCCATTTGGAATCATGTCTCCAACCTCATCCTCCAATACTTGAAGTCGTCTCAGTCGTACGGAGGTGGGATCCGGATATCCCATCCTAGAAGTTCTTCGGACTCCATCTTCCTCTAGTGCTTTGCTCCCTCGACGATTAGTTCGTTGAAGAGCAACCTGCTCTGATACCAATTGTTGGGACCTCTTTGAGAGCTAGAGAAGGGGTGAATAGCTCGTCGCGCTTCGATAATGTTGGTTTTGCAGCGGATTAAACTCAAAGCACACTCACAATGCTAATACTATGGATTTACTTGGTATTCACCTCAAATTCAAGGATTCGTCCCTCACTCACTCATCCACTATCAAATACCTCCTTCTCATAAATACTCCGAAGGTAGAGAAGCCTCGTACAAACTCTCAATACTACAAGAAGAAAAGAAGAAGTAAATATAAAGAAAATCTTACCAGATTTACACAAATGAAATCCTAACTAGCTTCTTCTTCTTGTGTGGAACACCTCTTGACCTTTGAAGTACAGCAACACTTTGCTCCAAGAAGCTTCAAGAACTAGTGAGATCACCTGAGAGTAAAGTGAGGAGAGGAGGAGAAAAAGTATATCGAACAGTGCACACAAACGCCTTTTATCACGCTCACAACGACTAGTTTCTCAAGCTTAATCGACTAGCCTAATCGATTAAGCTTCGGTAATCGATCAGGACAATTGATTACGAAGCCTTCTGTTCGCATGAGAGCAGCCTGTAAGCGATTAAGCAACTTTGCTTAATCGCTTACCAAAGCTACTATGCATTCATGAAATCCAGGCTTAATCGATTCCGATGCCAGTGCTTGAATGAATCAAGAACACGACCTCCAGTGCTAAAAGCTGATTCCGATGCCACAGTAGATACAGGAATTGACAATACATCCTTAGCAATTGCAGATAGTACACGGTACTTACCACCATTAACCTTCCACCATGCTAACACATTAAACTTTTTATCATCCGAATCCACAATAGTATCGCACAAATATTTTTCAACTTCTGATTCTTTGTCAAAAAAATATGCTTACATCAAGTGTTGTTTGAATTGAGACAAAAATGATAAATGCAAATCTTCTTCCATTTCATTTGCGACAACATCTTTTTGGTAAACAATTGTATCAACATTCTCATCTATATTTCCAGCATAATGATGATATAATCTCATTAGCAATTCCTTAATCTTATTCCTCTTGGCTGTGGAAGAGTCATAAATATTGTCAAAACATAATTCAACATATTTCATTTTATAACGAGGATCCAAAACCACTGCAATATATCATAGCAAATTGGTTCTCTCAAATTCTCCCCAATATTTATTAAATTTTTGTGTCATTCCTTTCACCATGTTACTAATCATAATGTCTCCATTTCTACACATTTGACTTAACATCATTTGAATAGTCATGAGTTCATGAAAAAAAACTGGAAGTCACTTGTAAAGAACTCGAGAACAACACAGTGACTTTATAGAAAATCTTTAAAAACCTCATTAATGTTCGAGCATTTTGCCAATCAATTTTATTCGGGGGTCCTTGATGGGACGGATTATGTAGCTAGAGGGGGGTGAATAGCTCGGTGCGCTCGTCGTGCTCTTCGTTGATTGTTTCTTCAAGGATATGCAGCGGAAATTACAAGAAATAAAACATACAACGCTAACACAAAGGATTTACTTGGTATCCACTGTTGGAGCAATTTTGCTCAAGACATTACTCATTGTTGATGTTTGGTTAAAATAGTTTAAGCTAGGCATTAATTGTGATCTAACATAAGTATTGAGTGAGCAGATACAAAGAAAAGACCAAGTATGAAGTTTTGGCAAGGAAAGATCCGGAGGTGTGATCTATTGGCAAAAAGGAGACTTAGCATGACGGAGCCAAAGGTAGCCCTTGAAGGCAAGCGCAAGGATGAGGAGTCGTGGAGACAGAAGCATCCTAGGGGCGTAAGGCTGAGGGAAGGTGCTTGGAGGCTTGAAGTCTAAGCTAAGGAAGTAAATTCAAGTGTATAAAATAATGTAAAACTGAGACGGTACAAACTGCTGTAAATTTCAGAAGTATAAGGTACCAGTCGACTGGTACTTATACCAGTCGACTGGTACCAAGGCACAGAATGGACAGAATGTCGCCAGGGTAATTGGAGGCAAGTACCAGTCGACTGGTAGATGACCGTTATGAAGTGGCGGCTCAAAATCTCGTCAAATCTTTAGTGCCGTTAAAGCCCATCAGTCGACTGATAGGTATACCAGTCGACTGATGTCGGGAAAACTATAAAAGCAATTCTTAGAGCTTGGAGATAACCAACTGTTCTA
This sequence comes from Zingiber officinale, assembly GCF_018446385.1. Lineage (NCBI taxonomy): Eukaryota > Viridiplantae > Streptophyta > Magnoliopsida > Zingiberales > Zingiberaceae > Zingiber > Zingiber officinale. Next base: position 93,568 of record NC_056001.1, read on the forward strand.
AAACTGAAAAAGTGCTCATCAAGTAATCCTCAAGCCTACAGATACTCATACTCTTCCTTCTGATCCTAACTTTCACTTTGTAAAAGGAAGAGGAGATTGTGTAAGGGTTTCTCCACCTTCGATTGTCATTCGAGAAGGAGAAGTTTATAGTGGAACTTCATTGTGTGGGTGTGTGCGCCTTGGATTAGTCACCTCAAGGAGGTGGAGACCAAGTAAACAAAGGGAGTTAGCATTGAACTTTTGTTTTCATACTTGTTCATTTGTTTCCTTTATCTTCCACTAACAAGTTGTAGGTCAAAAGCGAAAGAAAGGCTATTCACCCCCCCTCTAGCCGAACACAAAGGTCCTAACAATTGGTATCAGAGCAAGGAACGCATCGGAAGAACTCATCGTCAACCGAAGCATCGAAATGGCGTTTCAAGAGGGATATAGCACCGCTAGACCACCCTTCTTTGATGGCAATGACTTTGCATATTGGAAAGGTAGAATGGAATACTATTTAATGAATGATATTGAGAATTGGTTTAGTGTTGTAGATGGGTTTGAAAAGCCGAAGGATGGATCGGGAGCACCTCTTCCTACCAAGGAGTGGACAAAGGAGATGGCAAAGAAGGCCCAAGCTAATGCAAAAGCCACAACAACCCTACAATGTGGACTTTCAAAGGAGCAACTAAGCAAAGTAGGACCGTTCGATTCCGCCAAGGAGCTTTGGGAGAAACTCATTGAGTTAAATGAAGGATCAAGCGAGTCAAGAAGGGCCAAGAGAGATCTTTTGTTGGGACAACTTCAAACCTTCACTATGAAGACAAATGAAACCGTAAGTCAAATGCACGGTAGATTCAAGGAAATAGTAAATGGTCTTCATGTTATAGGTGAGAAAATTGACAATAGGGACCTAGTAAGGTATGTTCTTCAATCTTTTCCTAGAACCACCTTATGGGCCTCAATGGTTGATGCGTATAAGGTTTCTAGAGACCTTTCTTTAGTTAAACTTGATGAATTATTTTGCGAATTTGAACTTCATGAGCAAGCTAATGCGGTTTCAAAAGAGAAAGGTATGACTCTTGTTGTAGAGAAGAAGGAAAAGAAAAAGAAGAAGGAAAAGAAGGTGGAATCCTCATCATCCGAATCCGAGCAAGAATCATCGGATAGTGATGATGAAATGTCGGCAAGTGAAGTGGCTCACTATGTCAAAAAGATGATGGGAAGATCAAGAAAATTCACAAGAAAGGATGTGAAGAAGATGTTTCAACCCTCAAAAGGTAAGAGTAGCCAAAGTTTGAACTTTAATACTAATGTCACTTGTTATGGATGTAACAAGAAAGGACACATCAAGCCGAATTGCCCGGAATTAAAGAAGAAAGAAGAAAAGGAGAAGAAGAAAAAGGAGAAAAAGAAGGAAGCCATGATGGCCCAAGCTACATGGGATACACCAAGCATTGACGCATCGGATGAAGATGAGCTATGCCATGTTACTCGACATATGGCCTTTATGGCTTTTGAAGAGGGCAAAGATGAATCAAGTCAAGAGGAGGTGTCAAGTGAAGAGGAGTCATCAAATGAAGAGGAATCAAGTGATGAATCATCATCAAGTGATGATGATGAGGTAAAAGAATCTCCCAAAGTAGAATTTCTTTACAAAACTATTGCTCATCTCAAAAATGCTTTTGTTAAATCACAATCTAAGGTAAAAACCTTGAAGGGAAAGCTTAAGCTTATTAAAATTGATGCATGTTCATCTAGTGAGTCAAGCATGCTCAAGGAAGAAAACGAAAAATTGAAGAATGATGTGATTGAGTTAAGAGCATGTCTAGTGAAGTTTACAAATGGATCCAAATACTTAGATATGATCATTAGAGACCAAAGAGCCGTTTACAACAAAGCCGGTATAGGATATAGACCTAAAGAAAAGGAAGTTGCATACATGTCTCTAATTAATGGCACTAGAAGTGATAGAAACAATGTTAAGAAGAATGCTAAAGGAAAGGCAAGACAAGCTTGGGTGCCTAAGAAATATTTGAATGATATTTCCGAATCAAGTGCATGGGTACCAAAGAATTATGTGTTTTATGTTGTCTAGGTAGAAGAGAAAAAGGATGCAAGTCTGTGGATTGTGGATAGCGGTTGCTCAAGACATATGACCGGTGATGTGAGCAAGTTCTCCACAATAAACTATATAAAGAAAGGAACGGTATCATTTGGGAATAGTGGGAAGCTCAAGATTATAGGTAAAGGTACAATTGAGGTATCACCCACAATTATCATTCATAAAGTCTTGTTGGTTAAAAATATGGGATTTAATTTGCTTAGTGTTAGCCAACTATGTGATGCCGGATATAATGTAGAGTTTCACCCAAATAAGTGTATAGTTAAACACAAGAATCTTGAGAATGTGATGCTAGAAGGATTTAGAAAGGCAAATCTCTATTATGTTGATCTTTCATATGCTTCTAACCCCTCTATTAAGTGTTTGATGTCAAAAGAAGAAGAAGGATGGCTATGGCATAGAAGACTTGGACACATCAACATGAAGAACATAGCCAAGGTAGCCAAGATGGAGCTAGTTAAGGGGCTACCAAAAATCAAGTACATCAAGGATAAACTATGTGATGCATGCCAAGAGGGTAAGCAATCAAGGTCATCACATAAAGGTAAAACCTTAACTAGCACTTCATTACCATTAGAATTATTACATTTGGATCTTTTCGATTGTCATAGAACACCCTCTTTAACGGGTAACAAATATTGTTTGGTAATAGTAGATGACTACTCTAGATATACTTGGGTTCATTTCTTAAAACACAAAGGGGAAACTTTAGACACTATTATAGGGTTTACCAAGAGGGTAGAAAATGAAAAGAACATCAAAATTGATAGAATTAGGAGTGATCATGGTGGAGAGTTCGAGAATTTGAACTTTTCTAAATTTTGTTTGGATAACGGTTATAAACATGAATTTTCTTGCCCAAGAACACCTCAACAAAATGGTGTAGTGGAGAGGAAAAATAGGGTCTTACAAGAAGCGGCTAGGACCATGCTCAATGCATACTCCCTACCTAGCTATTTGTGGGCCGAAGCGGTTAATACCGCATGTTATATCCAAAATCGTGTTTTGATTCATAAGTTTTTAGGGAAAACACCATTTGAATTATGGAATGGCACAATTCCTACAATTCACTATTTTAAGGTCTTTGGTTGTAAGGTTTATATTCTCAATACCAAAGATGACTTAGGAAAATTTGAGCCCAAGTCTAATGAGGGAATTTTAGTTGGATACTCATCCACTAGTAGAGGATATAGAGTATACAACAAAAAGACTCAAATGGTTGAGGAATCATCTAATGTTGAGTTTGATGAGTCTACTAGGACTTACCCTAGAAAATCCTCTATTGACAAGGATATAATTGAAAATAATCAAAACATCACTCAAGAAATGCAAAATCTACAATTAGGGGGTATTGATCTAGGGGGAGAAAGAAATGGTTCGGATGATGAAAGAAACAATGTAAACAATGATACTTCCAAAAATGATGATTCCATTACCCCAAGGACCTTAAGGCACCATCAAGATCATCCTATTAATCAAGTAGTTGGAGATGTGGCACAAGGGGTAAGGACTAGATCCTACTTTAGGGATCATACTAGTCAAATTGCTCTAATATCACAACTTGAACCAAAAATAATTAATGATGCTTTACTTGATACGGATTGGATTTTAGCAATGCAAGAAGAGTTGAACCAATTTGAAAGGAGTGATGTATGGGAGTTGGTTCCAAGACCTAATGGGAGTACAATCGTCACAACAAAATGGGTTTTTAGAAATAAGTTGGATGATCAAGGGAGAGTCACTAGAAATAAGGCTAGGTTGGTAGCTAGAGGTTTCAATCAAGTGGAAGGACTTGATTATGATGAAACCTATGTTCCGGTAGCTAGGTTAGAGTCCATCCGAATATTATTAGGATATGCCGCTTACATGGGTTTTAAACTCCACCAAATGGATGTAAAATCGGCTTTCTTAAATGGTTTCATTAAGGAAGAGGTTTATGTAGAGCAACCACCCGGATTCGAAAATATAGATTGCCCAAACCATGTTTATAAGCTTAAGAAAGCACTATATGGGTTAAAACAAGCACCTCGGGCTTGGTATGAGAGACTTTCATCCTTCCTAATCTCCAAGGACTTTAGAAGAGGAACAATTGACCCAACATTATTTCTAAAGTCTAAGGATGGGGAAATTTTTGTTGCACAAGTCTATGTTGATGACATCATTTTTGGCTCAACAAATAATGAACTTCTTCATGACTTTATCAAACACATGGAAAGTGAGTTTGAAATGAGTCTTGTTGGAGAATTGAGTTTCTTTTTGGGATTACAAGTCAAGCAAACTAGCGAAGGAACCCATGTTTACCAAACCAAATTTGCTAAAGAACTTATTAAGAAATTTGGGTTGGAAAATGCTAAAGGAGCATCTACTCCTATGGGGACTAATACCAAGATAGATAGTGATCAAGAAGGGAAATTAGTTGATCCAAAACTATATAGGAGCATGATTGGTAGTTTGCTATACCTAACCGCTAGTAGACCAGACATAATATTTGCCGTAGGAATGTGTGCTAGATACCAATCATGTGCCAAAGAATCACACTTAGTAGCGGTAAAAGAGAATTTTGAGATACATCAAGAGTACCCTTAATGTAGGTCTTTGGTATCCTCGGGCTAGGAATTTTGAGTTGATTGGGTATACCGATTCCGATTATGCGGGTTGCAAATTAGATAGAAAAAGTACTAGCGGTGGTTGTCAATTTCTTGGACCTTCCCTTGTAAGTTGGAGTAGTAGAAAATAACCTTGTGTGGCCTTATCCACAACCGAAGCCGAGTATGTGGCCATGGGTAGTTGTGTAGTTCAATTGCTTTGGATGATGCATACTTTAGAAGATTATGAGTGTCACTATTCCAAAGTTAAGGTGTTATGTGATAATATTAGCACCATCAACTTAACCAAAAATCCGGTGCACCACTCTATGACAAAGCACATTGAGGTGAAGCATCATTTTATTAGAGATCATGTGGCAAGAGGAGACATTAAACTACTTTATGTTGAATCTCAATCTAATCTTGCCGATATTTTTACCAAGCCTTTACCCGAAGTAGAGTTCACCTCTATTAGGAGGGAACTTGGTATGTGTCTTGTAGAATAGTGAGTATAGCATCGCATGTTTTTACATCACATTATGTTTTAAATAGCCCTAAGGAGCCTTGCTTGTGTATTTCTTTAATTAGATACCATGTGAGATGTTTAGGATGATGTCTTTGGTTCAACATGGTTGTCATGATACATGACTTTGGGCCAATATGACATCTAGTCACATTAATCCTTAAGTGGACCAATCATTGGGAAGACTTGTGCACAATTAATGTGTACATAGCTCTTTGAACATGATTGGATATTTCTTTCAAATACAAGTATCACAATCTATTGTATGAAATTTAAGATGATATAGAAAATACCATATAAAGAGGTGTAAGAAAGAAGCCTTGTTCTAATATAGGTACAACACCTATAGGGAAGTTCAAATTGGGACTTTCACTCAACGATATACTACATAATCTAACTAGTGTTAAAGCATGTGTCAATCTTAGGATCTATGATAGATATATTTTTATATATATTTTTCCCGAATAGACAAGGTTACAATATACTTCTCCACCAAATTTGAGAATTTTTGGAGGTTGGTATAATTATCTGTAGGTGTCTGAAATTCGGGCAGAATAAGGCCAGAATTGGTATCAGTCGACTGGTTCAGGTACCAGTCGACTGGTAACAGTGACTTTTGCGAACAGAATGATTCTGTGGGTTTCTGTTTTAGGCACCAGTCGACTGATGAAAGCATCAGTCGACTGGTACTCGCGTTTTTTTTTTATATCCTTCCGCGTGCAGTGGCCCGATGGAAACCCTAGTTTCATCTGCCGCTTGGATTCCAGCGCGGCTCGTCGCCGTTTCTTGTCCTCTCCGGCCGCCTAAACCTCCTTCTCTTTCTCGATCTGTCCTCTTCTTCCCTCATTGCTCAATTTGTTTCTCCTGCAGCCTCTCAACGCCAGTCGGCTCGTGTCCTCACCACACCTCCTTCTTCCTCGGTTCTTCCTTGATTTCGTGGCTATGGAACGAAGGTAATCCTTCTCCCTCATCTTTTCTCAAGATCAAGTGTGATTTAACCCTAATACCTTGCTGTTTTTGCTGTTTTTGCTGTGATTCTGTGCTCTTCTCCCTGTTTTGGGGTTACTTTTGGATCATATGCCTTGCATTACCACATTTAGGGTTAGGCAAAAACGCAGGGCTGGTGAGGGAACCTCCCGGCAGTCTGCTCCCGTTCCCTCGGGAGATCGATTCCGATCCGCGGCTACTGATTTCGCTATGATACCCTGTCGGTATCTGAATCAGACCTATTTTACTACAATTGTACCAGATGTCATGGAGATCATTCAGTATTTTGGTCTAGATAAGTTAGTGCATTGCACGCATTTAGTCAATCTGGATTTATGTAAGGAATTCTACACCAATTTGCATCCTAGAGGTAGTGGAGGTCATACATGGGTATCTCGTGTAGGTTGTGTCGATCTTGAGTTCACTCCCAGCATTCTCCAGTCTTTTCTAGAGTGTCGGGCTTCTGAGAGCTCCTTTACGTGTTTTCCTACAGTTGTTGAGCCATTCACCGATTCACTCTCTCATTTGTCCATTGAAGTGATACATCAGTATTACTTCAATGCCCCCCGAGCTCCTCTGCGGCGCATCTTCAATGCTACCCGTATGTCTGCCCGCAGCAACATCCTTTATAAGGTTGTTATTGGGTGTATCTTACCTATAGTCACTCGGGGGCAAGCCAAGATTCGGCTGCCCCATCTAGTCATGATGTATGCTTTGGAGCACCGGCTCGAAATCAACATCGCTCTTCACGTCTTTGAGTCCATCGTGCACTTCTCTAGTCCTTCTAATGAGAAGTTGTACATGCCTTACTGTCACATCTTGACGTCCTTCTTTGCTTCTCGGGGTCTCGATGTCATGAGGGGTCAACTGCATCAATTATCTAAGGACTATGATCAGATTGGGGCCCGCCAGATGTCTCTTGCAGGTATTGAGAGACGCCAGGGGGAGATGGTATGGCGTGCTCAGGAGGCGGATGATTCTGACGCTGAGGAGGCTGACGTACCTCCACCGCATCCAATCCCTTTGACTGTCGAGGCTCGATTGACTCAGCTGGAGGAGACAGTACGCCAGGGGTTTCAGGAGTTTCGGGGGTTCCGGCAGGATTGGACTGCTTCTCAGCAGCGTCAGGCGGATATGTATGCGATACTGCAGCGCTGGGATCTGACATACCAGGCTCCTCCACCTCCTCCCAGTGATGATCACTAGGACTATGATTCTGGTTTTCTTTGTGTGTTGGTGTCGAGATGTGTTTTGGCTTCGACAGTGCTATATTCTGTTCATCTCGAACATTTAGCTTCCTGACTATGATGTACGCATGGTGTTATGACATTATGTGACTAGTGCTTATTTTCTTTCACTGCTGTTTTTTTTTCTCTTTCTTGCTGGTTTGTAAGCTCCTTTATATTCGCATATGTCTTCTTTTATTATCTGTCATTTGTTTCTTCCTATCACTTGCTCTTAGACGATATCATGGATTAAGGGGGAGTTGTAGTTTTTTTTTTGTGTGTGGCAAAAAGGGGGAGATGTGGATATCTTAAGTTAGATATTTTGTATGCTTATGCTTCATTCATGATTCATGTTATATGAAGATATTTTGTATGCTTATGCTTCGTGAATATCATCATACTTCTTAAGTTAGATATCTTGTATGCTTATGCTTCATTCATGATTCATGTTATATGAAGATATTTTGTATGCTTATGCTTCGTGAATATCATCATACTTTCTAGATGTTGTATATTTAAAGACCTAACTTAAACACATTTTGCCAAACATCAAAAAGGGGGAGATTGTTGGAGCAATTTTGCTCAAGACATTACTCATTGTTGATGTTTGGTTAAAATAGTTTAAGCTAGGCATTAATTGTGATCTAACATAAGTATTGAGTGAGCAGATACAAAGAAAAGACCAAGTATGAAGTTTTGGCAAGGAAAGATCCGGAGGTGTGATCTATTGGCAAAAAGGAGACTTAGCATGATGGAGCCAAAGGTAGCCCTTGAAGGCAAGCGCAAGGATGAGGAGTCGTGGAGACAGAAGCATCCTAGGGGCGTAAAGCTGAGGGAAGGTGCTTGGAGGCTTGAAGTCTAAGCTAAGGAAGTAAATTCAAGTGTATAAAATAATGTAAAACTGAGACGGTACAAACTGCTGTAAATTTCAGAAGTATAAGGTACCAGTCGACTGGTACCAAGGCACAGAATGGACAGAATGTCGCCAGGAATTGGAGAAGTATAAGGTACCAGTCGACTGGTAGATGACCGTTATGAAGTGGCGGCTCAAAATCTCGTCAAATCTTTAGTGTCGTTAAAGCCCATCAGTCGACTGATAGGTATACCAGTCGACTGATGTCGGGAAAACTATAAAAGCAATTCTTAGAGCTTGGAGATAACCAACTGTTCTAAAACTGAAAAAGTGCTCATCAAGTAATCCTCAAGCCTACAGATACTCATACTCTTCCTTCTGATCCTAACTTTCACTTTGTAAAAGGAAGAGGAGATTGTGTAAGGGTTTCTCCACCTTCGATTGTCATTAGAGAAGGAGAAGTTTATAGTGGAACTTCATTGTGTGGGTGTGTGCGCCTTGGATTAGTCACCTCAAGGAGGTGGAGACCAAGTAAACAAAGGGAGTTAGCATTGAACTTTTGTTTTCATACTTGTTCATTTGTTTCCTTTATCTTCCACTAACAAGTTGTAGGTCAAAAGTGAAAGAAAGGCTATTCACCCCCCCTCTAGCCGAACACAAAGGTCCTAACATCCACCTCACAAGAGGTGACTAATCCAAGGATTCACGCACTCACACACCCTCCACTATGAATAACACTCTTTTATGGTTACTACCAAAGGTGGAGAAGCCCTACAACACTCTCCAGTACAAGAAGAAGAAAGGGAAATACAGGATAAGCAAAAGCTTACAAGATGTACAGTAAAAACCCTAACCCTAACTCCTTGTTGTAGCCCGCCTCTTGATCTTGGATCACCAGCAAACCTTGCTCCAAGAACTCTTCAAGAACTAGAGGTAGAGTGGAGAAACGCTGTGGAGAAGCTGCTGTGTTGAACGGGAGTGAACAGTGCAAGCAATGTCGAAGAAAGAGCTCGACAACGGCTTTAATCGACGCCAACGGTCGAATCCCGATCAATTGGATTTCTCCCAATCGATCGGGGAGGCTTTGGATCGATCAGCTGATCGATCCAGAGCGCCTCTGTGCTCTCAAGAATTGCCTGGATCGATCGGCTGATCGATCCAGGGCTTATCGTGCAGAATCGAACCTCCCAATCGATCCACTGATCGATTGGGGGCTCTAGATCGATCGGCCGATCGATCCAGAGCTGTTCTGTTCGCGCGACACTTCTCCCCAATCGATCCACTGATCGATTGGGAGAAGGCTTGTCGTGGGGATTCGCCCAATCGATCAGCTGATCGATTGGGCATGAGCCAATCAATCCAGCTCATGGTTTTTGCCAAAATCAAGTCCAAAGTCTCCTAAACCAACATCCGGTCAACCATGACCTGTTGGTACATCATGCCTAGCATCCGGCCACCCTTGACCTGCTAGGACTCCCTCACCAAGTATCCCGTCAATCCTTTTGACCCACTTGGACTTTCCTTCCTCATGACAAGCATCCAGTCAATCTCTTTGACTTACTTGGACTTTCCTTCCTCATGCCAAGTATCCAGTCAATCACTTTGACCTACTTGGATTTTCCTTCCTCATGCCAAGTATCCAGTCAATCCCTTTGACCTACTTGGACTTTCCAACACCAGATGTCTGATCAGCTTTGATCCATCTGGATTTCCTTGTGCCTGGCTTCACTCACCAGGACTTCCTTCTGCCTAGCTTCACTCACTAGGTCTTCCAACTGCCTAACTTCACTCACTAGGTCTTTCACCTGGCTTCACTCACCAGGATTTCCTTCTGCCTAGCTTCACTCACTAGGTCTTTCCATCTATCTAGCTTCACTCACCAGGACTTTCACCTAGTTTCACTCACTAGGATTTTCCATTGCCTAACTTCCCAGTTAGGACTTTCCATCTGCCTGGCTTCACTCGCCAGGGCTTTCATCTGCCTAGCTTCACTCTCTAGGTCTTTCCATTCAAGTATCCAGTCAATCTTGACCTACTTGACTCTCCTTCACACATGAACAATTGCACATGCAATTTGCATGTGTTGACTACATGTATTGTCAAACATCCAAACCACAACATCAAGACTCGAGCTTGACTCAATTCAAGCTCAGTCAACACGGTCAACGTTGACCTGGGGAATATTGCACCAACAATCTCCCCCTTTTTGATGTTTGACAATACCTTCTTTAAGTTAGGCTAATCCCATAACCTCAACCTTCTTCATGCCACTAGGTAATGAAGACGTAAGTTAACCCTACATTCTCCCCCTAAGAGGGCAAACTCCCTCTTAGATAATGACGGCCTAACTTTAACCCTTTCATTCTTCCCCTATTGGCACACATCAAAATAAGCAAACTCTCCCCCTGAAGAGTTACATAACGTTGTTCACAACTTCACTTATTGCTCACAATTCGATAACGAAGGTCCCATACGCTTCACTATCATTAAATGCTCATCCTTGAGCAGACACCCCTTGAATAACGAAGATATCCACTCTCCATTGTTTTCAAATGCTCAACCTTGAGCATTTCCGTGAAAGAAGGTTAACCACCTTCCAAGGTGTATGAAAAAAAATTTTCATGTCCTTAAAGAGTAACTCCCCCTAAAGACATGCACGTAACTTCTGTCATTGCACCAACAATGACTTGGAACCCCTAAACCTTTAGGAAACCCAAAATTAGAAATTTTGAGGTTCATAAATTCAATAATGAAACCAAACCTCAACCTAAACTTCGACTTAGTCTTCCTTAACCAATCCATCCTTGTTTTCATCATGAAAACTCCCCCTAAATGTGTATAAATATGTTTTAAGGGGTTAGGAATGGTTATCTAGACTAAAGATGGTCCAAAATGCTGAAATCAAACTTTACCAGCCAAAATCAGCATTCCCAATCGATTGGAGTTGGGTCATAATCGATTGAACCTTCTTGAATCGATCCACTGATCGATTCAGGAGGGCTGGATCGATCGGTGGATCGATCCAGGAAGCTTCTGTTCGCGAGAAGCTTGCTCTCAATCGATCGGTTGATTAATTGAAGTTCTGAAAAAGCTGAAATTCCATTTCAGTCAATTTTAGAAACCCTTAGAAAAATCTACAAAATTTCAAAAATCATAAAAATCATTGTAGACATTATTTAGGGCATATAGTATCATGAAAAAATAGTTTTCTAAGAAAATACTTCATATTTTCAAATATTGACACAAACTTGAAAACTTGTAAACACTTTAGTGTTTTCTTCAAGTTTGTGCTCAACTATTCAATGATGATTACTATCAAAAGATAGCATTCACCAAGGTTTTCCAAAAGCATTTTAAAATGATTTTCAAAACCAATATCCAACCATGTTCCTTGGACTCAATGCACATGACTTGTACATTAGCTTTCCCAATGATTGGAAAACACATAACTATGTGTTTTGATGAACCTAAAACTCAAAAGAATGCACTTAAATCAACATCTTGAGTTTTGTTCATCATCCTAACATCTCACTTGTATCAAATGTGTACTAAAACACATACAAGTCACCTTATAGTTCTATGGTGAGATGTAAACTCTTGGTTTTGCCCTAATCTAGGGATCATGCATATCTACCTAGGCATTTTGAGGTTATGAACATCCACCAAGGATGTGACTTGTTCATAAATGCCATTGGTCCTTAATTTGAAAGAATTAAAAGAATTAAACAAAATGCATGATAATGTTATGGCATACATAAAAAAGAAATCATTTTCAAAAGAAAATATGCTATAACTACATGATGTATGTATGACATGACATGACATGGTATTTTTGTGGTTTTCATAATAAAATATGAATGCAAAAATAAATATAATGTCATGGTATATGATGGGCAAACAAAGCATGACAAATTAGCATACATAAAATACATAGGTTGTCTACCTAAGTATCCTTAAGCCTTAGCTAAATTAAGCTTTAAAACTTAGATTGCCCACTATTTCCCAAGAAAATGCCAATAATCTAATTTTGACATTTCTTTTGCTTTTCCTAATTTGTGTCAATTTAAATTAACCATATTCCTCAAATTTTGGCACATTTTTCTCTTTTAAAGAGTAACCATTAGAGTTAAGGCATACATTGCCTTTAATTTCCTAATAACATACCAAAATCCCAACTTGGTAGTTCTTATGATTTTCTCAATTTGTGTCACGTAAAATATCATCCAATTTATCAAATTGTGACACATTTTACTCTTATAAGAGTAAATAAAAATTCTTTTCATTTTCAAAGTTTAACAATAACCTTGAAAATGCTCCCCGAGTGTCAACTTCATCAAAGTTGGGTTAACTACCCTTCTAATCGGAGTTGACACTCTCTAACCCATCTATGAGATAGAGAAAATGCTCCTAGGAACCCAACACCTATTGGTGCTCCTTGGATGCTCTAAGTATTCACTAGGGATAACTTCCCTGGATACCTTCTTAGTGACCTTGTTAGGCTTCTTAGAAGCTTTGGTCACTTTTTCTAAATCAACTCTAGGGATAGCCTCCCTTGTGACCTTGTTAGTGACTTTCTTAGACTTCTTAGAAGTCTTAGTCACGTTTGTTGCAAAAATACTTCTAGGGATAACTTCCCTTGTATTTTTGACTTGATCACTTGACCTAGGGTTGGTTCCATAACTGTTATGACCAAAAGTAGCTAGAGGGGGGGGGTGAATAGCTCGTCGCATGCTCATCGCTCGGCGTTGCTTGTTTCTTCAAGGATATGCAGCGGAAAATAACAGAAACAATCGCACACGCTAACACGGTTAGTTTACTTGGTATCCACCTCACAAGAGGTGACTAATCCAAGGATCCACACCAACGCACACACCCTCCACTAATGAAAACTCTCCTTTATGGTAACTACCAAGGGCGGAGAAGCCCTACAAGACTCAATACAAGAAGAGAGGGAAAGGATATAAGAAATACAAGCTTACAAGCTTACAATGAGTACAAAACTCTAACCCTAGCTTCTCTTCTTGGCTTTGATCCGCCTCTTGACTTGGAGAGCTTCCAAGATCCTTCAAGAACTGGCGATCTGAGCTTTGTGAGTGCTGTGGAGGAGCTGGCGACAGAGCTGGAATGAATCGGTGAAGAACTGCCGAAGGAATCGTGCGCCTGCGGCCTTTATCGACGCCAACGGTCGGATCCCGATCGATTCGATTATTCCCAATCGATCGGGGAGGCTTTGGATCGATCCACAGATCGATCGGGGAGGCTATGGATCGATCCACGGATCGATCCAGCGCTTATCGCGCGAAGCAGTAGCGTCCCAATCGATCCACTGATCGATTGGGACCTCTGGATCGATCCACTGATCGATCCAGAGACTTTCTGTTCGCTGGGGAAAGCTTGGATCGATCCACCGATCGATCCAGAGGCTTTCTGTTCGCTGGGACAGGTCTGGATCGATCCACTGATCGATCCAGCACTTGGTTTTTGCCCAAACCAAGTCCCAAACCTCCCAAACCAACATCCGGTCAACCTTAACCTGTTGGTACATCATGCCTAGCATCTAGTCACTCCCTTGACCTGCTAGGACTCCCCACCAAGTGTCCGGTCAATCCCTTTGACCCACTTGGACTTTTATCTTCGTGCCAAGTATCCGGTCACTCCTTTGACCTACTTGGACTTCCCAACACCAGATGTCTGATCATCCTTGATCCATCTGGATTTTCTCTTGCCTGGCTTCACTCACCAGGACTTTCACCTAGCTTCACTCACTAGGGTTTTCCATCTGCCTAGCTTCACTCACTAGGACTTTCCATTTGCCTAGCTTCACTCACTAGGACTTTCACCTGGCTTCACTCACCAGGGTTTTCCTTCTGCCTGGCTTCACTCACCAGGACTTTCATTCTGCCTAACATCCCAGTTAGGACTTCCCAGTCAAGTATCCGGTCACTCCTTTGACCTACTTGACTCTTCTTCAATCAATATCTTATTGTCAAACATCTAAACCCTAACCAAGACTCAGCTTGGTTAACCAGGTCAACCTTGACCTGAGGGATGTTGCACCAACAATCTCCCCCTTTTTGATGTTTGACAATACCACAATAACACTTACAATCCCACATGTAAGTTAGGCTAAACCCATAGCCTCATTCTTCATACCACTAGGTAATGAAAGCATAAGTTAAGCTCTTCATTCTCCCCCTAAGAGGGCAAACTCCTTCTTAGGTAATGAAAGCCTAACTTATCCCCTTTCATAAATCCTTTCATTCTCCCCCTATTGGCACACATCAACCCAGCCTTGAGCACACATCAACCCATTCCTCAATTTTGGGCATACATCAACAAATCCATTGTTGAAAAACTCTCCCCCTGAAGAGTTGCTCATCGTTGTTCACAACATCACTCGTTGTGATCAACACGATAATGAAGGTCTCATACCCTTCATTTATCCTTAACTTCTCCCTCAATGTAGACAAATACCCAACCTCGAGCATTTTCTAACCACTTGAGTTCCCACTTGAAATAATGAGGATATCCACTCACCATTTCAAGTTCAAAAGCTCATACATGAGCATTTTCTTTAAAGAAGGTTAACCACCTTCCAAGGTTCATGAAAAATAATTTTTCATGTCTTTAAAGAGTCCCTCCCCCTAAACACATGGTGGTAACTTCTATCACTGCACCAACAATGACTTGGAATCCCTAAAACTTTAGGAAACCCAATTTTTAGAAATTTTGAGGTTCAAATATTCAAAATTTGAAACAACCTCAACCTAAACTTCAACTTAGCCTTCCTTAACCAATCCATTCTTGTTTTCAACACGAAAACACCCTTTTTATGTATACAAATGTATTTTAGGGGTTTGGAATGGTTATCTAGACTAAAATAGGTTTAAAGATGCTGAAATCAGGCTTTCCCAGCCAAAATCAGCAACTTGGATCGATTGGAGTTGGGTTCCAATCGATCGAACCTATCTGAATCGATCCACTGATCGATTCAGACTTCCTGGATCGATCGGTTGATCGATCCAGCGAGCTTCTGCTCGCGGGAGACTAGCCTCTGAATCGATCCATGGATCGATTCAGGCACTCCAATCGATCCATGGATCGATCGGAGCTCTGATAGTTGCTGAATTTCCAAATCAGCCAACTTCAGAAACCCCTAGAAAATTCTACAAAAATCCAAAAATCATGAAATTTCGTGTAGGCATTATTTAGGGCATATACTATCAAGGAAAAATAGTTTTCTATGAAAATACATCATATTTTCAAAGATTGACACAAACTTGAAAACTTGCAAAAACTTTAGTGTTTTCTTCAAGTTTGTGTCTAACTATTCAATGGTGATCACTATCAAAAGATAGCCTTCACCAAGGTTTTCCAAAATCATTTTTAAAACCATTTTCAAAACCAATATCCCATCATGTTCCTTGGGCATAACGCACATGACTTGTACATTATCTTTCCCAATGATGGGAAAACACATAACTATGTGTTTTGATGAACATAAAAACTCAAAAGAATGCACTAAATCAACATCTTGAGCTTTGTTCATCATCCTAACATCTCACTTGTATCTAATGTGCACTAAAACACATACAAGTCACCTTATAGTCTTTGTGAGATATAGATTTTGGTTTTGCCCTAATCTAGGGATCATGCATATCTATCTAGGCATTTTAGAGATATTAGACATCCACCTAGGATGTCACTTGTTAATAAGTGTTGTTAAATGCCATTTGTCCTTAATTACAAGGAATTAAACTAATGCATGATAATGTTATGGCATACATCAAAATAAAATAACTTTCAAAAGAAAGATTCCTATAACTACATGATGTATGAATGTCATGACATGGTATTTTTGGATTTTTCATAATAAAACATGAATGCAAAAATAGACATGATGTCATGGCATATGATGGGCAAACAATCATGGCAAGATTTAGCATAAATAAAATATACCTAGATTAACTATCTAAGTATCCTTAAAATCACTTAGCTAAATAAAAAAAATATAACCGTAGATCGCCCAATTTCCTTAAGAAAATGTCAAAAACCCAACTTGACATTTCTTTAATCTCTTAAATTAATTATGCCAATTAGAAATTTAAAATATTCCTCGAGTGTTGGCATATTCCATTTTCCCTCAAGAGTGAGCACCTTTAAATTAAGGTCCGGATCGCCTTAAATTTCCTAAGAACATACCAAAATCCAAACTTGGTAGTTCTTATGGTTTTCCCAATTTGTGCCATTTTAAGATAAAATCAAATTTTCCACCAATAGACACATTTTACTCTTTCAAGGAGTAAACAATAGGTTCGTTTCATTTTCAAAGGTTAACAAAAACCTTGAAAATGCTCCTTGAGTGTCAATTTCCTCAAATTTGGGTTAACTACCCTTCTAATCGGAGTTGACACTCTCTAACCCATTTATGGGGTAGAGAAGATGCTCCTAGGAACCCAACACCTATTGGTGTTCCTTGGATACTCTAGGTATTCACTAGGGATAACTTCCCTAGATACCTTCCTAGTGACCTTGTTTGACTTCTTAGAAGCCTTGGTCACATTTTCTAGGTCAACTCTAGGGATAGCCTCCCTTGTGACCTTATTAGTAACTTTCTTAGACTTCTTAGAAGTCTTAGTCACATTAATTGCAAAAATACTCTTAGGGATGACTTCCCTAGTATTCTTGGCTTGACCACTAGACCTAGGGTTTGTTCTATAACTATATGGAACTCTATGGTAAGAGGGCACATCCTTCTTAGCCTTTGGTTTGTATCCCAAACCTCTATGGCCATTGGATGGCTTTGATTTTCCTAGCCCTAGGTATTGCTCATTTTGCCCTTTTAGGATATTTTCCATCCTTTTTAGGGTCTTTTCCATTTTATCAAGTCTTGACCTCAAGACTTGATTTTCTATCATTAAATCCTTAGTGTTTGGTTCATGAGCATTTTTGTTTCTAGGCTTGTATCTAAAATCCTTAGAGTTATTGCCTAGATTTTTACCTACATTCCTAACCTTAGGTGTAGTTTTGGCATGTAGGGCCACATGCTTTTCCTTAAAGCCTTATGCTTTCTATTCTTATGATAAATTGCATTAAAATGATAAAAATTTGACCTAGCATGCTTTTTACCATTTTGCAAGGAAATAGGCTCAATAAAAGATACCTTCTTCTTTACCTTGGAGGCTCCCCCTTGACTAGTGCCTCCTTGAGCCTTGACCACCTTCTTCCCCTTAGGGCATTGACTCCGGTAATGCCCTTTTTGTTGACACAAAAAGCACACAATGTGCTCCTTGCTCTTTTTCGTCCCGGGGATGGTCTCCTTGGGCTTTTCTTTTCCCTTTTTTTGTCACTTGACCCTTCTTCTTGGCCAAGTTGGGACACTTGCTCTTGTAGTGCCCGCTTTCCCTACACTCAAAACATATTATATGATTTTTATTTTTAATTTAAACATTTATACCTTCTTGTGTAGGGATGACACTTGCTCCTCCATTTGATATTTCTTGAATTTTGGAGGTGGCACCATCTTCTTCTTCCTCACTTGACCCGGATGTGGAGGTCTCTTCTTGCTCCGGGTTCGCCAAGGATTGCTCCCCCTCAATCCTAGAGGTGGACGCTTCATCATCTTGAATATGAAACACGGAGTATGCTCCCTCCTTGTTCCCTTCGTTACATTCCCTTGAAGATGAAGCTTCTTCTTGAACTTCTTATTCGGAGGTTGAGCATCTCTCAACCTCGGATTCCTCCTCTTGGTCTTGCTCCAAAAAGTTACCCTCTCTGGATTCTTCATGATCTTGTACAGTAGAGGGGATCTCTTCATGAAGCTTGGCCAATTTTCTCCATAATTCCTTTGCATCTTCAAATTCTCCAATTTTGCAAAGGATGGTGCTTGGCAATAAATTGACCAAAAGCTTGGTCACTTTGTCATTTGCCTCGCACCTTTGAATTTGTTCCGAGCTCCATTTGCTTTTCTTAAGAAGCTTGCCCTTGGAGTTTGTTGGAGCTTCGAAGCCTTCCATTAGAGCAAACCATTGCTCTATCTCCATCATAAGAAAATTTTCGATTCTTGATTTCCAAGAATCGAAGCTTGTAGATGTGTATGGTGGAGCCACCCTTGTGTCAAATCCAAGTCCATCTTGGAATTGCATCTTGAAGTTGAGCTTCTTAAATTCTTTGACTTTGATGAATTTGCTCCAACTTCTTCACCCTCTAGCTTTTCTTGTTGAGGTTGACCCTTCCAGCGATGATTCCGGTGAAGAGCGGCCTTGCTCTGATACCACTTGTTAGGACCAAAAGTAGCTAGAGGGGGGTGAATAGCTCGTCGCGTGCTCGTCGCTCGGCGTTGCTTGTTTCTTCAAGGATATGCAGCGGAAAATAACAGAAACAATCACACACGCTAACACGGTTGGTTTACTTGGTATCCACCTCACAAGAGGTGACTAATCCAAGGATCCACACCAATGCACACACCCTCCACTAATGAAAACTCTCCTTTATGGTAACTACCAAGGGCGGAGAAGCCCTACAAGACTCAATACAAGAAGAGAGGGAAAGGATATAAGAAATACAAGCTTACAAGCTTACAATGAGTACAAAACCCTAACCCTAGCTTCTCTTCTTGGCTTTGATCCGCCTCTTGACTTGGAGAGCTTCCAAGATCCTTCAAGAACTGGCGATCTGAGCTTTGTGAGTGCTGTGGAGGAGCTGGCGACAGAGCTGGAATGAATCGGTGAAGAACTGCCGAAGGAATCGTGCGCCTGCGGCCTTTATCGACGCCAACGGTCGGATCCCGATCGATTCGATTATTCCCAATCGATCGGGGAGGCTTTGGATCGATCCACGGATCGATCCAGAGCGCCTCTGTGCTCTGGAAAAACGCCTGGATCGATCCACGGATCGATCCAACGCTTATCGCGCGAAGCAGTAGCGTCCCAATCGATCCACTGATCGATTGGGACCTCTGGATCGATCCACTGATCGATCCAGAGACTTTCTGTTCGCTGGGGAAAGCTTGGATCGATCCACCGATCGATCCAGAGGCTTTCTGTTCGCTGGGACAGGTCTGGATCGATCCAGCACTTGGTTTTTGCCCAAACCAAGTCCCAAACCTCCCAAACCAACATCCGGTCAACCTTAACCTGTTGGTACATCATACCTAGCATCTAGTCACTCCCTTGACCTGCTAGGACTCCCCACCAAGTGTCCGGTCAATCCCTTTGACCCACTTGGACTTTTATCTTCGTGCCAAGTATCCGGTCACTCCTTTGACCTACTTGGACTTCCCAACACCAGATGTCTGATCATCCTTGATCCATCTGGATTTTCTCTTGCCTGGCTTCACTCACCAGGACTTTCACCTAGCTTCACTCACTAGGGTTTTCCATCTGCCTAGCTTCACTCACTAGGACTTTCCATTTGCCTAGCTTCACTCACTAGGACTTTCACCTGGCTTCACTCACCAGGGTTTTCCTTCTGCCTGGCTTCACTCACCAGGACTTTCATTCTGCCTAACATCCCAGTTAGGACTTCCCAGTCAAGTATCCGGTCACTCCTTTGACCTACTTGACTCTTCTTCAATCAATATCTTATTGTCAAACATCTAAACCCTAACCAAGACTCAGCTTGGTTAACCAGGTCAACCTTGACCTGAGGGATGTTGCACCAACAATAACTATATGAAACCCTATGATAAGGGATTACATCCTTCTTAGCCTTAGGTTTGTATCCCAAACCTCTATGGCCCTTGGATAACCCTTGTTGTACTCCTAGACCTAGGTTTTGCTCATTTTGCCATTTTAGGATATTTTCCATCCTTTTTAAGGTCTTTTCCATTTTATCAAGCCTTGATCTCAAGACTTGATTTTCTATCATTAAATCCTTAGTTTTTTGTTTTTCATTAAATCCATGAGCATTTTTACTTCTAGGCGTATAACTAAAACCCTTAGTTTTCTTGCCTAAATTTTCATCTACCTTCCTAACCCTAAGTGTGGTAGTCTTAGTATGAAAAGATACATGATTTCCCTTAAAGCTATCATGCTTTCTATTCTTATGGTAAATAGCATTAAAATGATAAAAGTTAGAAGTACCATTATTTAAAGGGGTAGGCTCAATAAATGATACCTTTCCTTTTACCTTGGAGGCTCCCCCTTGACTCGTGCTTCCTCCAAGAGCCTTGACCACTTTCTTCCTCTTGGGACATTGGCTCCAGTAATGTCCCTTTTGATTGCAAGAGAAGCACACAATGTGCTCCTTGCTTTTCTTTGTTCCGGGGACGATCTCCTTGAGCTTCTCTTTGCCCTTTAGTGCCACTTGGCACTTCTTCTTGGCCAATTTGAGGCACTTGCTCTTGTAATGCCCCTTTTCCCTACACTCAAAGAAAATAATATGATTTTTATTTTTAATTGAAATGTTTATACCTTCATGTGTAGGGATGACACTTTCTCCTTTGGATCCGGAGGTAGAAACTTCCTCTTGATCCGAAAATGATTTTCCTCCCATTGATTTTACTTGACTTGTGGAGGTGGAAGCTTCTTCATCCTCTTCTTCTCTTGACCCGGATGTGGAGACTTCTCCTTCTTCTTGATCCGGTGTCACCGAAGGTCGCTCCCCCTCAATCCTAGAGGTGGAGACTTCTTTATCTTCATCTTGTACATGGAACAAGGAGTATGCCCTCTCCTTGCCCTCTTCATTGCATTCCTTTGAAGATGAAGCTTCTTGGACTTCTTCCTCGGAAGATGAGCATCTCTCACCTTCGAAATTCTCCTCCTCTTGATCTTGCTCCAATGAATCACCCTCTTTGGATTTTTCTTGGATTGGTACAGTGGAGGGGATCTCATGAATCTTGGCCAATTTGCTCCATAGCTCTTTGGCATCTTCAAAATCTCCAATTTGCTCCAAGATATTGCTCCGCAATAGATTTACCAAAAGCTTGATTACTTTATCATTGGCCTCACATCTTTGGATTTGGTCTTGGCTCCACTTGCTCCTCTTGAGAATTTTGCCCCTTGAATTCTTTGGAGTTTCGAAGCCTTCGATTAGAGCAAACCATTGCTCTATCTCCACCATTAAAAATTCTCGATCCTTGATCTTCAAAGATCGAAGCTCATCATTGTAAATGGTGGAGGCACCCTTGTGTCGAATCCAAGACCATCTTGGAATTCCATTTGAAGTTGAGCTTAATGATGAAGTCTTTGACTTGATAGAATTTGCTCCAACTTCTACACCCTCTAGCTTTGTTATCCCTTCTGGCGATGATTTCGGTGAAGAGCGGTCTTGCTCTGATACCACTTGATGGGACCGATTATGTAGCTAGAGGGGGGGTGAATAGCTCGGTGCACTCGTCGTGCTCTTCGTTGATTGTTTCTTCAAGGATATGCAGCGAAAATTACAAGAAATAAAACATACAACGCTAACACAAAGGATTTACTTGGTATCCACTTCACAAGAGGTGACTAATCCAAGGATCCACGCACTCACACACCCTCCACTATGAATAACACTCCTTTATGGTTACTACCAAAGGCGGAGAAGCCCTACAACACTCTCCAGTACAAGAAGAATAAAGGGAAATACAGGATAAGCAAAAGCTTACAAGATGTACAGTAAAAACCCTAACCCTAACTCCTTGTTGTAGCCCGCCTCTTGATCTTGGATCACCAGCAAACCTTGCTCCAAGAACTCTTCAAGAACTGGTGGTAGAGTGGAGAAACGCTGTGGAGAAGCTGCTGTGTTGAACGGGAGTGAACAGTGCAAGCAATGTCAAAGAAAGAGCTCGACAACGGCTTTAATCGACACCAACGGTCGAATCCCGATCGATTGGATTTCTCCCAATCGATCGGGGAGGCTTTGGATCGATCGGCTGATCGATCCAGAGCGCCTCTGTGCTCTCAAGAATTGCCTGGATCGATCGGCTGATCGATCCAGGGCTTATCGTGCAGAATCGAACCTCCCAATCGATCCACTGATCGATTGGGGGCTCTGGATCGATCGGTCGATCGATCCAGAGCTGTTTTGTTCGCGCGACACTTCTCCCCAATCGATCCACTGATCGATTGGGAGAAGGCTTGTCATGGGGATTCGCCCAATCGATCAGCTGATCGATTGGGCATGAGCCAATCAGCTGATCGATCCAGCTTATGATTTTTGCCCAAAATCAAGTCCAAAGTCTCCTAAACCAACATCCGGTCAACCATGACCTGTTGGTACATCATGCCTAGCATCCGACCACCCTCGACCTGCTAGGACTCCCTCACCAAGTGTCCAGTCAATCCTTTTGACCCACTTGGACTTTCCTTCCTCATACCAAGCATCGAGTCAATCCCTTTTACCTACTTGGACTTTCCTTCCTCATGCCAAGCATCCAGTCAATTCCTTTGACCTACTTGGACTTTTCTTCCTCATGCCAAGTATCTAGTCAATCCCTTTGACCTACTTGGACTTTCCTTCCTCATGCCAAGTACCCAGTCAATCCCTTTGACCTACTTGGACTTTCCAACACCAGATGTCCGATCAGCCTTGATCCATCTGGATTTCCTTGTGCCTGGCTTCACTCACCAGGACTTCCTTCTGCCTAGCTTCACTCATTAGGTCTTCCAACTGCCTAGCTTCACTCACTAGGTCTTTCACCTGGCTCCACTCACCAGGATTTCCTTCTGCCTAGCTTTACTCACTAGGTCTTTCCATCTGTCTGACTTCACTCACCAGAACTTTCACCTAACTTCACTCACTAGGATTTCCCATTGCCTAACTTCCCAGTTAGGACTTTCCATCTGCCTGGCTTCACTCGCTAGGGCTTCCATCTGCCTAGCTTCACTCACTAGGTCTTTCCATTCAAGTATCTAGTCAATCTTGACCTACTTGACTCTCCTTCACACATGAACAATTGCACCTGCAATCTGCATGTGTTGACTACATGTATTGTCAAACATCGAAACCACAACATCAAGACTCGAGCTTGACTCAATTCAAGCTCAGTCAACATGGTCAACCTTGACCTGGGGAATATTGCACCAACAGTCCTATGTTCCTTTTCCTCTTTCTTTCCCCAATTGTATCATCAGGGAGCATAAAATTGTCTTGGATTTCTTCCATAAAAAAGTCAAGATATTTCGAGCTTCTTTCTTCTTCTAATCTTTCAAAAAAAATTTCAAACCTTTCTGCTGATTCTAGCATCAAATATGTCGAGTTCCACCTAGTTAGAACATCCAAACACACCATCTGTAGAAATTTTCAATCTCTTAGCAACCTTTTTGAAACTCAACAATCTAGCCGGAGAAGATCTCACATAACGAATGACATTTTGAATTTTCATAATAGATTCATTATGGTCCTTCAATCCTTCTCTAACAATTAAATTCAAAATGTGAGCATTGCATCTCACATGAATGAACTCATTGTTCAGAACATTTGACTCCCAATCTTTTATCAACTTTTTTAGATGAGTAATGGCAGTATCATTTGAACTAGCATTATTGACTGTCAAGCATAAAATGTTTTCAATGCCCCAATCTAATAAACAATTTTCTACCATATTCCCTATTGCCATACCGAAATGATTATTAACCCGACAAAAGTTCAAAATTCTTTTATGCAAATTCCATTCACCATCTATCCAGTGTCCGATTAAAATCATATAATTAATATTTTGTATAGATGTCCAAGTGTCTATCGTCAAACAAAGATGTTGAGACTTTAATACATTTCTTAGCTTTTTTTTTTGTCTTTCATAGAATACAAGCAGGATGGGTGAAATGGAGGGGAGCGTCGAGTGTTTTATGTGACCGTAAAGTACCTCTTAAACTTAAAGGTAAGTTCTATAAAACCGCAGTTAGACCTGCTATGTTATATGGAGCTGAATGTTGGGCTATGACTCGAGCACACGAGCAGAAGATGGGAGTTGCAGAGATGAGGATGTTAAGGTGGATGTGTGGGCATACGAAGATGGACAAAATAAGAAATGAGAGCATTAGAGAGAAAGTCGGAGTTGCATCTATTGAGGAAAAACTCCGAGAGACACATTTAAGATGGTACGGACATGTACTTAGACGACCAATAAATGCTCTAGTTAGGCGATGTGAAACTATGATAAACATGCATATCAAACGAGGAAGAGGAAGACCAAAAAAGACTTGGTTAGCAACAATAAAACAAGATAAAATTTATTTAAATATAGATGATGATATAATAGGAGATAGAGCTCAATGATGTAAAAGGATTCATACAGCCGACCCCACCTAGTGGGAAAAGGCTTGGTTGTTGTTGTTGTTGTTGTATATATCCTCACGCAATCTCTAGCAACTGAATGTCGAGAAGGGATGACAAACTTTGGCTGCATTGCTTGACAAAACCTTTTAAACCCTTCTCCTTGTACTGTTTTGAAGGAAAACTCATCCATCATAATCATTGATGCTAACTCTTGTCTGTATATTTCAGGATTATATGCAAATGCTTTTAATGTTTGTGAAGCATCATCAGCCTTTGTTGCATCAAAAGTAAGGACTTTCTGATTTTTATCCATAGTATTAGTCTTAAAAGGGGATGTTTTACATTGAACTTTTAAATGCGTCCATATGTTGCTAGTTCCATCTTTTTTAGAAGCACATGTCTAATCCTTCCCACAGTAATTACATGTCGCCCTCGACCTTTTGAACTAGTGGCTTCTAACTTTTTGAAATGATCCCACACAAGAGATTTTTTACCCTTTTTTCCCTTTTCATTATCATCGATAGATGTGGGTTTTACTTCAACATGTGTTTGACTTTGAGACTCAATAACAGATTCACTTTGAGTTTGAACAATTGTAGACGATGGCTCACCACCAACCGACTCAATTATTATCAAAGGTTGTGAAGTATTTTGATTATCCATTTCCCGTATAATCCTAAGTTCCTAAAAAGAATATAACTATAAACAAATTAATAACAACTAACAAGAATAATACAATGAAGATAAATATGTTCCAATGAAGATCAATATGTTCTTGAAGCATCAAACTATTGTTCATTTATTTTTTAAATAATGCAGTGCCCCAAAAGGACATAAGGAATATCACACAAAAGGCTACTCATAATCTCAATGGCATAGAAGAGGTTCACTTTACATAAGTCTTTTCCTAAGTGTGATGATAACAACAACAAAAAAAAAAAAAAGACCATTGAAGTCATGTATTTGGACTAGTTAGTGATAAGAAACTATATGTCGTTAATTCAAATACGTCTATTTTGTTAAAGAAAACAACTACTACAAGAAAGTACTTACATACCTTAAATTCAAGATTTTGATCTTTCTGAAATCACAAGCCCGACTCCAAATGGACCAAACCAACCTAGAAAGTAAACAATTAAACATGATTCAAAGTTAGTCTCTAAGAATAAAGAATCATCAACAAAAGTTTAATTAGCGAACTAAGTCTGCTAGAAGTGCTTACCTAGGGTTTTCGACCAGAAAGAAAACGCGTAACAAAGGCATCGACTTCATTCCTTTTGTAGGCATCGACTTCATTCAATTATTTTTTGTCTTCTTCTTCAATCGAGTGCGTCCCAAGTCCCAAGTCGACCAATCCCATGGCGAGGCGTGCTGCTTGGCTGCTTCAGAAGTTCGACGCTTCAACTTCAGTTCATCCTTCGTCCGTGTCGTTTTGCTTCAGATGTCCTCGTTTTGGGTGTTCGTGTTTTACAGCAGGGGATGTGTTTTACAGCAAGGTGCTTAACAGCGGTTGGGTTCCGTTATCTGTAGTTTTTTTGAATCAGTAAACCGCTTCCGAACCGGTCCTAGTCGGGTTCATTATTTTTCAATCCGATTTTTATTCGATTCGATCGGTTTTTTTTCGGTTTGGTTTGGGTTGGTATAAGCGGGTTGGTCAATTTGACGGATTGACTGCTCACCCCTTGCCAAGGCAATAGCTGTAACAGACAAGTGGTGCTTCACTAGCATTTGGAATTCATCTTTAGGCTTAGATCTTAAAACCCTACATTCTTTAACATCGTTAATAATCTTTTAAGCGGGAAGCAGAAATTCACTGCACCTACGGTTTAAATTTTAAATACTTGTTAATTTAAGTTACTTTTAATATGCCCATGTAGTTTGAATTTTTAAGTACCTGATATTCAAATGAAATAGATGAAGTTAATTTCCAAAAATTCCAAGTAAAGAATATTATCCTGTCTGAAAATCGTGAAGAAGACTGGTCGGAGATGTGACTTCTGTGTTGACTGTTTGTAGACCTCGCTCTACTCTGTAACACAAGAAATGTCAGTGCCAAGCTCAGGAAGGGGCTCTCAGCATTGACCCTCCGACATTCAAGTCAGTCATCAGAAAGATGAAAAGAAACAGAGCAAGAGCAATCATAGACATGAATAGTGAATAACGCGTACCTCCGTTGATGCATGGATCCCCCTTTATATAATGCCCCAACGGACAATGTGCACGTTCTTCAAGGCATGAACACGTTCTCCAAATTATCCTATGAAAGGACATGTCAAAAAAGTGGCTCTGACATCATACCTTAACAGGACATGTAAATCCCTGATGGGACAGTAGAAGTTTCCGTTATACAATCCGCCTGTTGACCATACCTCGTTGTCAACAACATTATCTCCAAAAGGGATATCAAGAGATATGAGATGGGTCCCACTATTTGGCCGAGCGGGAGAGCCGCTCGGCCGAGAATCCCCGCCCGGTCGACCACAACCGATCTTCTCCATAATCCCTTAGCTCAGCTGATTGTTACTGTCGGACCAGACTAGCACTCTGATCGCCTAAGTGTTCCTCCGCTTTATAATGAGCATCTGATGTTCTTGTCGTAGTGCTCTTGGCTGTATGCACATTCTACTCAAACAAGACACTTACTGATTGGACACTTCATGCCCGATCGACAACTGTCGTAAACCTCCGCTTAGCCCATCTTTGGTGAGCTCGTTGGTTCTATGGCGTTGACCTCCTTAACTTTGATCATCGCATCGACCTTGACTTTGACCTCCATGTCATCTGCTACCTCCGTCCTTGATCCGTACTTGGTGGGTCCTTATCATCTTATCACCGCAACATAGTTGATTTTCAACTATATCAAGAATTAAGCCTTATTTTTTATTATTTAGCGTGTTAAAAACAAACAGTTGGAAAAAAAGGACAAATAAAAAAAAGTTCAACCAAGTGAATTTTTTGTCGACAAATTAACACCTTAATAATGCATGCATTCGTATCACGTTTTAGTATTAAAAATTTTCGTTCCAAGTACCTCGATGGAATGACATTTCGTATGCGACCACTCACTCTCCTCAAGCTGTTCCTCTTCAAGTGCTCCTTCGCGACCCTAACCCTCTTCTCATATATCCGCAGTCTCCTCGTAAGAGCCCTCCTCCTTTTCCTCATCCCCCTTATTCTGGTCTCCCAACTCCTCCTCGCTCTCCAAACTCTCGATGTCGTCGTCGAGGCAGACGCCCCTTCGGCTCCGCCGCTTGGTTTCGGGCTCAACGAATGCATCTCCGTTTGAGGACCTCGCCTTCTTGTTTCCGGCCTTCGGTCCAACGACCCTGCTGGTTCATCGCGGGGAGATTAATTGCAAAGACTAGTGATCTTCGATTCTGACAAGCTCACAAGTTAGGATCCATAAAAAGGACCTTAAGATTTTATAGGGTGGAGCAACACGGGTGCGGCTCGGAAACGGGTGTTGATCCAAAGGTCCCAATCGGGTCTACGTGCGTCGTAACAATACCGAACCGATAAGATGCCACACAAACTATTTTGCGGGTTTAATAATCGGATTTCGGGTACAAATCCTATGTCGTTCTACGGAAAATAAATGTCTCCGATTAACTGTCCTGTCCTTGAGTAATCCTATGTCATAAAACAAGTTATTTCAAAACCAATTTATTTAGAATTTTATATAAAGTGTTCACCTAGTCAATTATGGAACTAACATGATCATAAAATTTTAATTAAGATCTTACATGTGAATTTAATTACTCCATTATTTATTTTCCATAATAATGCATGTAAAAAATTCTGAGATAGTTATTCAAACAGCAAAATTATTTTCTACGAGAAATTAATTGGTAAGGGAAAAAAGAGGTTAAAAAAAGTGAGCGTAGGGCATTTTTAAGTTAAAATAATTCCATGTCATAGTTAACGCAATCATTTAATTGCCTTGCGTGTGGCTCATCTCCTCAATGAAAGCAATCAATGCGATGCATCATTACTCATGCGGTGGTGACCGTGTGAATGAAAAGGTCACATCTACATAAACACAAGAAATAACAGTTGAGAGGCATATCCATTGCCAATTTGCCATGGCAGGAGCAGCGCTAGGCAAGTCGACCGCCATAAAGGAGTCCTTCGAGATCGCCGTGGGTGACCGTTCTCGTGACGAGTTCATCGACGACGACGACGACGGCCGTGCCAATCGTACAGGTAATAGCATATACAACAGATTTTGATCGCTTACTTTAGAGCATACATATACATACAGATGCATGCATGAGAGCTGGAGATGGAAGGATATCATATGAATTGCAGGGACACTGGTGACCGCAAGTGCTCACATCATCACGGCGGTGATCGGGTCGGGAGTTCTGTCGCTGGCCTGGGCCTTGGCACAGTTGGGTTGGATCGCCGGACCCATCGTCCTTTTCGTCTTCGCTCTCATCACCTGGTTCTGCTCCATCCTGCTTGCAGACTGCTACAGGAGCTCTCAGGGGAAGAGAAGCCACAGTTACAAAGACGCTGTCAGAGCCAATCTAGGTATAAATTATTACTAGCTAACAAGATCTAGAAATAACAATTCGATCGAGAGCACTAGCTAGCTAGCTAGAATGAATACTTTGATTATGTGTTGATCAATTTGCAGGGAGTGTTTACTGTAAGTTCTGTGGATTGGCACAGTATACAAATCTGATTGGAGTTTCCATTGGCTACACTATCACAACAGCTATTAGCATGGGGTATCGATCCATCAATATAATAATTAATTAATCATACTTGGAAATATGCTTGCGTTGAACGGTGGTGGATTAATTAATTAATGAAGGGCGATCAAAAGGTCCGACTGCTTCCACAAGAACGGGCACGATGCGGCGGCATGTGAGGGGTCGACGACGACGGACATGATTATCTTCGCGAGCATCGAAATAGTGCTCTCCCAGTTGCCTAATTTCCACAAGCTCTGGTGGCTCTCCGTTGTGGCAGCCATCATGTCCGTCTCTTACTCCACCATCGGCCTCGGCCTCTCCGTGGCCAAAATAGCAGGTTACGTTTCCAGTTGTCAGTATGCATGGGCCGGGCATTGCATGCACCTACTGATCTAAATTTGTCTCCACGACTCTTTAATTTCAATTAATGCGCGCGTCCATCTGTCTCTAGCTAGCTAGCTAGCTAACACCGGATCTGTTGACTTGGGACTATGCAGAGGGACCTCATGCGAGGACCAGTCTCACAGGAGTGACGGTAGGCGAGGACGTTTCAGCAAGTGAAAAAGTGTGGAGAACATTTCAGTCTCTCGGAAACATAGCCTTTGCCTATTCTTACTCCAATGTTCTCATCGAGATCCAGGTATCATAACTATGCGTTTAAATGAACAAGGATGCAGTTAAAAGTTTAGTCAGCAGAATTTATTGTTGAAATATATCTACTAATTGAATGAATGAATACGCATGCCTAGATTTACTCGCTCTTTGAAATCCAACTTTGACTAATTCATCAAGTATGCATGCGCACTTGTTAATGTGGCAGGATACTCTGAAATCGAGCCCTCCGGAGAACCAGGTGATGAAGAAGGCTACCTCCATAGGAGTTTTCACCACCACTATTTTCTACATGTTGTGTGGAATTCTGGGCTATGCGGCCTTTGGAAATAATGCACCAGGCAACTTCTTAACTGGATTCGGGTTCTATGATCCATTTTGGCTTGTTGACCTTGCCAACGTCTGCATTGCCATTCATCTCATCGGTGCTTACCAGGTACATGCCCTCATAAGATTCAAATTGATGAAAAAGGATTCTGCATGCCCATAGTTTCGTATGCAGTAATTTTATGACAATATATTCTACAGGATAATTAGAGACCATATACTAACCAGACAAACTCTGTGACCTTTTGAACTACTAAAGCTGCCATATGTATTCGCCACATCTTCCAACGAAGACAACCAATATATTGTAGACATTGTCCTCATTTGACCTACTCGATCTTTGCCCAAAGATAGAGACATCCACCAACTTGCATATTCTGAGTTATTCAATTATCAGCTTGCTTTCGGTGCAGGTATTTTCAAGCAGTCTTGGCTGGTCCTTCTACACATCAATCAATCTTAAACTGGTCGGGTCCCATTAATATTCAAAAAGACAGTTTTAAAGGGTAATTGGCAAGGTTCAAGCTACCCATGATATGCATCGGATGAAGTAACCCCGAAAGGATAGGACAAAAATCTTATACTCGATTCGATGTTTAGCTTATACACGTATTTTTTAATTGTTAGTTAATACGAACAACACGCAATGCTCCCTGCTTGACAATCAACAAATAACAAGCTGGTGTCATCAAAATCATTCGAGGTTTATATCTCAATTTCTATCCGGTAATTGCAGGTCTTCGCCCAACCACTGTACCAGTTCATCGAAACTTGGAGCAGAAACCATTGGCCTGATAGCCACTTCATAACATCAGAACACGTTGTCAAAGTTCCAGTGCTGGGTGATTGCCCCCTCAGTTTCTTTCGGATAATCTGGAGAACCCTTTTTGTCGTTGCCACAGCTGCTGTTGCTATGATTTTCCCTTTCTTCAATGATTTCTTGGGTCTGATAGGAGCTCTTTCATTCTGGCCGCTGACTGTATTTTTCCCTGTGGAGATGTACATAGTACGAGCAAGAATTCCAAAGTTCTCTTCAACATGGATTTGGCTAAAGATCCTGAGCGCCATCTGCTTGCTAGTGTCACTGGTGGCTGCCTGTGGGTCTGTTCAAGGACTTATTCATAGCCTTCGACATTATCAACCTTTCAAAAGCTCCTGAGAAGCAAGCCAAATCCAGTTCAATTTCAGCATATGTTTAAACTGGATAAACTTCAATTTCTGAGAAAGAGCAGGAGGCAAAAAAATTATGTTTCTGCTCAACTATTATGCTATTGAGAATTTAACAACCTAGCGACACTATTATGCTAGCGACACTTATGCTATTGAGTTTAATATTTTAGTTGTAGTAAAAGATAATTATGCTTATTTCAAATGCCCTTACAGTCCGTCCTCAGATTATGCGAATTGAGAGATAAATCAACTTATAACAAACCATGTCATTAGGGGGTGGAAGGGATTTTTTCTTCGAAGGCATGTCTATCAAAAATTAATCTCTTATCCTATTATAAATAAGAGAAATGATATTCATCTAGAATTTTCATCTAGAAAATTCATCTAGATAGACACATAAATGATGGGCCCACAAAAAGTGAAATGATGGATCCCATCATTTATGTGTCTATCTAGATGAATTTTCTAGATGAAAATTCTAGATGAGTATCACAACTCTTATAATAAATCTATCACCTTCTAATCAACTTTGACACCCATGTAAACGAGAGTCTAATATTCCAGTGACACTATAGCAGAAAACAGCATGTGTTACGTAGGCATGATATTACTTGCTTATCTAGACATTTACCTGTTTTCCAATTATCTGCTCGATCTCCATGGAGCCATGGAACCACACCTAGTTATGATCTCTCCATGTAGTTTACTCATAAAATAACTCTACAAATGATGCAGAACTCAATAGATCTTCATCCATTTACAAGCAGCATGCTTATTAAGTAGAATAAAGAACTAAGTCTGATAATTGATTCAAATGTCAAACTCAATACATCTGCGGGCAGCAATACTAAGCTAGTGTCGACTACCAAATAAATGATTTTAGCTAGTTGATTACTGCCAGGTACAACTTATCTTTAATCCTGTATCTAAGAAAACGACGGCCTAAACAATTGCCCTAATTTGAATGGACTGGAACAAAGGCAATACATCAAAACCACCCACGTCAGAGTCACACACCACCAGAATCAAGTCACCTAATTTTAGGCAACCTCTAACCTTCAGAAGACGAGTAATTTCTTCAAAATTAGATTCCATGTCATCTGAGAAATAGGTCTCAAGTGGGAAAACTCCCCATAACAGAGTCATTGCTTTTCTAGCACCAGCATCATCTGTGAAAGCGAAAATGGGAGGATTTGGACGGTTCCGTGACAGAAGTGATGCCATTTGTCCACGCTTTGTGTATACAAAAATAGCATCCACACCAAGGTTGTTTGCTGTTCACATGGAGTTGCCAATTCGGTAAAATAGAAGACGGGAACACAATAATCCCTAAGCAGATGAATAAAACTATCTCCTGATTATACAAAATATCAACAAAATCAAAATTTTATAGTGATGAAATGTGAAATATCATGTTTTACAAAACTAAATACTACAATTTAAACCATGACTCTCTTTGAAGGTGATTGATAAGTTAATAGTGACTAACAACAGGAAAGCTGTTGAACTTAAGTTCCTCATCAAGAACAAACTGTCAAATTACCAATTACCAAGTTATGAAGGAAATGTACCCATTTCGACAGCAGATTTGCAAATTTGCTCAGCAATCTTGCCAACTGAAGATTCAGCAAGTAACGGTTGATAGATAAAGCTTTGGCATAATTCCCTACGACTTGACAACTCCATCTGTTCACTAGTTATTTTCATTACTGAGAGAGCCTTTTCTGCAAATAATCCAATTGCTGACTCGCCAGACAACATTAAACCGTCTGCGTACTGCCTCACACCTTCTGAAACATCTGCTACCTTCTTAAAACCCAAAGTTATTCCAACAAAGGAGATAAAAACAAAAGTGAATTAGCTCAAACTTTTATAAACTTCATTACAAGGTAACAAACATTTAAGGGTAGACATAGAGAAAGTATTTAGAAGTTTTTTTTAATAATTTTCCCATTTTTGGGTAGTGTGTGTTGGGAAACTGGAGGTCCTGACAGGATATACACTGAAAAATAAGAAGCAATGATCTGAAAAGTGCAAAGGGTACTAAAATTTCAAATACAATAAGAAAACTAGCTCATAAATCAACTCAATTGGGCAGAGCACAAACATTGGACCCTAGAAGAAAATTCCACAAGTATTAACTAGCAAAAGGCATAATTTGTCTTGTATTCATCAAGGAGAACTTGTAACTATACTCCTTTACATATAGGCATGACATAATGTACAGTGACCAAATCTTGGTTTTAAGAGCCAATATTATGCTGACGAAGCCAAATCGTATTGTTATTTATTGCCAACCATACTAATAATATGTTGCCACAGGTGAATGAGATTATGCCACCCATGTCAATATAATTCCAGTGATACCAACCAAGATAAGACCTGAATTGAGGCCTGAAGATTCTTTATCATGGCTCATTTTCAATTTGATTTACTGATCGTGAAGAGAAAATGAAAAACCAACAACAACGACGACAAAAGAAACAAAAAAAAAAAAAAAAAAGGAGAGGAGAAGCATCAGCAAAGCACCACCATTAACAAAGAGAAATGACGTTAAAATCAAAGAAACTAAAATGTATTCATATATTTTATGACATCCATTCTAGTATACAATAGGCGATAACAAGCAAGATCTTGCATGGAATTAATCAATTACAATAAATTAGATATAGAATTCTTTTTCATAAATCATAAATACTTATTATAATTGGGCAGCCCGGTGCACAAAGCTCCCGTCATGCGGGGTCCCGGGGAAGGATCCATTGTAAGTAGTCTTACCCTGCTTTTTGCAAGAGGTTGTTTCCAAGATTTGAACCCGTGATCTTTTGGTCACATGACAACAACTTTACCGTTGAGCCAAGACTCCCCTTCTACTTATTATAATTGAATATATAAAATTTCATTGCAATCAACAACATAAGAAAATTTTACAATGGGATCATTTTATTAAATTTATTGAATTTAATAAAAGTTAAATCATCTAAAAATCAAAGTTAAGGTTAAAAATATCTCTAAAAACTTTTTGCCAAAAATATTATACATTTGAACTGACTTAAATTGCTAAGCTAGCCCTTTCACTCCCAAGCTGAAGAAAACTGCTATGACTTCTAATCCCGTTCACATCAGTTAATCATCACCAACTGTATTGTTCTTTCATCACTGTTCTTCCTCATCTACATATTAATGTGATCTAATTTTGTCTTTATAACTTTAAATTTAGAGAGAGAAAATATCCAAAAACAAAAAAGTACCCTACATAACTAATTGTCAAATAAATAACATCATTTATAATTTATAATAGGTTAGAGTTGGAAATAGTAAAAACCATATCTATGTC
Organism: Zingiber officinale; assembly: GCF_018446385.1. Classification (NCBI taxonomy): domain Eukaryota; kingdom Viridiplantae; phylum Streptophyta; class Magnoliopsida; order Zingiberales; family Zingiberaceae; genus Zingiber; species Zingiber officinale. Next base: position 128,195 of record NC_056001.1, read on the forward strand.
CAATGAGTGATATATATGAAATTGAGATAGTTGTTAATTATTTGATGAAAAATTAATTATGCTATTTTTTTGTTATTCTTATAATTCCCAATTAAAACTCCGGCAAAAATAATGCGTGATATGATATGAAATGCTTCTAAATGACATTGCTTTCTCACAGTAGCTATCCAATCATATCATCGCCAATTGAGTTCAACATCTGAGAGCTGAGGCCACAAACTTCCTTCACAACACAATTGATTTCAAACGGCTACCACAGAAGGAAGTTCCACTGCATGTGCCTGATTAAATCCTTTGGGCACCCTCAGCCTCTACTGCTCAAGCAGCCAAGGTTTCTGACCTCATATCCAATGTCACTCATTGCTCATTCAGCAACAGTGAGTGGTTTTCTATCCTTGGTGTGGCCTACTCCTACAATCATCACATATATAACTACAACGCATAGAATAGTGACAAGGGGAGAAACATGTGGAAAGGAGCAAGTGGAGGCAATTACAAAATGAAACCCAAAACCTCCCTACAAGTAGGGTTGTAAATGAACCAAGATGAACTTGATTGAATAGTTCATTTTCTAATCAAACTTCAACTTATTATTAACAATCTTATTAAAGCTCGAGCAGAGGATTGACACTATTAACCAATGATTATCAAAAATATTTAGGATCCATTATTCAAGGTAGTATTCTTTGCTTTAGCACCTAAAGACCTTGCATTAATCATGCAGAAAAATTAGGCTACACAATGCCACAAATATTAAGTGACGAGTGCACAAGTTCATAATGACTTGAGAATAGCTGAAGAGAGTGATCATCTTCCTTTAGTATGCATGTACCACAGATGTCTTTATATTGATAGTAATTAATATTCATTTTTATAAAGTATACATGTAAACTTTATGAATACCAAAAGCAACAAAATGGATTTTTTGGTAGAAATGATGAAGGTAAATTTAAGTTGGAACCAATCTTGTAGGGGCAACATGTTAGTTAATTTTTTTTATTAAGGAGATGGATAAATATATGCTTTAAACTAAGAAATAATACCTCAGCTCTTGTAGGAATTGGGTATTCAACCATGGACTCAAGTAGCTGAGAAGCCACTATTACAGGCTTGTTCAATTGCCTACATAACTGAGTAATTTTCAGTTGAATAGCTGGGATTTCTTCAAGTGAAACCTGAACTCCAAGATCACCACGTGCTATAATTATCCCATCAGAAGCCTCTATGATATCCTGTAGATGTTCAAGAGATTTGAGGCTTTCAATTTTTGCTAGGACGCCTGTGAATCTATAAGATTACGAATGCTTTAGTACACAATGTGACAATGGTTGAAGATTCCTTTAAAAATCTAAATTAAGTTAATTTTCAGAGAAGGTATATGAGTGAATCGCTGCAAACCTGACGTCAAAAAAGTTTGACTACAACAATACATGCATAATAATTTCTTTTGTCAAAATAATAGCATTTGATAATAGTAGCCGTTGCCACCATTGTGAAATTTATTTTTATCTTCTCACATATGTTATTTCCATCGTCCAAAGGTTTAGAACCACTACCAAAATTCTATATTAATATATTCAATTTTTGCTGATGAACCTGTAGGGAAATCCTTTTGGAATAAAATAGCATACCAAGAATTCATAAAAGGAGTATCATGTGAAAAATCCTCAAAAAAAAACATAGGAGTTTCATCACAATCCTAATCTATAAAGCTAAATAAATTTTGATTTAGGAGGTCAAATTATCGTTAATTTTTTAATGTTCATATTAACTTGGTGTAACTTGCAGGAAACTCAGATCATTAACTTCAGATCCTTTAATAGGGAAAAATAAAAAAATAAATTATCCAATGGCAAGAAATTTCTGGTTTAAGAACACTATATCTTATATGAACCAAGAAAAACAAATCACTTCCAAGAGTTATAGCATACTCACTCGACAGATCTAGAAGACAGATAACTCTTCAAATGCTTGATATCACTTGCGTCATTCACGAATGAAATGGAAATAAAATCAACTCCTTCAGCAATTCCAAAGTCAATATCTTTCCAGTCCTGCATGCTGATAGACTATTAAGGATAGAAAATATTTGAGGCAAGTAAAATATTTTACAGTGAAGTTAATGGAAACAAATCTAGAACCAGGCTAAATCTAAAGTCAAGGTTAATAAGGAAGTAAACTTTCTTAGTAATTTTTAAAGCTAGGAGCTGTAGAAACTTGATGTTGAACTTTATTACATGCAAAAAAGAAACCGTGGGGAAAAATCAGAGGAAACCATCAGAAAAATGTACCTTCGCCTTCAAAGCATGCAAAGTTGTGTTCCATGTAACAAGCTTTCCATTCCTCCAAAATGATAATTTAGCTTGAGGTAAAAGCAAGCCAGGATTCGTGCATCTGCAATGTAAATCATTTTCAATTTTCTCAACAACTTCAAAGGTTGCCATCCCGCCATCTATCACAAGCTCATCACCCACCAATATTCCTGAGATGAACATACAATATAGAGGCGCATCAGGAAATTGACTATAGTTGGATCTCCAAATTGGAACAGAAAGATTTCGTAATTAGTATAAATACCTTCTGAAAATCCTTCTGCGCTCACTTGGATGGTGAATGGAGAACCATCCAGTTTCTGAGTTGTAAATAACCATAGTGATCCATCCTACAGTACCCAGGATAATGAACCAAACTTAAAACCAGCATTTTATGGTAAAAAATAAATAAATAAACTATCAATGCCATAAAATCAAGATTGGAGGAATGCATATTAAAGGGAAAGCTTCATGTATCCTCGCACAAAGTCCAAAGAGAGAAACAGATGCAAGACAGAGACATATAAATTATGTTGTTTGGCCAGGTTAACCAATATGTCCGTTGTCAAATACACCACAAAATGGGGCAAGTCTATTCAAGCGCAAGATAATTTACACTTACAAATCGGTCCTTTTCTTTTCTTCCTTCCGAATCAGCAAAAATTGGTGATTAGAAACAGCTAGCGATCCCTATGTTGGCTTGAACAACTACGAACCACATTCCTCTTCTTATCTTCAAATTCTACTCAAGTGGCATAATCTAGCTAGAGAATCGTGCGTTGGATTTAATCTCTTAAGGTGAGCTTAATTGTATTTTATATAAGTGAATACTATCTGAACCGTTAAAGTGATCTAACTTATATTTATTGGGTTTCGGGTTATTGAATGCGGATTTAATGTGTAGAACCCTTTAGCCCAATCCGTTATTATCTATGGGCCGATAACAAATCGGATTGCCTATATAAGGGGAGGTCCCTAAGGGTTTAGGGCATCTTGACATCTTCCTTCGTTCCCCATTAAAGAAGGTTTGCGGTGACGTCTCCCTAATTCTCTTGGAAGACCTTTCTCTCGCTTCGCTTCTTCTTCTTCCTCAGGGATTGGATCTTTCAGACGAGGACAAGGACAATGACTCTTCAATCAGATTCTTATCGTTTTTAGTTTATACTTCATGTTGTTATGATATGTGTTCAGTTGAAACAAGATCCATGCTTACTACTGTTGTATTTTTTATGTCGAGTTCTTATTTGGTTTCTAGAGCTCATGCGGCTTAGGTTTCACAACTTCCATCAATTGGTATCAAAGCCCAGGCTCTGTTTCTTCATGTTTTCATGACAATACTGTTTGTTTTTCGTTGATCTTTATTTACATGCTAGATTGGGCTATGCCAGTATTTGATTGCTGAAAATCTTGTGTATGAAAACCTAGAAAAGACTTGTTTTCCAAGTTTTTCGTGATTGTCACGAAGAACACGAAGAACAATGGTGGACCGCTACTGTCTTCGGGAAAAACGATCACGTTTAACCTAATTTTAGGTGAAATCGCAATGGCTTAATCAATTGGCTTGGTCGGCCAATCAATTACCAAGTCTAAAATTGTGAATATAACCGAGATGAATCGATTACCTAATCGATTCAGTTGACACCAATCGATTGGTGAACTTCTCCTATCAGTTAGCATGACAATCAAATACAGGATCAATATTAATCGATCATGTCAATCAATTCGATGCTACCAATCAATTGACAATTTTTTGTCCATCGATTAACGGCTGTAAATTGTGAAAAATCAATTGGAATCGATTAGCCTAATCGATTGATACCATCAATTGAAAATCATGATAAAATCGATTGGAATATATCAATCGATTAGAAATTTTTCCAATCAATTAACAACCTTAATACTAGATCAATTATCAATCGATTAGAATTTTTTTTCAACCGATTAAAAGCTTTAAAGGATCAATTGGGATTTGTTTCTAATTGATTAACACATCCCTTTTACGTGAAAATGCTATTAAAGGGTACTATTTGTCATTCATCAAAACCTGAGTTCGACTATTTGTGCTAACTGCACTAACACTAATGTCTTTCTAGATTTAGAAAATACATTTAGTGTACTATCTTTTCGACGGAATTTAATTTTAATTTCTTGTTTGGACAAATCAGGTTATTCTTGTTTATTTAGAAATATAATCTTCAATATTTTCTTTGATTCAAAGTTGGTTCGCAATGGTTCCTTGGTTGATAAACTTTATCAATTAAACACCATAACTCCATGGTCGACAATGTGATTATGCATAGTATAAGTACGAAACGCAAATTGACTAACGAGAATTCGTCCATATTATGGCATAGACGTTTAGGACATATATCCGAACAACACCTAGAAAGATTAATGTCACATGGAATTCTCGATTCCTTTGATATTTGATGTCTCAGTATGTTAAGGGAAAGACAACTAACAAAAGGAATAAGGGAGTAAATCAATGTAGTGATGTGTTGAAGTTAATACATACGGACATTTATGGACCATTCCCTAAGGCATCATAGAATGGACACACATATTTTTATTAGCTTCGGAAACGATTACTCTCGATTCAGCTATACCTTATTCATGAAAACTCGTAATCATTGGACATACTCAAAATTTTCAAAGCCGAAGTTGAAAATCAACTAAGTAAGAAAATTAAAGTTGTCTATCCGAACGTAGAGGTGAACATTACGATTGATATGATGGATTAGGTGAATAATGTCCATGACCTTTTGCGAACTACCTTGCTGAGTGTGGGATTGTACCTCAGTATATCATGCTTGGTATATCTAGTCAGAATGGTATAGCTAAGTGTCATAATCGAACTCTAAAAGATATGGTACGAAGTATGTTCTCTACCAAAATCTTTATGGGGTGAGACACTAAAAACTATAATTTACCTACTCAATCGAGTACCTACTAAAATAGTAACTAAAACCTCATTCGAGATATGGACGGATAGATAACTTAGCATTAGGCATTTACACGTAGCTAAGGTTGGGCCTTACATGCCTAACGAAAAAAAACTAGACTCAAAAATAATTAGTTGCAATTTTGTATGTTACTCTGAGAAATCAATAAGGTATAAATTTTATGATCCTTTTAATAGATCCTTCTTGGAAACGGAAAACACCAAATTTATTGGGGACAGAGAGTGATAAGGTTAGGGAAGTATCTTTTGAGAAAAGCATGAGTAATCTTCCTATTATCACTACCAGTACAATTAGTAGCAGTATGATTTTCATACCGCACATTATGAATATTGCACATCGAGCAAGAGTAATGAATCAAGATATTTCCATGTCATATCCAATGCAACTGGAGGAGCCTACTATTGAAATTGAGGTATTGCCTCATATTAGGGAGCGCATACCTCAACCACCGTAAGTACAAGTGTCTTCAAGGCGATCCATGAGGGAACGAAGAACATAACTTCTCGTAATTATGTTTATCTCCAAGAACATGATTTTGACATAGAGTTGAAAAGTGATCTTGCATCTTTCCAAGAGGTCAAATAATGTTCTAACCCTGAAAGGTGGATTAACGTTGATCCTGTCCGAATGCTGAATCAACGGACGCTGGGCACGTGGCGCTCTCCGGGTTGCTGATGTAGATCTCCGGCTAGTCTCACGAAACTCCGACAACCTGCACAGAAGTCGGGCCGGGAAGGGGTTCCCGGCGGCGACCCTCCGACGCTCAAGTCAGGTAAGCAAGTGGTGGAAAAAGTAGCTCCAAAGCTTGTAGAACGCGTACCTCCGGCGAAGTCTGCGGCTCCTTATATAGAGCGGTAAAAGAACTTCTACACACCCACCGAGGCGCGTACGTGTCTGCAGCCCCTACCTCGGTATGTGTTTGTCAGAAAGCTTACCTGACGCCATACTGCAACAGTCCCATCGCGCCTTCGATGGGACAACAGGACACCCCGTTGTCAGACTAGGAGTATGGCTTAGCCATACGACTTGACGGCTGTCAGCAGATGTTCCTGCCCCTATTTACCCACCGCCAGCCAGGACGTCCATCCGGCCGGCTAGACGAAGAGCGTCATTCGGACGGCCCTAATTCCCTGCGCCGGCCGGGCGGCGCGCCCATTACGTCCTGCCTTCTCTTAGGCCTTCCGCTCGGCCATTATTTACTGTTTCATTGAGCGTCGGAACCCCGATCCCTGTCGGGGCGCCTTTTACTATCAGATGTTTACTGGCAGACCGATCGGCTTGCCCTTTTCTCATGAGTCCGGTCGGCTCACCCTTCTTCGACGGACCACCTGGCCTTTTGACCTCCACGTGGCGTTGACCCCTCGTTAGGGGGTCCCGGGCTTTTACCACCGGATCAAACGTCATGCAAGAAGATTTAAAGTCTATGACAGATAATATCGTTTAGGACTTGTCGAATTGTCTGATGTTTTGAAACTCATTGGTTGTAAATGAATATTTAAAACTAAGGAGAATTTAAGGGGCAATGTTGAAAAGTATAAGGCTCGTCTTATTGCCAAGGGATTCACTCAAAAAGAAGACATTGATTACAAGGAGATTTTCTCACTTGTGTCGACGAAAGACTCTCTTAAGATAATCATGACACTTGTAGCTCATTATGATTTAAAGTTATACCAAATGAACGTAAAGACTGCGTTCCTCAATGGAGACATTGAGGAGTCTATATATATAGAGCAATCGGAGAACTTTGAATCCTTAAACTCAAAGCACCTAGTATGTAGATTAAAGAAGTCCATTTATGGTTTGAAACAGGTGTCATGTCAATGATACTAAAAATTTGATTAAAAGGTTATCTCATTTGGATTTAGAAAAATCATGTTGATTAGTGCATATATATCAAGTTCAGTGGGAGCAAGTTTGTTATACTTGTTCTATATGTGGATGATATATTGCTTACAAGCAATAATAAAGGTCTGCTGCATAAAACTAAGTCATTTCTATCTAGTGTTTTTGAAATGAAAGATCTTAGTAAAGCTTCCTTTGTTTTAGGCATACAAATTTATCGTGATGGTTCAAGAAACATTTTTGGACTTTCACAACAGACCTATATTGAAAAAGTACTTATAAGGTATGATATGCAAAACTATGCACCTAGTGACACATCTGTCTAAAGGTGACAAATTTAGTCTACAGTAGTGTCCACGTCTTGAACTTGAAATAAAAGAGAGAGAATAATTCCCTTATGCGTCAAATATGGGAAATCTCATGTATACACAGGTTTGTACACAACTAGATATAACGTTTATAGTAGGGATGTTAAGCAGATATGTTAGTAATTATTGCATTGGAAAGTAATAAAGAGAGTGACGTGGTATTTGCAAAGAACTGAATAACACATGCTCACATATCGGAGGTCAAATCATCTGGAGATGATTGGATATTTAGACTCCGATTTTGCTAGATGCTTGAATACCAAGAAGTCCACTTCAGACTATATTTTCATGCTTGCTGGAGGGACTATATCTTGGAAGAGCCAAACAGATACTAGTAGCCGCTTCTACTATAGATGCAGAGTTGGTAGCATGCTATGAAGCATCCAATTACGGTATTTGGCCCCGGAATTTCATCACAACATTGAAGATTGTTGATAGTATTGATAGACGATTGAGGATCAACTGTGATAATAAAGCCTCAGAACTGTAAGCCAAGAACAACCGCAGTTCATCAAAGTTCAAGCACATCGACATCAAGTTTCTAGCAGTTAAAGAAAGAGTTCAGAATCGTCAGGTCATGATAGTGCACATTAGCACAGATTCCATGTTTGGCTGATCCACTCATCAAAGGCTTGATGCCTAAGGTATTTCATGTACATATTGTGGATATGAGAGTCCTTCTCATGAAAGAAGAACTCATATAGTGGGAATCTGTATTTATTGCCCTATATTAATAAAGACAAAAAAAATTGTTTTAATTATAGTACGTACTTAAAGTTCAAAACATTAATGAGAATTCTATTTGTTTGTTTGACTCTCTGAATAAAGTATCATGATTTACTATTGTTGGTTAGCATTTGGTGTTTGTAAATACGATATAAATTCCTTTTGGAATCACAAGGCTTAGATCATGATTTGTCTTTGCAGTTTAGCATTAAGTATTTGCAAATATGATCAGTCCCTTTTAGATCACTTTAGGACCAGTTGAAATGAAAATTGATATGTATTGATCACATTTCATGTAATTTTCATACTATACATCCGCATCTTGATCTATATCATTAATGACATTCGTATTGTGATTACTGTTGGCATATATAGTAGCTATGACCTCTTTACTCCTGTACAAATGAAGTTGATGAACCTGATTGTTTGAAGGTATTTTGTACTCATAAAATTTGATATCAACTAAAATTATATTCGTATATCATATAAACATCACATATAACCCAAGTAGGATATTGTTGAATTTAATCTCTTAAGGTGGGCTTAGTTATAATTTGTATAAGCGAATACGATTTGAACCCATTAAAGTGTTCTAATTTATGTTTATTGGGTTTCGGATTATTGAATGCGGGTTTAATGTATAGAACATTTTAGCACGATCCGTTATTATCTCTGGGCTGATAACAAATCGTATTGCCTATATAAGAGAGGCCCCCAAGGGTTTAGGGCATCTAGACATCTTCCTTAGTTCCCCATTAACGAAGGTTTGCGGCGCCGTCATCCTAATTCTCTAGGAAGACCTTCCTTTAGCTTCTGTTTATTCTCCTTCCTAAGGGATCGGATCTTTCAGACGACTACTGGATAAGGACAATGTCTCTTTAATCAAGTTCTGGTCGTATTTAGTTTATGCTTCATGTTGTCATGCAGCTTAGGTTTTACAACTTCCATCATTGTGATGTATTTATACTGTTATTTTTTTCCTAAATCAGATTCGTCCATTATCAAGGTGGGAAAGCCACTTAGGCATTGTAAAAGAAATGAATCATAAAACAAAAACCTCAGTTTTGATGGAGGAAGCGCTTCCATGATTGAGCATCGGAAAGTCACTTCCCGCTGTATCAATCATCACGGAGATGCAGAATCCTTTCTCCTCATTCAGCCTTCTGATTGCTTGTATCGCATTCCTGTGCCACTCGCGGGTGCTATGGCACATGTTGAGCCTCGCAATGTTCATTCCCTCCATGGCAAGCCTCTCCAGCTGTTCCTCCGAGCAGCACGCAGGGCCGATCGTGCATACCAGCTTCGTCTTCCTCATCCCCATGAACCCCCTCGCCTTCAGCTGCATCTCAGAAGCCACATCGAAGGAGAATCTCCCCGTCTGCAAAGCGCACTTCGCTCGGATGTCAGTGCAACGCCCAGCGACGTAAGATGCCCGATGGCCGGGAAACGGAATGGGAGTGCGGCGTGACTTGGAACGAGCGACGGGGTTCCTCGGCGAGAAGTGGGGATAGAACTCAAAGGCGGCAGCCGCCATGGATGCGGAGGGAGAAGGGTATGGGAGTTGAATAGGGTTTCAGAAGGCGAAGATGGCGATAGAGTCGTCTTCCGAACTCCCATTTCCATTTGGGTTCGGAGAGATCGATAAGACTTCAGTAAGGCGGACGGAACGAGGCCGCGCGCGAGCATTTCTATTCGTAAGAACCGAAATAAGTCACGACTGAAGCAGCTCCAACCAGCCCATTGCCATTTCTACAACTATCGTCTTGACTTGATTCCTCCGGTCCTCCCCTCTGCAGTTGCCAGTTGGCGGGTGGCACATCCATGATCTAAAAGGTCGCAATAATAACGGCTGGGTGGCCTTTTGCCATCGTCCCAGCTGGACAATGTTCGATGTCACGTTGACGCTCCAAGCTTGCTTGAGAGCGCCTGCAAACAGCTGGACTCCGACTGTCCCAGTGCCAACTGCCAGCTTTGTCCTCCTAATTTCCAATTTTAAAAATTGCACTGCCCGCTGTGGCCCACCAGACTCACTTTTTCGAAAACAGACATAATGCTTTGAAAAATACATTTTTCATTTTCACAAACTCTATTTAGTATCCAAAATGTGAATCTTTGATCTCAATTACGCTGTAAACGAACGGAGCCGGGCTTTTCGTTGGGTACTAACAAACTAACTGTAAGACCGCTAGTGGGACCACTGCTGCTCGCACGTTCTTTCCCACGTGTTGATTCCTCCTCGTCGTTCTCGAGCGCCAGGCTGTCAACAACTACAAAAGCCGCAACACAATCGCCGTGCTCGAGAATTTGGCCGGAGCTATCGAGATTCGTCGCCATGGACCCCTGTCCCTTCGTCCGGGTCCTAGTGCCAATCTCGCCCTCAAGATCCCCGTCGCCACCCGCCCTGCTGGCGCCGAAGTTCACAATTCCTCCTTCCCCTGCTTCGCCAAGCTCCACCTTGACAAATTCCACTGCCAGACGGGCACTGTTCCGCTCGTCTCCCCTGAAGAATCTCCCTCCACGCTTCCCACCTCCCTTGCCGCCCGGTTCAACCTCTCCAAGGCCGATCTCAACCGGATTGCTAACAAATCTTCGATCTTTACCGTGGCCGCCGGCGGCGCCAAACTAAGGGTCGCTGTGTATACATGACGGAGGGGAACTACATGCGGAATCACCTCCGGCCGTCTCCTCGGCGAGGCCACGGTGACGCTGGACCTGAAGCGTACTACAGAGGACGGAGGGAGCAGGACCGTTGTGTTCCACAGCGGGTGGGTCGACATGAGCAAGAAGAAGGCGGAGAAGGGATTGTCGTCGCCTGCGCAGTTGTATCTCACGGTGAGAGCGAATCCGGATCCACGGTTCGTATTTGAGTTCGACGGCGAACCGGAGTGCAGCCCTCAGGTGTTCCAGGTGCAAGGAAACATGAGGCAGCCTGTGTTCTGTTGCAAATTCTGGTGCCGCAGTGCTGGCGACCGCAAATCGAGTGCCAGGTTTTAACCTATTCCCTCTGCTTTTGGTGCTTCTGTCTTCTACAATACGTGTTTGAAGTACATATTTCCGCAACCATTTGTTTTCTACCTCTCGCCTCCTTGAAATCGAGTTATTTGTAAAGATTTTGCAGCAATTCTTTTTCTGTCGATAAAAATATTGATTTTGTTCGATTTGAGGAAGTATTTTCTCCTGCGTTGACGGGAAATTGTCTTTTTGTGGTTCAGACTGATGAATTTGGAGCGAATGAACTCTAAAAGTTGGCTTCCATCGTTCGGATCTGAGCAGGCGAGGACGGTGAAGTAGCGCAAAGGATGGTCGGTAACAGTGCATGACCTTTCCGGTTCGCCGGTGGCCCTCGCCTCCATGGTGTCCCCCTTCGTTGCCTCCCCCGGCACTGATAGGGTCAGTCGCTCAAACCCGGGCGCATGGCTCGTGCTCCGACCTGGATACGGCGTCTGGAAGCCATGGGGGCGCCTCGAGGCCTGGCGCGAGCGCGGCGGCAGTGGCTCCGGCGACGGCCTAGGTTACCGTTTCGAGCTCCTCGCCAATACCGCCATGGGCGCTGGCATAAACCTCGCCGAGTCCACCCTGAGCGCCACCAAGGGCGGAAAGTTCACCATCGACCTGACAGCAGCTGCCGGCACGCCTTTAAGCCGGTCGATTTCGCCGGGTTGCAGCCCTAGGGGAAGCAGAGACTTCGGGCACGCGATATGGCCCTTCTCCAGTTACCGCGGGTATGTGATGTCCTCATCGGTGGCAGGCGAGGGACGTGGCGGCCGGTCCACCGTCGAGGTTGGTGTGGAGCACGTGGGCTGCACCGAGGACGCCGCCGACTTCGTGGCACTGGCCGCCGCCATCGACCTTAGCATGGACGCCTGCCGCCTATTTAGCCACAAGCTCAGGAGGGAGCTGAGCTCGCCGGATTTGCTGGGTTGGTTGTGTGAGAGATGTCTCATTCACAACTTTTTTGTTTTTTGTATGCTTCCCCGTTTTTTGTGTGTTCCTTTCTCGTAGAAGTGTGAGAGTTATTTAGAATCCACTCTCGTTATAATATCTACTATACATCGCTGTCATATATTTATTATAGCTCTGTTATTCCTATATGCCTTTGACAATCTTTTACTAAATCCAATAGATAATTTTATAAAATTACCAAAGTACATTGGTAAGTTAAAAAATGATGAAATTATATGGTATTGATTTTATCTTTGTTATTGTTTTCAGTCCCCATCAATATTTTATATCAGTCGAATCGTTTTTTTCATCAGCTGGCTTCGATCAAAATCAATTGATTAACTGATTTCGAGATTAAAAAATTCAAAATTATATGAAATTAATTCTTATGTGTTCATCTAGTTCTCTTAATTATATTCATGCATTCAAATATCAATTTGATATATTGAGAGCAATGATTTTTTAACATGAAAATAGATTTAAAAATTAATTCATATTTAAAAAATTATTGCTATTAATATATTGGATCAAATTGATATTTGAATATATGGATATAATCATGAGAATTAGACGAATATATGAAAATTGATTTCATGTCAATATGAGAACTATCAAATGATTTTTCCCAAAATAGATTTTTCAAAAATCGATTTCGAAATCCATCATGAATAGTAATATTTTTTTAAAAAAAATTGATTCATGTTCAAACAAACAATGTGCTCAATATATTATGTCAAATTGTTGTTTAAGGATATTTATATAATCAGGAGAATTAGATGAATGCATAGAGACCTAGTTTCGTATTATTCTGAGGTCTCTAGGTCTATCAACCGATTTTGGACAATTTTGGCCAAAACGGTTGATGGACCTAGAGACCTCGGAATGACATAAATCAAATTCTATGTGTTTGTCTAGTTCTTCTTATTGTAAAAATACCCTCAAACGTCAATTTGACCAGATATATTGATAGTAATAATTTTTTGAACCTGAAAATGTGTTCAAAAAACTAATTGATTTTAAAAAATCATTGCTCTCAATATGTTGGGTCAAATTGATATTTAAGGATATGGATATAATCAAAAGAACTAGACGAACACATAAGAATTGATTTCATGTCATTCTGAGATCTCTAGGTCCATCAGGCGATTTTGACCGAAATCGATCATTACCACCCTTACATCTGATCCAATGATCAGTTTGGGGTTCCACCTCTCACCAAGAATCCGGTCGTCAATTTTCTTGGACTTTCTCTGCCTTGCATTCGGCCTTACAGCTTGCAAGAACTTTGTCTTGTCTAGTATTCGGTTAACTTCAACCTACTCGGGCTTCTTTTGCTCAGCATCTAGTCCATCGTGACTGCTAAGACTTCCATCATCACCAAGTCTTCAATCCTCCCTGACACACTTGAACTTTCCATCTCATGCAAATGTCTTATTTATGACCCATTTGGACTTTCTTTCTCATGCAACGTGTCCAGCTCTTCATTACCTACTTGTACTTTCCTTTCTGTGCTAATTCTTTATTGGATTTTCAATCACCAAGTATTCGGTTAATCTTGATCCCACTTAAACTTTTCATCTCATGCTAACTCCATGTTGGATTTTCGACCGTCAAGTGTTCAGTTAACCGTGATCCACTTAGACTTTTTCTTACCAACTATCGGTTGGACTTCCGATCACTAAGTGTCCGGTCAACCGTACTTAGACTTTCCTATAAGTACTCCAGGTTGGTTTTGATGTGATCAACCAAGTTAAGTTAGGTCCTATTGTGTTGAACCTTGTGTCTATGTATGCAAGAGTTTAGGAACACAAGAAGTCGAGCGAAAAACACAACTAGGGAAAATGATGGCACGGGAAAGGAATCAATAAGCTCGGTGCATCCGGGGGATAAGGTGCTACGGAAGAGTACACCGATAGATGAGAATGATGTGCACAACTTTTGAGGGATATAAGAAGCTGAGAAGGAAGTCTACTCAAGAAGAAGGTCGGAGTTAGATTTGAGTGAGCTCAACTCCGATTAGCCGAAGCATCACCCACATAAAAGAGATCAGCTAAGGAGCTGATATGCCTAATGGAAGGTGCCTCAAGGCTTGGAAGACTGATGAACAATGTCGAAGGCGCCTTCCAGCCTATAGAAGGTGCCTTCCAGAGACTTCTCCACCTTCATCAAAGGAGATATTTTTAGTGGAGCTTTGCAATCACCTTAGATTAATAACCATCTAGATTGTAACAAATAAAAAATCATAGTCTCTTACTTAATTCTTTTTTAAGTTGTTATTTATTATGTTATATTTGGTTAACTATTATTGTATCCCTGCTAAAACTAGCTCGAGAGTATTCTAATTTATTTTCAGGATAATTCACCCCCTTCTTGCCGGTCCAACAACACTAACATTTCTATCTCATGTTAACTCCATGTTGGACTTTTAATCATAAAGTGTTCAGTCAGCCGTGGTTCGCTTGTACTTTTCATAACTTGTCAAGTATCATTCAACATTGATCTACTTGACTTTTTGCTCAAATAACTTAAAATATTGATTGATTGTCAAATATATGGTCAACCATGGCCGATTTGATGTTTCAACCAACTAACATATTGATCAAATATTAAAACTCCAACTCGAGCTTGGTTATCTTGGTCAACCTTGACCAGGGACGATTATACTAATACCTCCTTTGTTCTTGTCATGGGGGCGACCTCTTTTAATTTCTCCTTTACCTTAGATGTCATTTTAACCTAATTTTTGATTAATTTTGGACACTTGCTCTTATAGTGTCATTTTTCCTTATACTCAAAGTATATTATATGATCTTTATCTTTATGAATTGAGTTTATTATACCTTCTTTAATCGTTGGAGTCATACATGATTTTTCTTCATTGGTTATGGATGTCAAGATTTCTTCTCATTCCGGTGTCAATGACCCATACTCCCCCTCAATCTTTGAGGTAGATACTTCTTCAATTTCTTCCTCGGACGTTGAATACTTTTCAATTTTCGAATCCTCTTATTCTTGATCAAAAGAGCCCTCCTCTTTGTATTTGTCTTCACTTTGCATTGAGGTTGAATCTTTATGGAGCTTGGCTAACTTACTCCATAACTCTTTGGTATCTTGATAGATACATATCTTACACAAAATCTCATTAAACAGAATATTAATTAGTAATTTAATTATCTTTTCATTGCCATAGCCATTTGAACTTGTTCCTCACTCCATTTGCTCCTCTAAAGAAATGTTCCTATTTGTATTTCTCGGAGTTTGAAATTCTTCGATTAGAGCAAACCATTACTCTATATCCATCATTAACAAATTTTCCATTCTTGATTTCCAATACTCAAAGCTTTCTTTTTCGAATGACGGAGGTACTCGGATGTTGTATTCGAATCCATCTCAAGGATCCATTTGCAAACTTTATCTCCTTCAATAATCAGTTCAATGACTTATTGATATTGGAGAGCCCCAAGAATATAGCTACTTCTTCATTCTCTGAGATTTTATTTGGTATCCACCTCTTAAAGTGACTAGTTCAAAACCTACTTCTAGTGATCTTCCTCCACTATAATAATCTCCTTCTTGGACATCTTCCGAAGACGGAGAAGTCTCTTACAAGCTGTTATACAAGAACACAACAAGAAAATTAGAAATGAAAGCAAATGCAATAAGTACAAACAATTTTATATGAATTGTTACTTGAAATTATCTCTTGTTGGTCTGAAAATGCAGTAACATTTTGCTCCAAACCCCCCCCCCCCCCAAGAGCAGGTACCATCTTCCTCCAAACGAAACTCTCTTATACAATTGTTGTTTGGGATGTTTTCCACCTACCAATCGATTCAACTTACTCACTAATCAATTGTCACATCAAATACGACCGTTTAAACTTACAAAATGACTATTTTTACTTAAACAAAGCCACACAAATCGATTGCTCGCCTTTAGTTGAACTAGTCAGTCGATCCCTAAGTCTTTTGTTCGCCAGCCACAGTCGAGCAATCTGTCAACCCAAAATAGACTTCCGATTGATTGTCAATAAATTGCAACAATCGATTGGTCAAGCAATTAACCTGGAATTTTAGGTTTAGGGTTTGTCAATCGATTGTTAATTGATAATCCTGATTTCAGCCTTTTCAAAACTGAATTCGTGTCTTTCTTAGTATTAGGTTGACTTCAGCCTACCAAGATCTTCTTTGCTCAAAATATTGTGATCCTTGACTCGTCAAGACTTTTCGTTGCCTAATATCCAATTAATCTTGATCTATTGAGATTTTATCGTTGCCTAGTATCCGGTTGACCTCAATCTACCAGAACTTTACTGTTGCCTAACATTGGATCAACTTTGACCTGTCAGAACTTCCTCACTCATACCAAGTGTCCAGTCCTCCATGACTCACTTGGATTTTTATCTTACTAATCTAATGTTGAACATTCAATCATTAAGTGTCCGGTCAATCTTGATCCACTTGGACTTTTCTCTTGTCAACTTTCCATTGGACTTCTGATCACTAAGTGTTCAATCAAACTTGACCTACTTGGACTTTCCTTTTGCTAATTTTCTTGTTAGATTTTCCATTTTTAGTCAAGTATCCGGTCAACCTTAATCTACTTGACTTCTTGTGACAACTTCCTATTTGACTTCTAATATCATCAAGTCTCCGGTTTGACCTATTTGACTTCTTTACCCTTAAGTATCAGGTCAACTTTGACTTACTTAACTATTTTCACAATCAAATATCCAGTTAATCTGGACTTATTTGACATTTTACTGATATATTAATTAAATATCGAAATCTAACTCGAGTCAAACTTGAACTTGATGAACCAATCTGGACCTGAAGTTGATTTTACCAAAAGGGGGTTCTTTTTGGTTTCATATAATTAAATTTAACAATAATTTTATTACAAATATGATTCTTTTTCGTTATATCACATTAGATATACAATCAGTCCTTATTGTTTGCCAAAAATTCTTAAAATCTAGCTCATTTATTATTACAATCAAAGAAATTGGCAAACTATTTGGCTATAATTCATGTAGATCAGTAGATGCCACATGTAGATCAGTAGATGTATGCACGTTACAGATCCAACGAACCAGTGAACAGCCCTCACTGGCTGTGGCCTGTGGCCTGTGGCTGTGGGGATTCTCTTTTCTGCCCACCAAACAGCATGCATGCATCGGTCTCCTCAACGCAAGGACCAGCAAATTAAACCGAGGGCTGCTTTTCCCCCCTCCCGGTCAACCCACACCTCCTCCACCTCTCCCCTCTCTCCCAGCCAAAAGACGCATGTACCCCCCTCCACCTCCTCTTTTTGTTTTTTTGTTTTTTTTTAATTTCATTTAATTCTCATTTTATTTTAATTTTTTAATTAATTTTATTTAAAAATAACTTTCATACCATTATATTTTTAATTTTATTTAATTTTACTTTTTTAATTAATTTAATTAATTATTTTTTATCAATACTTTATTTTTCAATTTTATATAAATTTTATTTAGTTTTTATTTTTTTAATTAATTTAATTTATTATTTTTTATCAATACTTTATTTTTCAATTTTATATAAATTTTATTTATTTTCATTTTTTAAATAATTTAATTTATTATTTTTTTCATAATACTTATATTTTTTTCAATTGATTTTTTTAAATTTTAATTTTTTATTAATTTTTTAATCAATTTCTTTAGCAATTTTTTTTCAGTTTTATTTTTTTCAATAATTTTTTTATATGTTTATAATCTTTTATTTATTTTTAGTTTATATTTAAAACTAAAAAAAATACTACCAATTAATAATGAACACATTCATAACTTAGGAACAAATATATTTTTTCCAAATGAAGAGTACATGTAATAATACAAAAAAAACATAAAAACATATAAAAATATAAATCTTAATCAATATTGCTTCCAAATTCTGCTCCCGATACATTTGGTGGTGGTGCACCTATTATTTCGTACCACAAATGAGCGCGTGTCCTGTAACGAGTGACCCATCCTTTAGCTTCATACGATGAATGTTGCCACCACCAAGTTGGAATGGGTGGTACATGATAATGAGGATATAAGAAAACTTGTACGAAGTGATTGCCAATATGAACAATAGCTATTTCTCGACGCTCTTGGTTTGGAACTGGAGGAGTTCCAAATATTTAAAAATTAAAAAAATAATAAATAAAATTAATTAAAAATAAAACTAAATAAAAATTAAAAAAAATTAAAAAAATATAAGTATTAATGAAAAAATAATAAACAAAATTAATTAAAAAATAAAACTAAATAAAATTAAAAATATATATAAATATTAATGAAAAATAATAAATAAAATTGATTAAAAATTTAAACTAAATAAAAAATTTAAAATATATAAACTAAATAAAAATTTTAAAATATATAAGTATGAATGAAAAAAATAAAAATAAAATTAATTTTAAAAATGAAATAAAAAAATTTTTAAAATATATAAGTATGAATAAAAAAATTTTAAATAAAATTAATTAAAAATTAAAAATTAAAAATATATAAGTATGGATATATAAGTATGAGTTAAAAAAAATTTTTAAAAAAAAAAAAAGAGAAGGGGGTTACATGCGTCTTTTTGGTGGAGGAGAGAGGGGAAATGGAGGGGTGCGCGTTGACCGGGGGGGGGGGGGGGGAAAAAGCAATTTACATTAAACCTGTAATACATATGGATCTTTACTTTGATATAACCTTTACAGTTAAACTATTAATTATTCTTCTCCCTTTAGTTTTCCCTCGTAAACCTTGAATCAGGACAAAAGACAGCATGGCCGGTGTCCAAAGTGATCGAATTAAGAAGGTTAGTGGAGCAGAAGCAGAAGCAGAAGCAGGAACATCCTCTGTTTGATTGCCATCTTTTTTTACGATGTTGAAATAATGCATGCGGTATAAACCATAGTTTATAGAATCTGATTCTACGAAGGTTTCGGAGGACATGACATTTCGAGGAAAAGAAATGACTTGCAGATAAAGTAGTAATTTGTAAAGTTCGTGGTGTCTGGTCTTTCACTGGCGATTTCTCAACGTACGTAGTCTTATACTATTTAACTCTGCATCATCTGCAAAAGTTGCTCATTTTATCCCTTGCTCAACCTCATACTCAAACCCAACAAGCACTAAGGACAAAGAACACCGCGACCATCATCAAATCAAACACATTGAACCTGACGCACAGCGACAAAATGTAAGGGAAAAGATAACAAAAATGAAGGAAAACAACAGCTTCGTTCTCTAAGTGTATTTTTTTATTATCCACAATTCAGCTGGTATTGATTCAGGCTTTAATTTGCTTCAGGGATCAAAGACGATGCTTCCGCACTTGCATTTCCAACTCAGGGGCTTGTAGTTGGAGTTGAAGTCTCCACTCAAGTTAGAGGCCAAGTCCAGGGATTCCTTCTTAGTTCGAGTCTTGGTCTTTTGTGTGATCACTGGCACCTGTATTGCTTCGCAATGGCTGCATGTCCTGCACCTCTTCTCACACGTCGGCGGCCTTGATCCAATCAGAGCCCTCACCTTTCCCTCTCCTCTCCCCTGCAATATTCGTTATGTTAATCGAAATAGCAGCCAAACGTGACTTTACAGTTTCTGAACGAGAAAAGCTACAAACTTACACTTGCAATTTCCGGAAGGATGGATAACGACCTGCCTGCCAATAAGAACGCAAAGCTTTCAGCTTTACCAATAAAAACAAAAAATGGATTTCGATGAGTTACCTTACCCTCCACTGAGTTGTAGAGTGATGTGGAGCTGCAGAGGAGAAGCAATAAAAGGAGATGGTTGGTAGAGTGGAGAAGTCCCATTTAATTTGTTGAGAAGGAATTGGTGTGTCCAGTGTTGAGATTGTTCTTGGTTTTATAGCACCAAGAGAGGAGGAAGATGGAATTAAATAGAAGTGGAGCCCGCCAAAAGAGTGTCAGCCAGAGTAGCTTAAGAAGGACAGGAGTCGGAGAAGAAGAAATGTTGATCCGATGAAAAGGTCACATGGAATCTCTGAGCAGTGCAAGGAAGGAAGAAAAGAGATCTAGGGATGAGGAGGAAGGAAAAGGAGAGAGGGATGCGGCGTGCGTGGGGATTCTAATTTCCAGAAGAAGACACTAGTTAGCTATTTTTACGGGATGTGTTTTCACTATGCCATTTGATCGATCGAGCAGTTTGGAGTCAAAATTTGTTACTGCAAGCTCGTGTGCTCTCTCAGTGGAGACCTGGAATGTGGACGCTTGTGCTTGTGTTCTTGCGGTGGCAGGTTTGATCCTCCACCGTAAAAGTAGAAAGCTAGCTGCAGCAGAGGGGCATTTAGTGCTGCTTTATACAGTTCTACTATAGAAGATTCGTTGTGATTTATTAAGATTTTGTTTTTTTACCACGACGTGTAAAATAATTTTTTTATTCGGAACTTATTTATAGTCACAATCACAATGATTGAGTTTCCTGTGATCGCTTTATTTATTTATTATTATTATTTTCTTGGGTCAATGTCATTACGGTAGGCTTGCATATAACACAGATCGATAAAAGTTAAATTTCATTGTTAATTTTGATCATGAACGGTCTTTATATTAAAATATTAAAAAATATTAAATGATTTTTTAAATAATAATAATAATAATAATATAAGAAGCAGTATACGTCATATATATTTTTAGATATTTAAAAAACTAAAACTGAGCCCCCAAAATGTTTGATGATAAAATTATATGAAAGAATCCCTAATGTCTCAAATGAATCACTTAAATGTTCTTGAGTTGAAATGGACCATGGAAGAGCTTTAATTGATAAGATCAAATAATGTCAAATCGATTTAAGGCTAAATATAAATATAAGAAATGCATCACATAAATGAAAATAGTTAAAAATTAATTCACTACAAATTATGACGAAATATTAATTCAATTATTAAATTAGTGACAAAATATTAAGTTCATCATTAATTATCGATTATCGATGAAATTAAATATTCATAGTTAATTAGCAACGAAACATTAAGTCCGTTGCTAATTATTGGCAAATTAAATATCCGTTGCTAATTAGTGATCGAATATTAATTTGATAGCTAATTCAGCAACAGAATTAATATTTCATCGCAATATTAGTCACCATTAATAAAAAATCATAATTAATCTATTTAATTAATGACAGAATTAAATTATCATCGCTACGGAATTAAATTTATGTCGCTATTTAGTAACAAAATTATATCTCCGTTGCTAATTTAGTGAACAAATACAATTTTCATAGTTAATCAATGTGTAAATTTAATCCCACCTCAAAATTGATGATGAATATTTAATTCAGACACTAAATTAGCAATGGAATTAAATTTTCATCGCTAATTTAGCAACTAAAAAGAAAATTATTGCTAAATTAGGATCATTAAGATTTTTCGATCGTAAATTTTTTCTCTCCTTTCCCTCTTCGATCCTCATAATTCAACGTCCGAATCCGATCTCCTCTCCGACACAATCTCCTCTCCGGCGCGAGGTAAATCTCTCCTCTCCCCTTCAACCTTGGCAAAACTACAAGTTCTTGCTGAGGTTGCATGTGGTCGCAAGATCTATCGCGACCTAGCGTTCTGCTCACAAGGTCGGTCACAGGCTCGTCCCCGACCTCTCAGCCTTGGCCGGCTGCGAGCTCAGCCCCAATCCTACTAATTAAGAGGTTACGAGTTCGGCCACAACCTCAGGCTTGGCCAGGGTGGCCGTGCAATGTTGGCCATGCGGCCGACTGTGCAACCCTGGTCGGTCAATGGCATAGCCACGTTCATGGCTACCCCGGCTACAACCCGAGTAGCCAATGACGGTACAAGAAAGAAAATTATAGTGTAACAAAGGGAAAAATGAGGGAAATGGGCGGCTAGACTTGGGCGACAATGTCGACGTCGGCGGCTAGCCCAGAGCGACGATGTTGATGGTGTTGGCATCGATGCTTGTGGCTCTCATCCTGAGATTAGCCTGGGTTGTTCACCCAGGATGGCTCCACCATTGTGGTCGGTCAACTAAGCGCGCGTACAACCCTAGTCGAACACCCAAGAACATGTGTAGCCCTAGCCGAGCGGTAGGGCGTGCGCGCAACCCTAGCCAGGTAGCCCAGTGGCCAAGCACAAGTGCAGCTTGGGCAGCCGGGTGGTCATGCATGCATGCATGTAGTTTTTGGGTAAATATTATCGAAAAATTTTATGTTGTTTGTGCACCCCTCTATTTGATTATTGGCTTAATAATATTTTGTGTGGAGGTTTCTTTATTTGGCATATTCTTACCCTTTTTGAAGATATTCTATGACGAATGTTTTTTAAAAAAATTAAAGACACACTAAAATCATATGAGAGATTGAAACAATTAATTGACAGACTTAGGTTGCATCAGAATAAAATTACCAATTATTTTCAAAGGCTTGTTATACATTGAACAAAGAAGATAAACATGTTTTATATAGTTGGTTGAAAGAAAATCAAATTTCTTGATGGGTATGCCTTGAATATGGCTCGACATGTGAATATGAACAAATTATAAATATTTGGAATGAAAAGTCATGACTATCAAGTGCTCATACAAAGACTTATTCCTATAGCTTCCAATGACCTACTTTCCAATAATGTTTGGCAAGAACTTACAAAATTGAATATGTTTTTCATAGATTATATGACAATTAATATGCTTTGGCTACAAATAAACATTCCTCTTATACTATTTAAACTTGAGTGCATATTTTTATCTAGTTTTGTTTATTCAATGGAATATTTACTAGTTTATTTACCTTACAAGACACGACTAACTGGTCATGTGCAGTACAAATGGATGTATCCATTTAAATGGTTTTTTAGAAGATTAAATAATAATGTTTGTAACAAAGTAAAAGTTGAGAGGTTAACATGTAATGCTTATCTGATTGAAAAAGTATCTTATTTCTGCTGATAATATGAAAATCATACAAAGCAAATGCCTTCAAAATTTTGATTATACTCAACCGATAGACCTAGAGATACTTTCTATTTTTAAGTCTTCTAGTAAGTTAATGAGTATATTTGTTTGTAGATGATTAAATAGAAAAGAATACCATGCAGCAAAAATATACATACACCTGAACTTTGACAAGGTTAAACACTATGTAGAGTAAGTTAACTTCTATATTCAAACAGTTATCCCTTTATATTTATTTCTTTGTTAAATCATATATCTTAAAATTATTCTCCTAGACAGTTTTATGAACAATTATAACTACAAAAATTCATCAATAGATACAAGTGAAGTAGAAAAAAATTAGAGACAAAATTTAGGGGGCGTTTGCTTCAAATTTATCAATCGGAATAGTAATGGATTTGATTACGGCTCAATAGGAATGAGAATCAGGATTGTATTATCAATGTTTGGTTCAAAGTCTGGAATGAATATGATTATAATTGATAATGTTTGTTTCGAATCAACAACAGTAATGGGAATCAAATAAATTTTCAATTTTACCCTTATTAGTTAATACATTAAAAAATATTTTTAAAATAATTTCTTTATTATTTAAAATAACATGCATATTAAAATTATCACTAAAGGCATTTTAACCTTTTTTTTATATTAATTATTTATGTATTCGGCGTCTTCTATTATTAATTAATTAATTTTTTTTAGTATTTATTTATTAATATTGTCTCATAAATTTGAAATAAAAATACTCCAAATTTTAAACGTATTTGATTTGATGCATTTCTATTTTTTTTAAAAAAAAATTATTCTTTTTATTTGATGCACTTATGAATTCAAATAAATTTTATAACTAGAAAATCTAATTCAGAATCTCTTTGATAGTTTCAGATTCATCGTAACAGAGTACTTGCCTTCAATTTCGTCCTCATTTCTCCTATCAATTGAGCTAGTCGAAGCACACCCAGTATACTCCCACCGTCAAGAATAGGCCTGCCCTTCGTACAACTTCATTAGTGCCAACCACTTAATTTGTACCAATATTTCCTTGTTCTTCCATCTCACATTGTCTATACTACCTATATTGCGAGTCCTGGCCAGAGCATAATCGAGTTGATTAATAGATTTGTAAAAATAAATAAGAATTGATTCCCAACAAAGCCAACATAAAATATTCTGATTTATTTCTCTACAGATATTGCACTAGTTCTCGCAGATAATACGCTGCCTAATATTCTCAGGTTAAAAACATGCATAAGCTGCTCAAATTCCAAATAAAGCATGATAAAGAGAGCAAATAAAAGGATTTCAATAAACCATACGTAAAAATGCTGTTTCAAGAAAGATGATAAACTCAAAACAACATTTTACAATTTTCAAGCGCCTACATGGTGTTTCAAGACAGACAAGTGCAAGTATTTCTCAAGTTGAATGGAAGTGAAGATCTGAGACTACCAATTGCCACAGTATTTAAAAGTGAGATTCTATTTTACAACTGCAACAATGGGGAGAGTTATATCTCTCTTATTCATTTCTTGTTTGACACAGGAAAGATGAAGTTAGAATTTTAAAATCAGGATTAGCACTAGGTGTTTTGTTGCCTTCTTCAAGGACCTGCTGCAAGGAAACAAAGCTTGTGTTCAAATCATGTCACTAAGGAACAAACAATGTCATAGAAACTTCAATTTCCTAAGCTAACAAAGAGGATTGATGCTGTATGAATAGGAAATTGAATAAAAAATAATCAACCATCCCAAAGAAGGTCAGGATGGATAGATAAGATAATCTGGCAGCAACAAAGATTACTTCTAATTTTTCTCAAGAAATTGGAAGAAGATAAATTTGAAACCTAGAACACAACCTAGAATTATACTACACAGTTCAGAAATACACATCAATTTGAAAAATTAGATATGAAAAGAACCACCAACCGTGTAAGAATATCGATCCGATGAACCTCAACGTTGGAAGGTTGGCAGGAGAAAAATCTAAGAACCTGGCCGAGAGAGAACAAGAGAAACCTGAATAAGAGAACAATAGAAATACAAAGTGAGAGGCCGAGTGAGGAAGAGGAAAGATAAATACACACAAAAGGAAAGCATACCAGTTCGTCTAGGCTGACGGAGAATACCAAGAACCAGTGGCAGAGGGTTGCGGTTGACGGAGGAGATCACGGCAGAAGGAAAATCGTGACAGAGGGAGGAGAAGGGAAAACGCCGGCTGGTTTTAAAGATAAGAGTTGGGCTGACGGAGAAGCCCAAGAACCAGTGGTGGAGGGTTGTGGTTGACGGAGGAGATTGCGGCGGAAGGGAAATCGTGACGACAGAGGGAGGAGAAGGAAATCGCGGCAGAGAGAAGAGAAAGAAATCGCGGCAGAGGAGAAGGAAATCGCGACAGCGACAAAGGGAGAAGGAAATCGCGAAATTAGGGTAAGGGCTATTTTGGCATTATAAAAAAAATTTATTCCTGAAATTTGTGAATGAATCGATAGAAGGGGGGGGGGGGGGGGACACGGGAATAAAGTTTTGTCCAATTTAAGTAATGATTCCCATACCTGTATTTTTATTCTCATATTCCAAACATTAACAATAGCAATCATTCCCTTTTATTCCCATTTCCCACTCCTATTACCTTAAACCAAACGCCCCCTTATATTATGATTTGAAATCTATATAAGTAGAGACTAAATTATGTTTCTTCAAGTGTATTATTAGCGACCAATAATTTATATTATAACTACTTCTGTAGGTGAATAATCGTAGAATATTAAATGTGCAAAATGAAAAGATAATGAATCTTACATCAGGATTTCTTTGTAATTTAAGAGTCTAGTCTAGTTGCTATAATTCATGCTTGCATAAAAAGATCAAATCTTTTAATAACACTAATATTGAATTTGATTATTATGATAGACTTACGAAATCATTGAGGTTAAATATTATATTTTAACTATAAAAGGGTGTGTGTTATTCAAATATTAATGGTATGATCTAACTCAGAACAGGTACCAGAATACATTTAAACTATAATTTAATTGAGTTCATGTAAATAAAAAATTCAACAAATTTGAACCTTTCATTTTTTAAGTACAGGCTGATCAAATTTCCTATTTTGAATATCCTACGAAGAGAAAAAAAATCTAATAAATAGTTAGTAGTCTGTCGAATGAAATCTCGCTCGACCATAGAAATATCGAACTTCATCACGACTCAAAACTATGATGCATTGCAAAATGAGAAAATGTAAATACATTCATTGATTCACAAAATCAATTCACATCCCAATTACTAGTAGATGTAAATATTTCTTATGAGGAAATAAATAATGGAAAGATGTCTAACAGTGAGGAGTTTGATATACTAATAGAGTCTAACAATGAAGATTTAGAAATTATTAACGTTAATGATTCATATTATAACGATAATTAAATTTTAGGATATATTTATTTGTTAGTACATATAAATCTCACTAGTTCTACTACGTAAGAATTTCTTATTTTTGACTTTTTTATTATTTGACATGTGTATGTGTATACATGTTATAATATTATTTTATAAACATGTCAACTATTACAATAGCATACTATGACCACATTATTTTAAGGATAGTTAGGGATGGATAGATATTGATGCTATTATAAATATTCAAATAGGGGAGGTGATGTATCATAAATTATATGAATTTTGAAGTGGACTGGTGCACTGGTTCGTCTCTGGATGAAAAGCCTGGGGAAGGTCTGATTTTTTATCTTGGAACATCCAATCGAACTTTGCTGTTTATAACGTGGTGTTGGGGATTTCTAGTAGGTGTACGTCCTGGTATGCGGTTGACGTTTGGGTACAATACACATAATCATCCCTCTAATTATAACCGCCTCGCCTATGCTTTATTTCCAGTTCGTGGGATCAAAATACTTTAATAAGAACATGAGAAGCATCCTTGGAAGTTCAACCAAAAGCTGTAGATAACTGATAAGAAACATATGTTAGGATTAAATAGCTGGAGTCGCTTGTAGATTCATTCACACAAGCTTTACATATAGTAGGATACTGGTTCTGTTTGATCATCTTATAATAAATTTCATTGGCAACTCTGTTTTTCTTTCTTTTCTTCTATTTCACTGATGAACTAAAGGTGCTGATGGTCACAATAAGGTTTCGACCTTATTTGCTTAAGATTTTAGTTAGCAAGGCCCATAACATTCCTGTAACATATAAAAATCACAATTCAACAGCGGCAATGCAGAAAAACTTGAAACAGGAGGAGCTCTTACAGCCCCCCCTTAAATTTATCAAGTACATTTTGTGACGTCAGAAAACTTTCAAGCTATTAGTTACAATAGGCATAATCATGATTCCAGGGCAGTCAAAGAACACTACTGTAGTAGTCATTTACTGCATAATTCAGTGCTTATATATATGCATCTCGATCTAATGACGGCAAACCTTTGATAAATTAAATTAGCTAGGGACCAAGGCGGTAAAGGCCATCGCTACCCATGAATTGGCCTTCCATGTACAAGGGCAAACCAGCAGCGTTATGTGGATGAAAGCTATCCATCACCATGAGTTGCATGTCCTCTGATGGTTTCCAATGCCGCTTCCTTTGGTTGATAAACCAGTTGTTGATTTGCTTCTGATTGAGGCCTGTTGACTCCGCTAGAGCAATCTTTTCAGATTCCTGATTTTGTTATATATGCACAAACAAAAAGTGATATTACAATATATGCGAAGAAGGGACTGCACATGCTGTCTTTTCATCTGGATCTATGATTTGGATTGCTTTGAGGATTATGCATCGACTAAGTTACTGATCATCATAAGGAAAAAAAGATTGAACTCATACCGATGGATATGGCCATTTGTAGTGCAGCTCCCACCACTTGAGTAGTTTTTGCCGGGCTTCCTTTGGCAGCTTTCCTTTCTTTTTCTTCTTGGAGAGCTCCTGCCTGAGGCTGCTCAAGTAGCCACTATATTTCTTTAGAAGATGGTGCTTCAGCTCTTTGTCTTCACCACGCGGGTCAATCTCCAGAAGATCGGTCTCTCCGCCACTGGCATCAAAGTCTTCTTCAGAGGATCCAACGCCTTCACCTTTTTCGTCTGTACCTTTTAATTAGGGGAATGCTCATGGATAGACATTTTAAATTACGATCTGGGAATATTTTCTGGCAATAGTTTATTCATGATAATTGATCAGGCAATTCCATCGTTCCAGTTGCATAGTATTCACAGAAACTAGGTTGTTTTACTAAGCATAACTATAAATTTCCAAGTACTATGGAAATAAAGAAATAGACTGATTAAGATTTGACCAGAACTAATCAAAAAATAATTTCAATTCCTGATACTTCCAACTGATAACGTCACTATGTTAATCAAGAAACTTTTAATATACCAGCTGGATTCATTCATTGACCGTTATCTCTTTCACTTGCAGGTCTTCGTGGTCTAATCCCAAATTGCACAAAGGAGGGATTTGTGGAACATACATAAAGATCAGTTTCAAGTTTCAGTCCGTTTCTAACACCTTAAGCTTTTTCGAAGAATGGCCACTGATGCGGTGCATGAGAAGTGGGTCAGGTGGATGACGTGGCCAAAAGTCAAGCCCAAGGAATGGTTAGAAGTCTAGTCTATGTGGAAGTCAGAAGTCAGGCTTGCGTGGCCAAGGTTAGAAGTCAAGCTTGCGTGGCTAGGGTCAGAGTCTTAGCTGACGGGGCATTCAAAGGATATGATTGCAAGTTGGACAAGATCCAACCTCGATAGCAATCAAGGGCAAGGCTCACAGGCCAGATACAGCTAAGGATTGGGCCCACAGGTCGGGCAAAGGCTCGGAGGGAAGGGCTTCCGGCGCAATACAGACTTAGTGTACAGGTCAAGGACATACAAGTCATGGATAACAGAGAACAGAAGCAGGTCGGAATACAGACCTGGCGTACAGATCGGGACATACAAACCATGGATAACAGAGAATATAAGCAGGTCGGGACATACAAGTCATAGATAATAGAGAACAGCAGGTCGGAATACAGACCTGGCGTACAGGTCGGGACATAGACTTGGCGTATGCTTACCAAGGATACAGGTCGGGACTTACATCCTCACGACATGGAATAAAGGGATCAAAGAGTACAAGTCGGAACTCAAGATTAGCGGAAGCAGACCGATGCATACAAGTCAGGATTTATAACCTTGTGGCTCAGGATACTTGGATCGATAAAACGTACAGGTCGGGATGTGTTCGGGATGTGTTACCCAAGGATACAGATCAGGATTTATTTCCTCATGGTCCAAGATAAACAAAGTTGGAGGCAGGTATACAGGTTGGGATAGACAAAGTCAGACGTACAGCGTGGGAGTAGGGATAAACAGAGCCGAACTAAGGTATATAGGGTGCCACACGTAATGCCAATAAGAGGCAAGATCGGTCGGGGTCTGCAATAGGAGGTGCATAGGACAGGGTTAAAAGCACAAGTCTGGAGGTGACGTCAGGTCAGAGTTAGCAAGATATCAGATCGGGGTTAGCAAGTGTAAAGGCTCAGCGTAGCGATCACAAGTGAAGGAGGCCAGGCACTACAGGACAAGCAAGCAAGGGAATCGTAACTGCATGTCAAAGAATAATCAGAGTGTCAGGGAATATGCTAACAGTTGGGGCTCATTACCCCTTTGATGTTGCAGTCGGCCTATGAGAAGGTGCCGCGTGTCATTCCCCGCCAGACAAAACCTGACATCCGACATTCCATGACACCCGCCAGACCCCAAAAACATCCGTTGCAGTATAAAAAGGAATGCTTTGTCCCTTATGCAGGTACGCTTACTCGTCATTTTCTTACTCGTCTTTACTTTTTGTCCTTTCTCTGTGCTTCTGGGGAAAAAGTACCTGACTTGAGCATCGGAGGGCCTGACCCGGAGACTTTTCCCCTAGTTTCTGGTCTCTAACGACTCGGGGGCTCGTCTGAGTGTGCGCAGAGTCGTAGCGTCATCATCCCGGTCATCACCTTTCGTCATCCGCCCGTGTGAACCCTTCCGAGGGATGCCAGGTAGATTGGACACCGCAACGACTTTCCGTCAACCTCTAGTACATTGAGGCCCGCCTTCATCCGACTCAACTTCC
This sequence comes from Zingiber officinale, assembly GCF_018446385.1. NCBI lineage: Eukaryota > Viridiplantae > Streptophyta > Magnoliopsida > Zingiberales > Zingiberaceae > Zingiber > Zingiber officinale. The sequence goes on from NC_056001.1 coordinate 158,384, forward strand.
GGACGGGATCAGCCACCAAAACAAATATTTAAACATCTAGTTAGCAAGCAGGTCAAGGGATCAGGATCCTCCTAGCTAGGCTTGCATTCATTAATCTAGGATCGCAACTGATCAAGCAATAAAAAAGACTTCTTAAGGCAGGATAGTAATTAATAATCTTACAGTAATATTCAGACTATGCTCTATAAGCTTAAACTGGCTTATGGATAATTACTTACTATTTTTAATATGACTATAAATCTAGAAACTTCATATCAGAAACAATTTGACTAAATTAACTCATTTCTAACTTTCAATAAGAATGAATATGAATCAGAAAAATAGTATCTTATGTTTACTTATTCAATAAGTAATTCATTAGACATGCGTGTGTGGCGAATGCATATGGCACGCGTCCTTGTAAATAAAGTTAAGGATCAATATTTGAATGCATGTAACAAGTCTTAAATAGTCTACACAAACACAGGTTGAGATGATGAAAATCAATGATGGCAGACTTTTTGTGATCACAAAAAACATTAAACAAGCTCTTACTAATTGTAAATGTCTAAAAGGGTCACAGGAAGCTGTTCGATATCAGTACATTCACTCATATGTAGCAATAATTATCTACCTGCAAATGCATTATCTCAGAGGGAAACTAATGTGGGATCATTTCCACAAAGGTACAAAATATGGTTAACCATTAATTAACTGTTTGTTCGTGATTCAGATGTAATTGCATATTTCCTATTGCTTGAAAACTAGTTAATCGAATCGATTGAACAAAAAAAAACAGAATGAATAATAGTGTATCTAAGTAATTTTAGATGTAGAAAAAAACAGAATGAACAATATTAATTGTAGTAAGGGTCCATGCATGCATTTTAATTGGGAGATAGGGATTTCTAGCTGGCCAGATTCTGGCCAGTAAGATTTACTCTTGTAGTAAATGGTAAGGGTCAGCTTATAGCCTTCGACTCGGAAATAGGAGGAGTTTTTCCCATAGTAAATCTTCCACTGAAACAATATTAATGCATGTCGCCTAAATGGAGAAGAAAATGCACATATCGGCTACGTGAGTATTTCACCTGCCCTTCCACAGTGGCAGAGAGGTGAAAATGAATTATAGAAAATCTTCAATCACACTTGGAACAGCAGATAACTATAACTCTCTCTCTCTCCTTTCTATGGAGATACCGAAGGCGTCGCCGACAAAAAAATGATGAACAGTGGCAATATAAATGAGTGATTGATTAATTACCAGGAGAGAAAAGGCGGGAAGAAGAAGAAGAGGAGGTGGAGTTGTTGGTGAGCGCGTTGAACTGCGACTCCACGCTCTTGAGGAACTCCGTCGCCTCTTGTAACGGTCGATTTAGCTCGTCCCGGTACTTCACCAGTATGTCACAGTAGGCTTCCTGTATATTAATCTCATTTCTATTATATTTCTTAGCTTAATAAACTTTTTTTTTATTTTATTTAATTTAATTTATAGGAGAGATTAATTGAGATTAGATAATGCCATGAACTGGTCGAGCTCGGGGTCGTCGGAGGTCTCTCGCCGGCAGCTCAGCCGCGACTCCAGCTCCCGGGATAACCCCGAGAGCCGTGCCGCCACATCAGGCGGCGCTCCTACCTACATAAATATGATATTAATTATGTAATTTTAAAGGGGAAAAAAATTTTGATGTACCTTTTGGCAGTCGATATAGGCGGCAATAAGGGCGGAGTACTGGGGGTGGGACATGATCTTGGCTTTGACGCCACTGTCCTCCGCCACGGCCGAAATCTCCCCCTGAGACGGCGCCGCCGATGGCGGGCGGTGGAGATAGGCGGCGTCGGGGTAGTAGTTGTTGTTATGATGGCTATTATGATCCCCCTCTCGGCCATAGAAGGCGGCGGCGGCTGGTGATGAAGTTGGGGCAGTGGATGGGAGATAGAAGAGATCGCTCCCGGCCGCCACCGACCTCCCCGACGCGCCCAACTGCCGCGACAGCTCCTCCATGCAGTATCCGATTCCCGTCTATCCAATACAACGATCGAGAAGGAAAACAGAAAACGGAAAGGAAAAATGGAGCTGAAATAAAATTTGATTGCACCTATAAAACTAGCCCCTTTTTAACGCAATTTTATGAAAAAAAAAATTGAGAGAGTTAGGAGAGGATGAAAGGGAAGAGAAGGCGAAGGGAAGACTGGAAGTGGAAGGGAAGGAAACAGCACTGGTTCTCCCAAATGGAATGGACAAGGGAAGGGAAGGGAAGAGAGAGAAGAGGAGAGAAGAGAGTAGCGTTAGAGAGAGAAAGAAGAAAGGGAAAGCAAAGTCTGGTGGCTTTCTTTTCCGATGTCAAATCAAGTAGACGGGAGATGGCTGTGCTTTCAGTGGCTACATGGCTTGGCCTTGTATATTTTTCAGGGAAGGAATATTAATGCACGTAATAAAACCCTAATCAATGATAACATGTCTGTAATTAAGATCGAGAGGAACTGAAGGAGGTGGGAGTTAAATCGAGCATGTGGTGTGGTGGGACAGGGTGCGATTGAAAGCCTAGCACGAGCACGAACACACGCGACGATGACTCCATGCAATTCTGGTTCTACAAATTAATGAACACCACGGTTTAATTTTGGACCGGTCGGGGGGAGCGCCGGCAACCCATTGCCTTGCTTTGGTGTCTGACATGACCTCGATCCATTTGTTTAGTGTTGGCGATTCAATTAGATTGTGGTCAAGCCTCCACCCTACGTGTATTCTATATCATATCTTCCCACACATCGATCTTTCCTATTATACTAAATTATTTGCACCTCTACGGGAACAAGCAAAGATTCTTGATAAAGTTTACGCATTAGTTTAGTGATGAGATAATTAAGTATAAAAGTTTCTATTAAATAAGCTATAGAGGCACCACAGAGATTAGAAAAACGTAACAATAATTAGGACATTGATCAAAGATTCTGAATATTAGAGCATCGTAATCCATAAGCACAATAACATAGTTCAAGGGCAGTGAAGAGGATGGAAATTAAACAGGTGGTGAACTACAAACCTAGTACATGCATGCTGTGCCGCACAGCACGCGTTCATTGATTCATGCCATGCAATTTAATTTTACGAGCCATCCAATTATAATTCAATGGTTCATCGTGCATGTCAATGCACCAACCTTTTACCTTTGTAAAAATCAAGTTTGATCATGGAGAAATTATTTCACAGTTGTTAATTTGAGCTGATAATTATTCATCATGCATGTTAATTAGTGGAGTCAACGTAACTCAACTATGGAGTAATTAAGTTAGTGGGGATACAGGGAGAGAAGGTAATAATTAATTTATCATGAATATTTCAATGCAGACAACACCCTAATAATTTATTTTTAATTAACCACGCCCCTCAATATATATATCAGCTATGAACTACTAAGCGCCAATTAAACATATGCAAGTTGATTTTTTATATATAAAGGCAAGTTGATTTTAAGTAGATTGCAATCGGCCTGTGGACCATTCGGTGCCAATTATTGAAATCGATCAAAATGCATGAATCTTTACTTATTTTTATTCGCAGGCCACTAATATGTGAGAGCATTTAAAATGAATAATTTAGATAAGAAAACCCTAAAACGTACGTAGATTTTGATGCAAAGTTCCACAAAATGAATATTTTGATGTAACAAAAACTGAAATAAATCAATTTTGAAAATATCACACACGCTATATATAGGTTCTACATCTTTAACAAATTAATTAGATGACAAAAGCTTCATCCCATATCTAATTTGACGAAGCACATATCCAAAGAGATGATGAAATGTTTCCGATAAATTTAAAAAGAACCAAAGATCAATATGCAACTAAGACTAACTATCAGTAGTTGTTGGCATATAAATTTATTCCAAAGTCAAATTAACTTCTTCAACTATACAAGAACAATGTCAATAACAACTTGACTTCATCAACTATGCAAGAGAGTTATCAAAATCATTTTGACTTCATATGACTCTTCATGAATAAAGCAAAGTTTAATTATCTTATTAAGTTCAATAAAACTCTTTATGACAAGAGTTATTAAGAATAGAAAAGAACAAAATCTAATTATCTTGTGTTTAATGATATAATGTATTAATTGTAGAAGGATGTGGAAGAATCAATCTAAGTGTATAAATAGGACCTTGTATGATGAAGAATAACAAGCAGTAAATATTTCTTTTCATAGAGTTTTTCTCTCATTCTCATACTTTGTTACAAAGTCTCTCTTACATTCTTGTTTCCTCATCCTAGTTCCACTAAAATTCCAACAAATCTGGTATCAAAGCCATATACACCAATGGCTTCGACGAGTTCCCTCCAAGTGCCAAAGTTAACCAAAGACAATTACAGAATGTGGAGTATACAAATGGAGGCTCTATTAGGTTCCCTTGATGTATGGGACCTTGTGGAGACCGGCTACACTATAGCCGAAACAAGCGATGGGAATGAGCAAGCGCTTAAGATGATGAAGAAAAGAGAGAAGGCTTTATTCACTATCTATCAAGGAGTAGATGAAGCCTCTTTTAAGTTGATTGCTCTAGCAACAACGTCACAAGAGGCTTCGGAGATATTGAAGACAGCATATGATGAAGTAGATAAAGTAAAGAAGATTCACCTACAAGCTCTATGAGCTCAATTTGAAGCACTACAACAAGAGGCTTCATAAACAACTTCTGATTATTTATCCCGAGTTATCTCTATTGTTCATCAAATGAGAAGAAATGGCAAGGAGTTAAAACATGTTCGAGTTGTTGAAAATATCTTAAGGTCTTTAAACTCAAAGTTTGATTTCATAGTTGTGGTGATCGAGGAATCAAAAGATTTAGAAGTGATGACCGTGGAAGAGGCTATGAGATCCCTTCAAGCATATGAACAGATAATATTGAAGAAAAGTGAAGGAATAACTTTGGAGTAAACACTCCGAGCCAAACTATCATTCAAGCAGAATGAATCATCAAGAGGAGGTCCTCAACGAGGAAGGGCTTCTACACGAAGAGGAAGAGGTGGTCGTACTTATAACTCTAATTGGCACACTCAAAATCAGAATGATGGAAATGAAGGACATGGACATGGAAAAGGCCAGGGTGGAACCCGAGGTCAAGGTCGTGGACGAGGTAGAAACACTATATGGAGGTATGTTAAAACTAAATATCAATGTCGTATTTGCAAGAAGTATGGTCATCACTATGATGAATGTCGGTATAACACTAACAATGGAGAAGAACAAGTGAACCTTGTCAATAAGGAGGTGGACAATGAAGGACCAGTATTGTTGATGGCATGTGATGAGCCGGAATCTATTTAGCCTATTACATGGTTCCTAGACACAGGAGCATCAAACCACATGTGTGGGAAAAAGGAGTTATTTACAAAGCTTGATGAGAAACAAATAGGCAATATCAACTTAGGAGATCTATCACAAAGGTCAATTAAAGGAAAAGGTGATATTTTGTTTGACTTGCAAAATGAAAAGAAGGTATGCATCTCAGATATTTATTATGTTCCTGATATAAAAAATAATCTTTTGAGTATTGGTCAATTATTGGAGAAAGGATATGATATACAAATGAAAGACTTGACTCTTAGTATTCGTGATAAAAGTAATAATCTTATTACTCATGTCATAATGACTACAAATAGAATGTTCCCACTGAAGTTAAGCATCAATGACGAGAATTGCTTCAAGACAAGCACCATGGATAGTTCCACTCTTTGGCATCTTCGATATGGGCATCTAAACTTTGAAGCATTAAAGCTACTTTCAAAAAACAACATGGTATTTGGATTATCAAAGATTAAAAGTTCCAACCATCTACGTGAAATATGTGTTGTAGGAAAGCAACAAAGGAAGCCATTGAAAAAGTACAATCAGAGGCAAGCATCTTCACAACTTGAACTTGTGCACTTTGATGTTTGTGGACCTATCAAACCAATCTCTTCTGGAGGAAACAAGTATTTTCTTGAATTTCACTGATGATTATAGTGGAAAAACTTGGGTATATATATTAAAAGAGAAGAAAGAAGTTTTCACCAAATTTAAGCAATTTAAAATTTTGGTTGAAAAACAAAGTGGATATCAGATAAAATGTCTGCGAATTGATCGAGGAAGTGAGTACACCTCGTTAGAGTTTGAAAATTTATACAAAGAAAATAGTATTCTTCATCAACTCACAATGCCTCAAACACTACAACAAAATGGTGTTTCAGAAAGAAAAAAATCGAACTATTCTAAATATGGCTTGATGTATGTTGAAAGAGAAAAATATCCCAAAAGAATTTTGAGGAGATGTTGTTGCTTGTGCTGTATATTTATTGAATAGGTTTCCCACTAAAAGAATTGGAGACATCACCCCGGAGGAAGATTGGAGTTTACGCAAATCAAAGGTGGATCATTTTCATATCTTTGGGAGCGTAGCATATGTAAAAGTACAAGAAGAGAAGCAGACAAAACTTGAAGATAAAAGTCAGAAGTATATTCTCTTGGGATATTGCGAGAATGCTAGTGGGTACAAATTATACAATCCCATAACTCAAAAGCTCGTGGTATCAAGAGATGTGGAATTTGATGAAGAACAAGCATGGAATTGGAATAACAACAATAATGATGACATGAAGCCAATCTCATTTGAAGAAGATTATAAAGACAAGCAAGGAGAGAGTGAAGAAATATCATCACCCCAATAAGTTGATACTCAGTCAGAAAGTGATGACCTAAATAGTCCAACTGAGAAAAAGATGAAGAGCATCCAAGATATATATGACTCTAGCCGAGCAATTGATGCTGACTTTGCTTTTAATAATTTGTGCCTATTTGCAAGATATGATCCTATAACTTATGAAGAAGCCTCCAAGGATATAAAGTGGAGAAAAGCAATGGCAAAAGAGATTCATACTATAAAGAAAAATAATACATGAGACCTCACTTCACTTCCACAACGACACAAAGCTATTGGAGTCAAATGGATGTTCAAAACAAAGACAAATGCAAAAGGATAAATTGAAAGGTACAAAGCAAGGTTGGTTGCTAAAGGATACAAGCAAAAGTACGGGATTGACTATGAAGAAGTCTTCGCACCAGTAGCCCGGTTTGAAACAATAAGGTTACTCATCTCTCTTATAGCTCAAAGAAGATGGAAGATATATCAGATGGACGTAAAATCTGCCTTCTTAAATGGAAATCTTGAAAAAAGAAGTTTATATTGAGCAACCACCTAGTTTATCCATCAACGGGCAAGAAGAAAATGTATACAAATTAAAGAAAGCTCTTTACGGACTTAAGCAAGCCCCTAGAGCCTGGAACTCAAGAATTGATGAGCATTTTATAAAGGAAGGCTTCACAAAGTGTCCCTATGAACATTCTTTATACTTGAAGAAGAATTCATATGGAGATATTTTACTGGTATGCCTTTATGTGGATGATTTAATTTTTACAGGTAATAATATCTCAATGATTAGAGAATTCAAGCAATTAATGGAGATGGAGTTTGAGATGACAAATCTCGGATTAATAAGATACTTCCTTGGCATTGAAGTACAACAAAGAGAAGAGGGAATCTTAGTATCACAAGAAAAATATGCCAAAGAGATTATGAAGAAATTCTCAATGGAAGATTGATATGTTATGGATACGCCCATTGAATATGACATTAGAGTGACTAAAGATGGAGAAGGCAAACTTGAGAATCTAATTTATTATAAGAGTCTTGCGGGTTTGTTGGATCGAGAAGCGCTAGAGGGGGGGTGAATAGCGCTCGTGGTTATTTCGTTCGATTCGTAAAACTCGAGTTAAAGCAGCGGAAAAGAACAACACACAAAAACCCAAGTATTTTTACTTGGTTCGGAGCCTTGGGCGACTCCTACTCCAAGGCCCCCGTTCATTGAGCGATTACTGTGGGCAATTCACTATTTCGCGCAAATAGATTACAAATATGGATTACAAATTGAAATATTAAAATTATACCGACAACAGAATTGGAGAAAGTGAAGTTCCGGGTCGTCGGCGTCAAGTCGTAGCTTTGTTGGAACTTTGCGTTAGCAGCTCGTAGCAGAAGGGTCGCTTCAAAGATGATTATTCAAGAAGCTGCTCGAGACCTGCTTTTATAGCATGCTGGAGGCGCCTCCAGTGCCATCCAAAGCGCCTCCAACAAGCCGATTCAGCCGCGTAGATCAGCGCAGACTTCTTCTGTGTTTATCCTGCTCAAGGCGCCTTCATGACAGTCCAAGGCGCCTTCCATCCCAGCTCCAAGGCGCCTCCATATCCAACCAAGGCGCCTTCAGCTCATCTTCGCGGACTCCATCTGGCTTGCACCTGAGGCGCCTCCAAGCTCCATGGAGGCGCCTCGGACACTGTTCATCCGAGGCCAAAGTTGCTTCTTTGTTCCTGCAAAATGTGTTAGCCCCAAACACATACCCTGCAAAACAAAGTTAGCACAGAATAGGTATACTAAATCAAAATATCGACAGTCAAAGGACTGTCCGGGTCTGACTTCGGATTTCCAACTGGAAACCCTAGGTCGACCCGACGCCTACTATTCCCTCTACGGGGAACGCGTCCTCACCTACTCCACTCAGGAGATTTACCTGTTGTCAGTGCGATCCTCCAGATCGACTGGGCTTTTGCTCAACGTTCGAAGCTTCCGGACTTTCTACTGGACTTCCGCTTCCCGGCTGGTTCAGTCTTCCACCTGGTTCGCGACACCAGGACTTTGCACCTAGGGTTACCCCCTAGGACTTTTACCTGAAGCTCTCGACCCGCCTAGACTTTCCGCATAGGGTTACCACCCCCTATGGCGTAGGGTTACCACCCCTAGGGTTTTCCACCTGCTTAACCGCAGCTAGGACTTTTTTGCAAACTTGTTCAACATATTAGAAACCAAAACACCTTAACTTTGAACCCTTTGACATAATCAAAACATAGGTTCGATCGTCGGATGCTTCCCGCACCAACAGGTTGCCTCAGGTATCTGACATGTACAAGACCTGATATATTATTTGGAGTTGGTTTGGTAAGCAGATACATGGAAACTCCAAAAACTTCTCACTTATATGCAGCTAAGAGAATTCTTAGATATATTAAAGGGACAATTGATTATGGGCTTTTTTATTCATCAACGAATGATATGGAGTTTTTTTTTGTTTCAGTGATAATGATTGGGCTGGAAGTTATGATGATTGCAAGAGCACAACTGGATACGTGTTTTATCTTGGTAATACTGCATTTACTTGATCTTCAAAGAAACAATCAATTGTTGTTCTATCAACTTTGAAGCTGAATATATTGCTGCAGCATCTTGTGTTTGTCATGCTATTTGGCTAAAGAGATTACTCCAAGACCTTAGATTGTAACAAGAAGTTACAATCAAGATCTATGTGGATAACAAATCTGCAATTGCTTTAGCCAAAAACCTAGTTCATCATGAAAGATCCAAGCATATCGATACTCGCTTTCATTTCATAAGGGAGTATGTTAAGTCAAAAGAAATAGAATTACTCCGTGTGAAGTCAAGTAGCTGATATATTTATAAAGTCTCTAAAAGTAAAAGCTTTCCAACACCTGAGGAATTTATTGGGAGTTAAAGGAAGAACAAGTTTGGAGAGAGGGGGGGGGGGGAGATGTTGGCATATAATTTCAATAACAGTTTGACTTCATCAACAATGTAAGAGAGTTGTGACTCTTCATGAACAAAGTAAAGTTCAATTATCTTATTAAGTTCACTGAAACTCTTTATGACAAGAGTAATTAGTATTGAAAAGAACAAAATCTAATTATCTTGTGTTTAATGATATAATATATTAATTGTGGAAGGATGTGAAAGTATTAATTTAAAAGCATCCACATCAGATACTCTATTAAAAAATTTTACCTTAAATTTTGGATAGGATAGCTAAAAAATTTTTACATCAGTTACTCTATCGATTTCCTAAATTATGCATTTATGAACATAACTTCTCTAAATTTAGAGAATGAATTTCATCCCCTAAACATTATTGAGGAGAGAAAAGAAATAGGGAAGCTAATATATGATGTATTAAAAAATGAATATCTAAATTTAATAAAGTAACTTTTTTACTCTATATTATGTATTTTGGATAGGGAAGTTGGTGTGGATGGTCTAAATATATAAATAGGATCTTGTATGATGAAGAATAGCAAATAGTAGATATTTTTCTTCATAGAATTTTTCTCCCATTCCCATACATTATTATAAAATAAAATATGCATTACGTATATTTGTGAGGCACAGCCCAAATAGGCAGCGAGCCTCTGATCAAAGCCCATTAATTACCCCCATCGGTCCTTGTTAGATTCCATCATAATTCCATACAGACCTGTTTCTCCAACAGTGAATAGTAATTAAGGATGTTGTTAATATGGAAGATCAAGATTAATGGCATCATATGCGAGTCACATTTTGACATACAGATGCATTGAAATTATGGTCAAATGATCTCCTCTGCAATTATTGGGTGCATAAATAATTGCACGGGCCCAGCGGCTCAAATATTTTGTTTGTCATGTCAGATCATATAATATCATATCTTGTAAATTTGACTCGCTCTATTCTATTACTTTATAGCTTTAGGCTTTGCCTTGCATCGGAGCACTGCCTTTGAGTTGAGCCCATTGAAAATGTACTAATCCATCATTAACTTTCGCATCGATCAAGTTCTAAAAAAAAAATAGTTTAGAATCTTGGCATGTGGGGAGGCATTATTTTATATATAAATATTTGTGTAGGTTTTATTTAATTAATAATGTAAGATGGTCTACAAAGGACGCAGTCCAGTCAGCCGAAAAGGAATTAATTAAGAGAGAAGATAAAAAAAAAAAATTGAGTAGAAGAGAAGTGGATGAAAGAAAAAAACAAACATGTGCGTCGTTAGGTTGGAGTGTTTGGTGGAGGGGCACTGTGCAGATATTTTAGAGGAACAGTATGGAGATCGCGTAGTGTATATATTTATCTGCGTCTGCTTTCTCCAATTTCCACTGCGAGAATCTCGCGGGTTCAAGCCTCTGCGGCTGCGTCTACGTCTACGTCTTTCTCTTCCCTCCGCCTTCGACTTGTCTCATCCATCAAATCCCTGACGCTGCTGCAGTCTCTCTCTCTCAAACACTGCACATGCACTGCCTGCGCTGGGATCACAAAAGTAACTCCATCACACTCCAAATATTATATATATATATATATTAAAAAAATGCAGATAGATGCCCATGAATCTACAATTCGTAAAGTTAAGTTGGCAGCAAGGAAGAAGTCATTCATTTCACAGCGGTGCCGATGTGCAATTTAAAATTCATTGCGCATATATATATATATATATATATATACATCAAATCCAGCATAATTTGGATGGAGCAAAAGAGTTGGGGGGCAGCCATGTCATCATCAAAGTCTGAGGTTGGATGGGCGAAAAGAGATACATAATTAATAGGAATCATAAAGCCATATTAATTATCAATTCACAACAGATATGTACAATACAGACATAATTTCTCTGGGGGCCATGCTAGCCAGTTGCTTACTTCCTTTTCTAGTCATTCATTCATTCATCGATGAGATATAGGGATTCGTAGAGCTGCAATGCTTTCGATAGAAGTTTTTATGAGTGATTGATTTACCTATCCAAGTTATGCAATACTTTATTAATTACTCTATATATTAATTACTCTGTATTAACTCCTCTGTGCCATGTGAATGAGCTAAGTCGGCCTGGTTGGCCGGCCCATGAAAAATTGCATGCAGCCATTGTAACCTATGCTTATTAGACACCCTGTTGCTCGAGTAATGGACATTTAGAATCCAAAACAAACAAACACACTACTTATTTGATATATATGCCGAGTGACGTTGATAATATATGGTTTCAAAACCATCAATCGACATAAATCAAGGCTTGTAGCAAATGTACTATCGTGAGAAACAATTCAATGGTTTCTTGATGATGTAAAGACATATTCAAGCAAAATTAGTAGTTCATTGCCATGCATCTTACAGACGTTTCGTGCTACTGATCAAATGGTATATTCATCATCAGCTACCCAGGTAGCCCTTACACGCTCAGCATTCATAAAAGGCAATAATTGAGTTTAGCACACCCCTATTAGGAAAGAAAATTTCTAATTCATTTATAGGGAAGGAAAGGATATCAGGTAGAAACGCCCAGTCCTCTCCTAACTTAGGAGTTGATGTACAACAAGAAAAAGAGTGGCACAAAAGTGTAGACTTTTGCTCATATAGATACTTTGGTTTTGTTACACATGGCAAGTAACTTTTATAATATATATATATATATATATATATAATGTTTGTAGTTAAATTTGGAAAAATATTTTCTTTGTGCGATCACGTTCTCAGGCTTTAGGTGATCGCCAATCTCTTCCTCCGCCATACTCTCCTTCTCCGGAGGTCGGTGACCTCCCCTCCGGCGTGCAAGTATTTACTTCTCCTTCTCCCCTTTTCTCATTTCTCCGTGGCTGCCGGCGTCGAGCGCCGTCGTGCTTGGCAGTGTTCTGCCGGCGCCAAGCACCATTACCCCCAGCAGTGCTCTGCCGGCGCCGAGTACTGCTGCACCCAGTAGTGCTCTGTTGGCATCGAGCACAGCCGGGCCTAGCAGTGCTCTACCAACGCCGAGCATTGCCGAGCCCGACAGTGCTCTGCCGACACCAAGCACCGTCGCGCCCGACAGTGCGCGTCCGATGCCAAGAACTGTCGCGTGCGCCCGACACTCCTTAGTTTAACACGTTATGTATACATAACTATTTAGCATCCTTAGTTTAACACCCGAGCATATTACCATATTAACCAGGCATTATGTATAATAGTTGAACATGCTTAGTTTTACACATTAAATTAAATATAAGCATGCTAATTTAATAAGCATGCTTAGCTTGACATGTGTAATCATGTTTGAAATTTTATTTTTATTAAGATACAATATATATGAATAATGTTTGGATGTATAATAGGTTAGACAATAGATTTATCAATTAAATTTTTTTTTTTTTGTTGAAGAGTTTGTGAACTTTGCTAAGTCTCTTCTAGAATGCTTGAATAATGTCAAGTTAAAGTATTCATGTAATCAGTACAGATATAGAAATATAGCTTTCCATGATAAGAATATAGTGAAAACATATATATGTAGGTGAGTTTGTTCCAAATTATCACAACTGGTATTGTCATTGAGAGTTGTATATATTTGACTAAATTGGATCTTTCGTTGCTTCGTCATCCTGCCTATTTGCTCCTGAAGAATCATCAAGACTTGTGAATGCAAAGTAATCAATGGTTTATGATGTAATAAATATATATGATCAATCAAATATAAAGGAAACACATACGCCCAAAGTTTAGAAAATGTATGATATGTTAAAGGCTAGTGAAAAAGAATTATGGAAAGACATTCCTTCCGGTCATTCTCAACTATCAACTACTGTAAAATTACTGAATATGAAGACAGAACATCATTTCTCTTAACGATGTTATGATGACATATGTCAATTGATGTCAAAGTTACTCCCCGCTGATAACTTCATGACTAATAGTTTCTACAATACAAAAAAATTGATTAGAGATTTAAGTTTGTCAGTAGATCCTACAAAAATGCATGAGTTTAACGACGGGAGTACCGACGGAATCTCAACTCCGTCGGCGTATACCGACTGAAAATACCTCTGTCGGTACGTACCGACGAGATTTATATTGGTCGGTAATTACCGACGGAATTAATATTCCATCGGTAATTACCGACGGAATAACTATTCCGTCGGGGAGTCCCATAATATCGCCGTTAGAATTTTGTGTATTTCCGACGGACTTCTTATTCCGTCGGTAAATAGGCGGGTGCGGGCGTAAACATGATCGACGGAATGATATTCAGTCGGTAATTAATGGGTTTGGGGTTTTATTATACCGACGGAAAGCATATTCCGTCGGTAAGTTTCCGCGCGTACCCGTTTTCTTTGCATTCACTAAACCTTACCCGATAACTAGCCGAAATCACCGACGGAATTAACCATTCCGTCGGTGATTACCGACTGAATTATTGTTCCGTCGGTAATTACCGACGGAAATATAGTTCCGTCGGTAAATCACGTTTTAGGGCACAGATTGTCCCTTTCCTCTTCGTGCGACCTCTTTCTTTCCTCAGCGGCGGCGATTTCCGGCGGCTCTCTCCAGCGATCTCGGCGCCCTTTCCTCCCGTTCACACCGTTCCGGCGATCTCTCAGGTATGCTCTTCTATTCTCCTCTCTCGTTTGCGTTTTCACACGGCCGAGAGTCGCGCCCTGCTCGCGGATCGCTGTCGGCGGCCTATTCACGGCCGGCAAAGTGCTTGTGGTCGGCGGCCTGCTCGAGGCCGGCAGGGTCCTTGCGGACGGCGGGCTGCTCGCGGCCGCCGGCCTGCTCGGGGGTTCCTGGGCTGCTCGAGGCCGGCGGCCAGTGGGCTGCTCGAGGCCGGCGGCCAGCGGCCTGCTCGCCGCCGGCGGCCAGCGGCCTGCTCGCCGCCGGCGGCCAGCGGGCAGCGGCCTACTCGCGGTCTACGGCCAGCGGGCAGCGGCCAGCGGGCTGCTCGCGCCTCAATGCTCGCGGCTAGCGGCCTGCTCACGACTCACTGCTCGCGGCCAGCAGCCTGCTCGCAATTGTAGCGGTGTATTTGTTACTGTTCGTAGCTGAGCACAATGTAAACCCTAGAAAATTTAAGTGTCGTGACATATTTTGATCAATTTCGCTATTGTAATTGCATAAAATGTAGTTTGATCGATGCTTCTCATATATGTATGATTATTTCATTTGATAATGCTATAAGGAATAACATGTTTATAATAGTTTCATTTAATTGTGTTGGAACCCCAAGGTTGTTTTGGTGTGATCAACAAGTTAAGTTAGGTCCTGTGTATTTAACCTTGTGTCTAAGTGTGCAGGAGCTTAGGAACACAGGTAGTCGAGCGGAAGACGCAGCTAGCGAGAAGGACGGCACACTGTGAGTCCGAGGGACGAGGCGCTGCGGAAGAGTACACCGGCGGACGAGAAGGAAGCGCGCGGTCGTTCCGAGGGACGAAAGCTGGAGCGGAAGATTGCTCGGGGAGCAAGAGACGCAGCTAGCAAGAAAGTCGACGACCGAGGGACGAAGACTGCGGATGAGTACGCTGGCGGACGAGAAGGAAACACGCGGCAATTCCGAGGGACGAGAAGCCGGAGGGAAGCACGCTCGAGAAGACCGGAAGTTGGGTTCGGGTGAGCCCTTTTCCTGATGGCAGAGATCACCCAAGCGAACGGATCCGGAGGAGAAGAACCGGACCGAGGAGGGACTGAACCAGAGAAGAGGTCCCGGACAAAAAAGTCAACGATGTTGACTTTGGGCTCCGGGGCGCCCGGACCCTGATTTTGACCAGATCGAGTCAAAACTCGATCCAGAGCGCTGGGAAACCTCCAGGCGCCCGGAACCCTTCCAGGCGCCCCGACCAAGGCTATAAATATAGCCTTGGTCCAGAAGCTTTGAATCAACTCAGTAATTAGCATTCCAAACACTTGTACGCTCACTGTTCTAGTTTAGCTTCTGTTTTTGTGCTTTCATCGGTGTAAGAGGCTTCTCCGCCCGAAGGAGTTTTTAGTGCGATCACTTTCCTTGGATTAACAACCTCCCCGGTTGTAACCAAGTCAAACACGGTGCCTCGTTTATTTCTTGTATTTCTGCTTAGCTAATTTTATACAAGTGTTAGTTTAAGAGTTCGAGAAGGGTTGCTTTTGTTTTTTTTACAGGGCTATTCAACCCCCCTTCTAGCCGGCCCAACGGTCTTACAAGTGGTATCAGAGCCGAGACGCTTCAGGAGGACTAACCGCCGAACGAAGCAACGAGATGGCCGGATCTAACATCCACCCGCCAAAATTCGAGGGGGACTTTGCAAGCTGGAAGAAGCACATGGAGGTATTTTTCGGTACCGATTTTGATTTATTATTAATAATGGAACTCGATTTTGAAGCTCCCGAGGGCAAAACAAAAAGTCAATGGACAAAGAAAGAGCAGGCCGAGTACGTGGCAAACAAGAAAGCAGAATTCCATCTACTAACCGTACTTCCTCCACAAGAAGTCAACCGTGTCGGCACCTACAATTCGACAAAGGAGCTTTGGGAAAAATTCCTTGAATTACACGAAGGAACATCCGAAGCCAAGCTTGCGAGATGGGACTTACTTCGCAACCAGCTCACCAACCTCCGTCTTGAAGAAGGTGAAACAATTGCACATCTACACTCGAGGATACAGGAGCTCATCACCGAACTTTCGAATCTCGGAGAAGAGGTAAGTAACCGAGATTCGCTCAGGTACGCTTTAAATTCCTTCCCTAGAAATTCAAAATGGACATCATTAGTAGATGCCTTTTACATTTCAAAGGACTTAGAAAAAATTTCATTAGAAGAATTTTTCTCAACATTTGAAGTGCATGAGTCAAGATGTGTAGGAATGAGAGAGCCAAAGAACAACGTCGCCCTCAAAGCTTCGAGAGACGAACCGGAATCAAAATCTTCTCTCGACGACGAGGAAATGGTAATGATGGTAAGATGATTTAAAAAGTTATACAATTCTAGAAAAACTAACCATCCACAGGGTAGAAAGAAAAGAACTATCCGCTGCTACCATTGCGACGAAGAAGGGCATGTCAAGGACAACTGGCCCAAGCTAAAGAACAAAGACAAGGATAAGGGTAAGAAGCCTATCCAGAAACGAAAGGCCCTGAAGGCGACGTGGGACGATACTTCGTCCGAATCGGAAGTCGAAGCATTCTCCGGACTCGCACTAATGGCGAGTCATCAAGACGACGACTGCGATTCAAGCTCTTCCGAAATGAGCATCGAGAGCATCGATGAAGGGGGAGACACGTCAGAAGAAAGCAGCAGCTCAGGGGGAGAAACGGACAACGAGATCGACAAGGTAAGTCAGGTACGATCTCTTCCTCCCGATAAAATGTTTAAGTTTGTTAAACTTTTAACAAAAGACTGCTGTAAATTAGAAAGTGAAAATAAAAATTTAAAAGTAATTCTAGCTAAGTCTTGTCCCTTAGAAGAATTAGATAAATTAAAATTAAAAAATGAGAAATTGGAATTAGAAAATGAAGATTTGAAAATTCAAATAGATAACTTAAACAATTATGCATGTTCATCTAAAACCAATGTTAGAAGATTTAATAATTTAAATTGGTACTTTAAATATCACCCGGGACAAATTAGGAACATTTCAAGAAAATATGTCCCTAAAAGCTTTTTAAATAATTCAGTAGGATGGAACCTATATTGGGTTCCTAAATCATGCCTAAACTAAATTGTAAAATTAGCGCTTTAAGTGAGAAAATTAAACAAAGAATTTCCTTATGAGGCTTTGTCAAGGAAGTGGTTGTTGCTCCAATAACCGAGAAGGCCTAGTGCCTCGCCACGACCTGAAAGCCAAAATATTGAAATAAATGTTTAATTAACTTACTAATAAGGCATTAATACAAGAATTAATTAGTGCTTTAAAAAGGTTATTCAAAACATTGTTTTCAGAAATTTACTTACTTAGAATTGTTTTTTCTTTCCCTAAGTTTTCTTTGTGCTTAAAAATTCTCAAAAATTTATGTTAGGATTTTTTTCTTACTTAGATAAATTCTCAAAAATCATTTCTTCCTAAGTTAAAAACTTTTTCCTGAAACGAGAAATCTCAGCTTAAATAACTTAGAAATTTTTTTTTCTAAAATTTCTTTAAAACCTAGAAATTTTAATAAAATATTTTTTTCTATGTTTTTAAACCCTTAGATTGTTTTTTCTTGGAACCCCATTTTTTTTGTGTGATCAAAGGGGGAGAAAGGAAAGTATAAGTCTAGGGGGAGGTAGATAGATTTTTTTTTTCTATCTTTTTACACTTAAATTACAAATTAAGTTAATTTACTTAATTCTATTTTATGTCTATTTTAACCCTAGCTTAACTTGGGTTGATCACACCAAAAAGGGAGAGATTGTTGGAACCCTAAGGTTGTTTTGGTGTGATCAACAAGTTAAGTTAGGTCCTGTGTATTTAACCTTGTGTCTAAGTGTGCAGCAGCTTAGGAACACAAGTAGTCGAGCGGAAGACGCAGCTAGCGAGAAGGACGGCACGCTGTGAGTCCGAGGGACGAGGCGCTGCGGAAGAGTACACCGGCGGACGAGAAGGAAGCGCGCGGTGGTTCCGAGGGACGAAAGCTGGAGCGGAGCGAGAAGGTCGACGACCGAGGGACGAAGACTGCGGATGAGTACGCTGGCGGACGAGAAGGAAACACGCGGCAATTCCGAGGGACGAGAAGCCGGAGGGAAGCACGCTCGAGAAGACCGGAAGTTGGGTTCGGGTGAGCCCTTTTCCGGATGGCAGAGATCACCCAAGCGAACGGATCCGGAGGAGAAGAACCGGACCGAGGAGGGACTGAACCAGAGAAGAGGTCCAGGACAAAAAAGTCAACGATGTTGACTTTGGGCTCGGGGCGCCCGGAACAGTCCGGGGCGCCCGGACCCTGATTTTGACCAGATCGAGTCAAAACTCGATCTGAACGTTGGGGGATAAAATTTATCCCCCCCAGGGCGCCCGGAACCCTTCCAGGCGCCCCGACCAAGGCTATAAATATAGCCTTGGTCCAGAAGCTTTGAATATACTCAGTAATTAGCATTCCAAACACCTGTGCGCTCACTGTTCTAGTTTAGCTTCTGTTTTTGTGCTTTCATCCGGGCGCCCGAAGGAGTTTTTAGTGCGATCACTTTCCTTGGATTAACAACCTCCCCGGTTGTAACCAAGTCAAACACGGTGCCTCGTTTATTTCTTGTATTTCTGCTTAGCTAATTTTATACAAGTGTTAGTTTAAGAGTTCGAGAAGGGTTGCTTTTGTTTTTTTTACAGGGCTATTCAACCCCCCCTTCTAGCCGGCCCAACGGTCCTACAAATTGTTCTAGTGTAGAGGTGATTTATGGTAATATGATATGATGATCGTGAGATGAAATTGTGCACATAATTCTTTATTTAAACTTATTTCAAGTGATACAACAAGTTTAATAATGTTTCAATTTATATTCTCTTTAGGTTATACCAATGTATATGAACAAAGCTTGGATGTACAATCGATTAGACAATGGTTTTATCAGAGATGATTTTATTGCTGAAGTTGAACAGTTTATGATTTTTGCTAAAAGTCATCCAGAATGTATGAATGGTTCTGAGTTACGGTGTCCATGCAATCATAAAAAATGTCAAAATAGAACATTTCGTGATGAAGATACCGTAAAAATGCACATATGTAGAAATGGATTTGTGCCAAATTACTACAATTGGTATTGCCACGGAGAACCTTATATATATGAACCAATTGGGTCATCTGGTGGTTCGTATTCTGGGGCTACTGTTACAACTCCTGAAGCATCAAATAATATTGATATTTCAATGCAATCAATGGTTCAAGATGCGATGAATGCAGTTGATTATTCGAATATAGATGAAATACCAACCCCTGAATATCAGCAACTATATGAAATGTTAAAGGCTAGTGAAAGAGAAGTGTGGGAATGCATTCCTTCTGGTCATTCACAACTATCAGCTACAGCAAGGTTATTGAATATGAAATTATTGAATATGAAAGCAGAACATCATTTCTCAGAAAGATGTTACGATGACATTTGTCAATTGATGTCAGAGTTGCTCCCTACTGATAACATAATGACTGATAGCTTCTATGAAACAAAGAAATTGATCGGAGGTTTAGGTTTGCCTGTAGAGAAAATTGATTGTTGTATAAACAACTGCATGATATTTTGGAATGAAGACAGTGATTTGAATGAATGTAAAATCTGTACTCACCCTCGTTTTAAGCATCGTAATCGCATACCAGGGAAGAAGAAGAAAAATATTGCTTGGAAAGTGATGTATTATTTTCCGTTAACTGCTAGACTTCAACGCTTGTATGCATCTGCAGCTACAGCTAACCACATGTTGTGGCATCATGAGCATGAGCATGAAGGAGGTATAATGTGTCATCCTTGTGATTCTCCTGCATGGAAACATCTTGATACTGTCTTTCACTCCTTTGCAATGGAACCACGAAATGTGAGATTAGGACTTTCTGCAGATGGATTTCAACCATTTGGTCAGTCTGGACAACAATATTCATCTTGGCCAGTTATATTAACACCGTACAATTTACCACCATGGATGTGCATGAAAGATGAATTTATGTTTCTTATCGTGCTTATTCCTAGTCCAGCCAATCCAAAAGATAAGATAGATGTTTTCTTGCAACCTCTAATTGCCGAGCTTAATGAATTATGGAATGTAGGGTCGGTTACTTATGATATTGCAAGTAAAACTAATTTTACATTGCATGCGGCCTTATTATGGACGATCGGTGATTTTCCAGCATACTCAATGTTGTCGGGATGGAGCACGGCTGGTAAATTAGCATGCCCACATTGCATGACAGAGTCCGATGCATTTTCATTGCCTTGCAGTGGGAAGGTATCTTGGTTTGATAATCATCGTAAATTTCTACCACTGGATCACCCTTTTAGGCGAAATAAGAAAAAAATTCTAAAGAATGTTGTAGTCAGAAAACCTCCCCCAGCAGTCCATACTTCAGGTGAAGAAATCATTGAACAAATAGATAATTATGGATTCCTCCCAGTATCTCAGCCTAATTCTGATGAGATAAATAAGTATCTTGTGAGGATGTGCAAGTGTGGTTGGAAGAAAAGGAGCATATTCTGGGAGTTGCCTTATTGGAAGTATCTACTCATTCGACACAATATAGATGTGGTGCATGTTGAGAAAAATTTCTTTGATAATATCTTCAACACTGTGATGAATGTACCTGGAAGAACTAAGGACATTGCAAAATCACGTGAAGAATTAAAAGAACTAGTCAACAGACCAGAATTGCATCAGAATGAAACAACCAATAAGTTTCCAAAAGTTTGTTATACATTGGACAAAGATGGTAAACAAGCTTTATGTAGTTGGTTAAAAGAAATCAAATTTCCAGATGGATATGCTTCGAACATGGCTCGATGCGTTGACATGAACAAATTAAAGATGTTTGGAATGAAGAGTTATGACTGTCATGTGTTCATGCAAAGACTTATTCCAATAGCTTTTCATGATTTACTTCCCAATAATGTTTGGCAAGCACTTACAGAGTTGAGTCTTTTTTTCAGAGATTTGACAGCGAGGTGTATTATGACGGTTGATATGATTCAGCTAGAGACTGACATTCCTCTCATACTTTGTAAGTTGGAGCGCATATTTCCACCAAGTTTTTTTGATTCAATGGAACATCTACCGGTACATTTACCATATGAGGCACGAATAGCTGGTCCTGTGCAGTACAGATGGATGTACCCATTTGAAAGGTTTTTGAGAAAATTAAAAAATAATGTTCATAATAAAGCAAGAGTTGAAGGGTCAATATGTAATGCTTATCGGGTGGAGGACACCGCAAATGTCCTAGAACACCGCAAATCTTCTTTCTGCTCTTATTATTTTGCTGATAATGTTAAAACCAGACACCGCAAATGTCCTAGAAATTCTGATGATACTCAGAATATAGATCTATCGATGCTTTCTATTTTCAAATTTTCTGGTAAACCAATGGGTGCATCTGTTTCTAGATGGTTAACTCAACAAGAATACCATGCTACAAGAACATACATACTCTTAAACTGTGATGAGGTCAAACCCTACATAAAGTAAGTTAACTTCTCTAATCAAGCTTTTATTTCGTTGTAGTTAATTGCTTGATATCCTAATTTTCTTATAATTACCTTTTTTCAAAGCTTGTATGAGCAACAATTACATCATCAAAATTCATCAATGACTGCAAGTGAGGTTGCTGAAAAGTTAGAGACCGAATTTGCATTATGGTTTCAAATATATGTGAGTTAGAGAAATTTTCATAATTCTTTATTAAAATAAATTCGGTCATAATTTTTCGTATTACTATTTTGATAGGTGAAAGACCGAAAAATATCTAATGTACAAGATGATAGAATATTGAATCTTGCATTTGGACCCCTACGCCAAATAATGGTCTATTCGGGTTACTATGTTAATGGTCTCAAATTCTATGTGAGACAACGAGATTCGCAGAGATTAACTTTTAATTCTGGTGTCTGCGTTAAAGGATCTATCGACACCAATAACACTGAGTTTGATTACTATGGTAGACTTGAGGAAATTATAGAGGTTGAGTATCCTGCATTACCGATAAAAAGGTGTGTTGTTCATATGATCTGACTCCAAGAACATGTACTAGAATACATTTAAACTATAATTTAATTGAAGTTAATGCAACCAAAAGATTCAACAAATTTGAACCTTTTATTTTTGGATATAAGCTGGTCAAGTTTTTTATTTTGAATATTGGACAAAAAGAAGAACTAGTGAATGGTCAGTTTGTTGAATGACGACTCGCTCGACCATAAAAATGTTGAACTTCCATCATAGTCCAAAATCATAATGCATTTCAAAATGAGGAAGTAGAAATACATTCGGTTGATTCACAAATCCAATCTACATCACAATTACTTGTAGATGGTAATGCCACTTACGAGGAGATAGATATTAGAGAGAAATCAAGCAATGAGGATTTTGTTGAACTAGAGTCTAGCGACGACGACTTACAAACTGTTAATGTTGAGTAGAAATGCTTCCAGAGTCTAGGATTGATTAAATTTTAGCATTATTATTCATCTAGTAAGTTATGCTTTAATCATGTTTTGTTGCTTATTTATCATGTTATTAAAGACTTATTATGATGTGCTGTAATATGTTTTTGTAGATATAAGGTATCATGGCAGATCTTCCAGCACCACTCCGTGGATCCACCGTACTTAGGGTTGTTGGAGAGTCGTAAGTATTTTTTTTATTATTAGTAATTCAAGTTCTTTATTTATAACATATATCTTATGTCTTAATATTGCTTATATGTAGGTTTACTCCCGACGGCCATCGAGTATCCACATATATCACACGGAAATTTAAGGAAAGAGTCTGCATATCTGGGACTACATGGAGACATGTAGATGCTGAAACTAAGGATTTCTATTATCAAGAATTTGTGGTAAGTAAATTGAATGTGTACATTATATTTATCCTTTAATATTCTAAAATTTTATTTTTAAATTGCAGAAAAATTATACATGGGAGGAGGGGCACGAGGTAGAATTTGCAAAAACTTGGAATATTTATTGTGCCAAGTTGTACAAAGACCTATTATACTAGGTGAGAAAGGATGGCACACGGCCTGCTTATGTATCCGACGAGATTTGGAGTGCATGGACGGCCACTTGGTCTGCAGAAAGATGGCAGACAAAGGCTCTAAAAGCTCGAGCGAATAGGAATACAGAGTCAGGTGGCCCGAGTACCGGATCTGCTCGGCATACATCAGGATCTCGATCCATTGTTGAGCACGCTATGGATCTGGTGATTTTAATTTAAAGTTATATAAATTAAATTTTTATTTATTAATGAACTTGTATAATTTTAGTCAAATTTATTTGTGCATGCAGGAGCGTTCTTTAGAAAGACAACCCACTTGCTTGGAGATCTTTCTCAAAACTTACCAGAGAAAGGATGAAACATATATTGATGATCGATCAAAGAACATTGGGATTTGAATTATTAACTTGCAATTTATATTTAATCTTTAATAATGATTAATTAGCTTTAATAATTGTGTATAATATATAAATTGTATATTTTTTCTACACAGGAGGAAATGACAAGCAGGGTTGCTCAGGCATCTCAGCCACCAGTAGAGGGAGGGGAGTCACAGGATCTATCGACCCAGGAAATAAATGAAATTTATTATGATGTTGTGGGTGGAAGGACAAAGAACTCCTCCCTCTACGGCCTTGGTTCCCAGGCCAAGGTGGTATTTGATCGCTTGAGGACTCCTAGGGGTCGTGCGAGTTCCTCTTCTTCTTCTTCTGAGGTGGAGTCATTAAGAAAAGAAAACCAAGACTTGAAGACTCAGATGACTACCATGGATCAAGTGGAAGAAGAAGTGGGCTGCCAGGAGCATGCATTGGCCCGGATGCAAGCAATCATTGCGATGGGACCCATCACGAGTCGAGGAGACCCGAGACCCATCAGACTCCGCCGATGATTAGATTTTGTTGAGGTATGTTTAACTATAACTTGATTTTTTTTAGATTTTTTTAGAAATTCATTAAGTCAAATATATTTATTGTATTGGGATATTATTAGATGTTTATCTTAAAGTGTTTTACGTTTTTCAGGAGTTCATACTGATACATTCACCATCACCACTATTATTGGTTATCCAAAATATAATCCAGGTATTTTTTTTTTACAAGTAAAATTAGTTATATATAACAATGTTTGAGTTATATTACATTTGCATCGATTTATTCTAATCATAATCTATTGTATTTGACTTTTACAGGATTATATTCGGATATATGTATAAGTGATGTATCATGGTATATATTTTGGATATTTTGTATTTGTCGTTCACTTGTATAAATTTAGATATTTTTGATTGTGAGAACTTGATACTTAGATTTTATTATAGTTTGGAGATTTTCTATTTGTCGTTCAGTTATGTTTATATATTTGTTGTATGTTGTATTTTGGAGATTGTGGATTGATTTATATTGTGATCTTGTTGTTGTATGTTGTGAATATATTGTGTGGATTGTGTTTGTGATACCATCGTCTGTGATGGTTTGTATTTGTATTAAATTTGTATATGGGAAACTAGCAAAACATGGGCAGGATTTCAAATTTTTTCCAGTTTTTTACCGACGGAAACTATAATTCCGTCGGTATATTATCGAAAAGCACAGTGGTTTTTTGCGATATATTACCGACGGAATCCGTAATTCCGTCGGCAAACACCGACGGAATAGTTGTTTCCGTCGGGGTTTACCGACGGAATCAAATCTTTGATTCCGTCGGTGTTTGCCGACGGAATTACGGATTCCGTCGGTGTTTGCCGACGGAATTACGGATTCCGTCGGTAAGCTCCGTTTACCACCGTTTGATTTTTTACAGACGGGTAAGAAAGTCAGTCGGTAATATACCGACTGAATATATAATTCCGTCGGTACTTACCTACGGATATACTTTTCCGTCGGTAAAGTGAATGCCGACCAAAATACTTCCGATATCATAAATTCCGTCGGTATTCCGTCGGTAATGTCATATACCGACGGAAAATTCAGTCGGTAATAATGGTATTTTTTGTAGTAGAGAAAATTCATTATTGTATTAATAATAACATGATGTTTTAGAATGAAGATATTGAACTGATGGAATACAGAATGTGTAATCACCTTCGTTATAAGCAAAGTAGTCACATCACTAGGAAGAAGAAAAATATTTATTTGAAAGTCATGTATTATTTCCCATTAACTACTAGGCTCCAACGCTTATATGCATCTATCGTAACAACAAGTCACATAAGGTGGCATCAAAACTATGTATACGAAGGAGATATAATGTGACATCTCTATGACTCTTCTACTAGAAACATCTTGATGAAATATTTTTCTCCTTTACAATGGAACCACGTAATGTGATACTTGGACTTTGTGCAGATAGATTTTATCCATTTGAAAGCTATGGATAACAATATTCATTTTGGTTAGTTATATTAACATCATATAACTTACTTCAATAAATGTGCATAAATGACGAATTCATGTTTCTTATTGTGCTTATTAGGTCCTCAGAATCTAAAATGGCAAATAGATATTTTTTTTATAACCTTTAATTAGAGAGTTGAATTATCTATGGAATGTAAGGTCGGAGACTTATAACATTGCAAATAAATCAAATTTTATAATGTATGTTGTTTTGTTATGGACGATTAGTGATTTTCTAGCATATTCAATATTGTCAGGATAGAGCAAGACTGGCAAGTTAGCATGTCCACATTGTATAAGGGGGAGTCTAATATATTTTCATTGTCTTGCAGTGGAAAGATATTTTGCTTTGATAATTATCAAAAAAATTTACTAATTGATCACCATTCAGACAAAATAATAAAATTTTCAAAAAGAATAAAATGGTCAAGAAACTTCCCCCAGTATAGAAGTCAAGTGAAGGAGTTCTTGATGAAATTGATAGCTATGGATTTGTATCAGTATATCAGGATGGTTCTGATGGCATAAATAAGTATATTGTTATAGTGAACAAGTGTAGTTGGAGGAAAAGAAGCATATTTGAAAGCCATCATATTAGAAGTATTTACTTATCAGTATAACTTAGATGTGATGCATGTGTGATGAAAGTTTATAGGAAAACTAAAGATATAATAAAATTATGTGAGGAATGAAAAAAAATTAGTAAACAAACTTGAGTTACATCAGAACGAAACAACTGGTACATATCTGAAGGCTGAAACAACATGAGTTGCACGTGAGAAGGGGGGGGGGGGGGGGGGGGGGGGAATCGTGTAGTTTTAAAAAAACTTATCTTTTTATTTTGAAATCAAAAGTATGCAGCGGAATTAAACACATAAATAGAAGCAAAAACATAAGTACGCGAACTCGGTCAGTTTTACTTAATTCAGAGCTTTCAGGAACTCCTATTCCAAGACCCAAGTCCCATGGACCTATCGATGAGTAATCCACTAAAGACCTCTTCCAGAACCACTAGAAAAGGGGATTGAGTACAATAGAAATAATAGGAAGAGTATAACAAGCACACTTTCCTTTTAGTAATAAAGAAATTGACTGTAAATAAAAGTTACCCAACACTTGTAATTCCTAGGATCAAGCTCAGTGTTGGATAACTTCTCAGTAGCAGTTGGGTACAGCAACGTTATAGCGGAGCAGCAACGTAAAGTCAGAGCAGTCGAAACATCTCACGATTGCATAGAAGCTTATAAATGAGGTGTGTACAAAGCCTTGGTGAAATAACTCTTTTAAAGGGGATGGAAGGCGCCTTCCATAGGCATACTTTTATCCCAAATAACTCACTTCTTATCATCGACAAAGTCCAATTTTATCCGATCAAAGGTGCCTTCCAAGCTCCCGAAAGTGCCTTCTATCACCCAACTCAAGGCACTTTTCGTCGCATGGAAGACGCCTCAGGTACAGTTCACCCGAGACAATTTGTGCTCATTTCGCCCTGTAAAATGTGTTAATTTAGCAAAATAAGGCATACCCTACAAGACAAAGTTAGTACAATAAAAATAGTATTAATTATATCCTATTCTCTAGACCCGGATCTAGTCATGGTCTCAGTTTGGGATTTTTAAAATGAATCTAAACTGGACCGATGCCTATTGTTCCCTCAAACAAGACACGTCCTCACTAAGTCACTCTCATCCGGTGACTTACTTCCACTTATCAAATGTCAAGTTACCTCCTTGACGCCCAATCTGATCCACCAGATCTTTCTACCGAAATCACACACCCTGGCTTCGCCAATTGGGAATCAAACATCCCGAACTCCTACCAGAATCACACATCCGGACTTCAACCCATCGGGAATGAAACATCCCAACCTCCTACCAGAATCCCACATCTGGACTTTGCCAATCAAGAATCACACATCCCGACTGGACTTCTTGCCTGGTGTCTGATCCTCTTGACCCTTCAAGTTAGTATACCCTGTGTACTTAGTAACAAGGTTAGATCAACAACACATCTAACTTTAATTCACTTGTCATTCATTAAAACTCAGGTTTCATCATTGGTATTAATTACACTAATAATCTCCCCCTTTTTGATGCAATGACAATCTGAGTTAAAATTAGAAAAAAATATACAAGCATATATATAAAAATTTACTTTAAGAGAAATCTAACATGAAATAAATAAGTTTTATTCTCTTGATCATTTTAGAGTTAAGTTTTTCAAATTTTTATTTATTTTTCTTATTTAAACCCTAACCCTCTCCTTTGGCATCCATAAAAAAAATATGCATGTAAGTATACCAAAGTACAAAATGTTGAAATTCATGAGTAAGCATATCGAGTAACAAAAGTTTCAATGATAAAATTTTTAATAAAAACTTGTAAGTCTATTTTAGGGAAGAGTTAATGATAAAAAAATTGCAAGGAAGTTTCAGAGTTTGAAAAGACAAATTTTGCAAGGATAAACTTTGCAAGAATTTCAAAACACTTTTTCAAAGTAGTTTTCAAAAAAAAAAAAACTTTTCAGGGAGGTGTTGCAAAGGAATTTTCAAGTTTTAATTTTTTAAAGTAATTTTTGAAAAAAAAAAAAATCAAATTATTTATTAAAATATTTTGAAAGTAATTTTTAACACAATTTTCAAAATGATAATGTAGGTTTCAAAACATTTTTTAAAATATTTTTACAAATCATTTTCAAAGAAACTACTACAGAAGTTTTAAATACTTTACAAATCACTTTTTTCCGTTTTTAAAAATAGACATTTGAAAAAGTATGTGAGTTTTTTCAAAGTAAGTTTTGAAAGGAAGTTTTAAAGTAAACTTTTCAAAGTAAATTTTAAAATGAATTTTCAAAAAATTAAGCAAATTAGTTTTGAAAATATTTTTAAAATATTTTTTCAGAACATAATGAATATTTTACAAACCTTTTACAATTCTTCTTGACCCACTTAATTGGACTTTCTTTTACCTGATCTCAGTTAGGACTAGTCACTTGATAGACTTTTCACTCTGCCTAATTTTAGTTAGGAATTTCTCTTATCTAATCGCAGTTAGGGATTTTCTTTGTCAACATGCAATCCTTCTTAACTCATTTGAACTTTTTATTGTTTAACCTCTTAGCTTGTTAGGAGTTTTAGTTGTCTAACCTTCAGTTAGGATTTCCCATCTCCTAATCTCTAGTTAAGACTTTCTCATATAAACATCCGATTACTATTTAACCTGTTTGATTTCTCTCTCACATTATCAAATATTAAAACTTAAACTCGAATTAACTTAAATTTAATCAAATTTAATATGAGGATGATTATATCAACACTTAGATGATTGTACCAACACTTATCATGTACGGGGTAATCACGTGCCTTTTGATTTAATTTGATGTCTTCTCCGCAACTGACGTGTTTCTTGCTTTACCATGTATACTCGAGCCCATCCTTGCAAATTTGCTGGGCAAATCCTTCCGTTGACTCGGCTTGAATCTCGCCAAACTCGGTAGGGTTACTCTGATTGAAATCAAGATTTCCCCACAAATACAACCGACCTAATCCGAGGTCATCTTGACCCAATCCAACTCAACCTGGTGCAGTCGAGACTTCAAGTAACTCGGGTTTATGTTGACCAAGTACGTTGACCAAGTACATTGACCAAGTCAAGGAAGGAGTCAAGGATACGCGCGCGATGTGGATGTGGAATCCTTAAGGACACCTTTTTCTTAATTTTAAGGATCCAATAAAACAAATTAAGGGTAACGAGTACTGCAGCAGCTAAACAGGACTACTTTTCACTCTGTTGTATGAACAATGTCGAATTACTTGGTTAAACCATTGGACGCTTAATTATATTAACTAGCTAGGGCCAATCTGATTTAGCCACAATTAGCTAGATTGAATCAAATTAATTAGATTGGCATGAGATCGATTTGGAAAACTACAAGATGATATACATATACATAATTAATTGAGAATCCAATTAGTTAGAGCAAAAAATGGAACAAGCAGTATACATATTATTTGTGTTAAAAAGATTTTTATTCGAAAAATATCCCATCCCGTTAAGATCTTTTTTTTTTAATTCGCTCCTCGATCGATCGTACGTCCTCGGTAATATCGATCAGAAACAAATTTATTTAATTAATTAATTAATTAAGAAAATTGCAAAGTTTTAATTCACTATGATATATAAAAGATAAGAAATTAAGCATGATATATAGATAATACGAACAAACATAAAAGATATGACGATGGATGACGACAGACATGGACAAATTACAGAAAGAAGGCTCATAACTACGTACGTCCTATGGTTTGTGCACGTAGCGAGCCAAGTTAGTGCCTGTCGTCGTCGCCAACAAAGCTTGAAACGAAATGGGTTCGCCATGGTTCATCTCAAAACTGATGGGCCAAGGTGGCGGGCACGCTGACGAGGAGGAGGAAGGGCCCGTAGCACCATCCGGAGAGAACAACCCAAGCGTCCTAGTCGTCGTCATCATCGGCGACGCCATCCTTTGGGTGGAGGCGACGTGAAGGTAATCCTTGATTCGGTCGTCGAGTCTCATCTTGAGGTGTTCCAATCGGTTCTTCAGTTGATCCAGTTGATCCAACCCCAATTGCTTAATGTCGTTAGCGCAGTCCAATTCAGGGCTCTGCAGCAGCTCCCTGTGCCGTTCCTCGAGATTCACCTTGGTCGCCTTGGCAATATCCGACTGTCTCGACAGCTCCATGTATTGCTGGTTAAGCTGCACCACGGTGTTGCTCTTGCCGGAAATAGGCTGATGGCGGAAACTCCCCGAGAGGAACCGGTCGACGAGTGGCTCCACCGAGGGACTGCCAAAAGAATAAGGATTACCTACGGGCGAATAGATGACGATGGCCACCTCGGCGCCGCAAAGAGTGGAGAGGTCGCTAGCCTTGGCAAAGATGCCGGCCTTGCGCTTGGAGAAGCACACGTGACGGGCATCCTCGGATTCTATCTTCTTGATCTCGATCTTCCGACGACCCTTACTGGTGCCTCCATTTTTGACCATCTTGCCTTGCATTGCATGCTCTGACCGTGACAAGGCCGACGGACAGAGATTAAATAGCGGTTGCGGTGCCGGTCGATAGTTGTCAATTTTAATTCTCAAAATTTGGCAGCTTCCAAAGTTGTAACGGCCGCAAAAGCAAGTGTTAATTTCTAATTTTTAAATTTTTAATTCCTTCGGCAGGACCGTACGTGTATTTGTTTGTTGCCTTATCGAGCTTTTAATTAAAATTTTATATATGTTTTTCATTTTTAAATATATATATAGCTACCATAATTGAAATCGACAATATATATGTTGATGCTTTGACTCTTTCTCTGTTTTCTCAGGTTATACAGTACGTTGGATCAGATATGAATGCGCTTTATATGGAAGATATGGCGGTAATTGAGTGAATCGGCCAATCGGATACATCCTTAAATATGGGAAACAACGGTAGTTACCAGATTAATTGAATTTAGTAGATTTGCCAAACATTGAATGTCGATTGTGCCTCCCATAATCCGTTGGAAATAGCAAGCTAAGGTACACTAAAGCCATTGCGACCGAATTAATAAATAAAATTTACGCCTTGCAATACAATAATATAATTAATTATATATGGGTGATGCCGTGCATGCTCTAATCATCCTTGATTCTGCATGCATGCGTTTTAACAAATAAAATTTAGACT
Source organism: Zingiber officinale (assembly GCF_018446385.1). Lineage (NCBI taxonomy): Eukaryota > Viridiplantae > Streptophyta > Magnoliopsida > Zingiberales > Zingiberaceae > Zingiber > Zingiber officinale. The sequence continues at coordinate 189,728 of NC_056001.1, forward strand.
TGAAAATTGTTAATTTCTCTCGATTTATTTGATCGTGTAAAACTCAATTAATTAGTTAGTTAATTATATGATCTATATATGATAGGGTTTCTAAATATTTTTTAAGATATATTTTTAATTATTTTGTTTTTTTTAAGGGAAACTGTATTTTAGGAGAATGAGCCTTAGGCCCATTTAATTAATAAAATAGAGGCCTGATCGATAATTAATAGTCAACTTTATACACCTTTTTGGAACAATTACATAAATATTTTATGATAATTAGTAAACACGATCGATCGAGCTTCCTGTAAATATATAAGGAAAAGCCAAGAAAAAGTTTGTGTTTGAAATTTGCACGATCGAATTAAGAGTACTCTTATAGCTAGCCTTAGGATTGAAGACCTAATAATCCTGATCATCCACTACAAAAATTACCATTATTACCGACTGAATTTTCCGTCGGTATTCCGTCGGTATATGAGACGGAATGCCGACGGAATTTCTGATGTCGGAAGAATTTTGATCGGCAATAACTTTACCGACGGAAAAATACATCCGTCGGTAATTACCGACTGAATATATATTTCCGTCGGTATATTACCGACTGAGATTCTTACCCGTCGGTAAAAAAACAAATGGCGATCAACGGAGACTACCGACGGAAACCCTAATTCCGTCGGTATAATTCCGACGGAATAAGTTTTTCCGTCGGTAAACACCGACGGAATAGCCTTTTCTGTCGGAGAACACCGACGGAAGTAGAGTTTCCGTCGGTGTTTGCCGACGGAAAAGGCTATTCCGTCGGTGTTCACCGACGGGAAATATGTTTCCGTCGGTGTTTACCGACGGAATTAGTTATTCCGTCGGTATTATATCGAAGAAAACCTGTGCTTTTTTCGATAAGTTACCGACGGAAGTTATAATTCCGTCGGTAAAAATCTGGAAAAATTTTGAAATCCAGCCCCTGTTTTGCTAGTTTCCCATATACAAATTTAATACAAATACAAACCATCACAATCGATGGTATCACAAACACAATCCACACAATATATTAACAATATCACAATATAAATCAATCCACAATCTCCAAAATACAACATACAACAAATATATAAACATAACTGAACGACAAATAGAAAATCTCCAAACTATAATAAAATCTAAGTATCAAGTTCTCACAATCAAAAATATCTAAATTTATACAAGTGAACGACAAATACAAAATATCCAAAATACATACCATGATACATCACTTATACATATATCCGAATATAATCCTGTAAAAGTCAAATACAATAGATTATGATTAGAATAACTCGATGCAAATGTAATATAACTCAAACATTGTTATATATGACTAATTTTACTTGTAAAAAAAAAATACCTGGATTATATTTTGGATAACCAATAATAGTGGTGATGGTGAATGTATCAGTATGAACTCCTGAAAAATGTAAAACACTTTAAGATAAGTATCTAATAATATACAATAAATATATTTGACTTAATGAATATCTAAAAAAATATAAAAAATCAAGTTATAGATAAACATACCTCAACAAAATCTAATCATCAGCGGGGTCTGGGTCCGATGGGTCTGGGGTCTCCTCTGACTGGGGCTGCTGTGAGGGGTCCCATCGCAATGATTGCTTGCATCTGGGCCAATGCCTTCTCCTGCAGCCCACTTCTTCTCCCACTTCTGATCCATGGTAGTCATCCGAGTCTTCAAGTCTTGGTTTTCTTTTCTTAATGACTCCACCTCGGAAGAAGAAGAAGAGGAACTTGACGACCCCTAGGAGTCCTCAAGCGATCAAAGACCACCTTCGCCTGGGAACCAAGGTCGTAGAGGAGGAGTTCTTTGTCCTTCCACCCACAACATCATAATAAATTTCATTTATATCCCGGGTGGATAGATCCTGACTCCCCTCCCTCTACTGGTGGCTGAGATGCCTGAGCAACCCTGCTTGTCATTTCCTCCTGTGTAGAAAAAATATACAATTTATATATTATACACAATTAGTAAAGCTAATTAATCATTATTAAAGATTAAATATAAATTAATTCAAACCCCAATGTTCTTTGATCGATCATCAATATATGTGCCATCCTTTCTCTTGTGAGTTTTGAGAAAGATCTCCAAGCAAGTGGGTTGTCTTTCTAAAGAACGCTCCTGCATGCACAAACAAATTTGACTAAAATTATACAAGTTCATTAATAAATAAAAATTTAATTTATATAACTTTAAATTAAAATCACCAGATCCATAGCGTGCTCAACAATGGAACGAGATCCTGATGTATGTCGAGCAGATCCAGTACTCGGACCACCTGGCTCTGTATTCCTATTCGCTCGAGCTTTTAGAGCATTTGTTTGCCATCTTTCTGCAGACCAAGTGGTCGTCCATGCACTCCAAATCTCCTCGGATACATAAGCAGGCCGTGTGCCATCCTTTCTCACATAGTATAATAGGTCTTTGTACAACTTGGCACAATAAATATTCCAAGTTTTTGCAAATTCTACCTCGTATCCCTCCTCCCATGTATATTTTTTCTGCAATTTAAAAATAAAATTTTAGAATATTAAAGGATAAATATAATGTACATATTCAATTTACTTACCACAAATTCTTGATAATAGAAATCCTTAGTTCCAGCATCTACATGTCTCCATGTAGTCCCAGATATGCAGACTCTTTTCTTAAATTTCCGTGTGATATAGGTGGATACTCGATGGCCGTCGGGAGTAAACCTACATATAAGCAATATTAAGACATAAGATATATGTTTTAAATAAAGAACTTGAATTACTAATAATAATAAAAATACTTACGACTCTCCAACAACCCTAAGTACGGTGGATCCACGGAGTGGTGCTGGAAGATCTGCCATGATACCTTATATCTACAAAAACCATATTAGCACACATCATAATAAATCTTTAATAACATGATAAATAAGCAAAAAAACATGATTAAAACATAACTTACTAGATGAATAATAATGCTAAAATTTAATCAATGCTAGACTTTGGAAGCATTTCTACTCAACATTAACAGTTTGTAGGTCGTCGTCGCTAGACTCTGTTAGTTCAACAAAATCCTCACTGCTGGATTTCTCTCCATCATCTATATCCTCGTCAGTGGCATTACCATCTACAAGTAATTGTGATGTAGATTGGATTTGTGAATCAACTGAATGTCTCTCTACTTCGTCATTCTGAAATGCATCATGGTTTTGAGCAGTAATAGTGTTCGGCATTTCTATGGTTGAACGAGACTTCAATCGACAAACAGACAACCATTCACTAGTTCTTCTTCTCTTCGTAGGATATTCAAGATAAACCACCTGACCCGCTTGTATTGCAAAAATGAAAGGTTCAAACTTATTGAACCTTCTGTTTGCATTAACCTCTACTAAATTATAATTTGGATGTATTCTGGTACCTGTTCTTGGGGTTGGATCATACCATGAACATTTGAACAACACACACCTTTTTATCGGTAATGCAGGATACTCAACCTCTATAATTTCCTCAAGTCTACCATAGTAATCAAACTCAGTGTTATTGGTGTCGATAGATCCTTTAACGCAGACACCAGAATTAAAAGTTAATCTCTGCGAATCTCGTTGTCTCACATGGAATTTGAGACCATTAACATAGTAACCCGAATAGACCATTATTTGGCGTAGGGGTCCAGATGCAAGATTCAATATTCTATCATCTTGTACATTAGATATTTTTCGGTCTTTCACCTATCAAAATAGTAATACGAAAAATTAGGACCAAATTTTTATAAATAAATAATTATGAAAATTTCTCTAACTCACATATATTTGAAACCATAATGCAAATTCGGTCTCTAACTTTTCAGCAACCTCACTTGCAATTATTGATGGATTTTGAAGATGTAATTGTTGCTCATACAAGATTTGAAAAAAGATAATTATAAGAAAATTAGGATATCAAGCAATTAACTACAACGAAATAAAAGATTGATTAGAGAAGTTAACTTACTTTTGTAGGGTTTGACCTCATCACAGTTTAAGAGTATGTATGTTCTTGCAGCATGGTATTCTTGTTGAGTTAACCATCTAGAAACAGATGCACCCATTGGTTTACCAGAAAATTTGAAAATAGAAAGCATCGATGGATCTATATTCTGAGTATCATCAGAATTTCTAGGACATTTGCGGTGTCTGGTTTGAACATTATCAGCAAAATAATAAGAGCAGAACGAAGATGCTTCCTCCACCAGATAAGCATTACATATTGACCCTTCATCTCTTGCTTTATTACGAACATTATTTTTTAATTTTCTTAAAAACCTTTCAAATGGGTACATCCATCTGTACTGCACAGGACCAGCTATTCGTGCCTCATATGGTAAATGTACCGGTAGATGTTCCATTGAATCAAAAAAACTTGGTGGAAATATACGCTCCAACTTACAAAGTATGAGAGGAATGTCAGTCTCTAGCTGAATCATATCAACCGTCATAATACACCTCTTGTCAAATCTCAAAACAAGACTCAACTCTGTAAGTGCTTGCCAAACATTATTGGGAAGTAAATCATGAAAAGCTATTGGAATAAGTCTTTGCATGAACACATGACAGCCATGACTCTTCATTCCAAACATCTTTAATTTGTTCATGTCAACGCATCGAGCCATATTCGAAGCATATCCATCTGGAAATTTAATTTCTTTTAACCAACTACATAAAGCTTGTTTACCATCTTTGTCCAATGTATAACAAGCTTTTGGAAACTTATTGGTTGTTTCATTCTGATGCAATTCTGGTCTGTTGACTAGTTCTTTTAATTCTGCACGTGATTTTGCAGTGTCCTTAGTTCTTCCAGGTACATTCATCACAGTGTTGAAGATATTATCAAAGAAATTTTTCTCGACATGCATCACATCTATATTGTGTCGAATGAGTAGATACTTCCAATAAGGCAACTCCCAGAATATGCTCCTTTTCTTCCAACCACACTTGCTCGTCCTCACAAGATACTTATTTATCTCATCAGAATTAGGCTGAGATACTGGGAGTAATCCATAACTATCTATTTGTTCAATGATTTCTTCATCTGAAGCATGGACTGCTGGGGGAGGTTTTCTGACTACAACATTCTTTAGAAAATTTTTCTTATTTCGCCTAAAAGGGTGATCCAGTGGTAGAAATTTACGATGATTATCAAACCAAGATATCTTCCCACTGCAAGGTAATGAAAATGCATCGGACTCTGTCATGCAATGTGGGCATGCTAATTTACCAGCCGTGCTCCATCCCGACAACATTGAGTATGCTGGAAAATCACTGATCGTCCATAATAAGGCCGCATGCAATATAAAATTAGTTTTACTTGCAATATCATAAGTAACCGAGCCTACATTCCATAATTCATTAAGCTCGGCAATTAGAGGTTGCAAGAAAACATCTATCTTATCTTTTGGATTGGCTGGACCAGGAATAAGTACGGTAAGAAACATAAACTCATCTTTCATGCACATCCATGGTGGTAAATTGTACGGTGTTAATATAACTGGCCAAGATGAATATTGTTGTCCCGACTGACCAAATGGTTGAAATCCATCTGCAGAAAGTCCCAATCTCACATTTCGTGGTTCCATTGCAAAGGAGGGAAACACATTATCAAGATGTTTCCATGCAGGAGAATCACAAGGATGACACATTATACCTTCTTCATGCTCATGCTCATGATGCCACACCATGTGGTTAGCTGTAGCAGCAGATGCATACAAGCGTTGAAGTCTAGTAGTTAACGGAAAATAATACATTACTTTCCAAGCAATATTTTTCTTCTTCTTCCCTGGTATGCGATTACGATGCTTAAAACGAGGGTGAGTACAGATTTTACATTCATTCAAATCACTGTCTTCATTCCAAAATATCATGCGGTTGTTTATACAACAATCAATTTTCTCTCAGCAAACCTAAACCTTTCTAATTTCTTTGTTATAGAAGCTATCATCATTATGTTATCGTAGGGAGCAACTCGACATCAATTGACAAATGTCATCGTAACATCTTTATGATGCTTTCATATTCAATAACCTTATTGTAGCTGATAGTTGTGAATGACCAGAAGGAATGCCTTCCCACACTTCTCTTTCACTAGCCTTTAACATTTCATATAGTTGCTGATATTCAGGGGTTGATATTTCATCTATATTCAAATAATCAACTGCATTCATTGCATCTTGAACCATTGATTGCATTGAAATATCAATATTATTTGATGCTTCAGGAGCGATGAAGTAGTCCCGAATCGAACCACCAGATGACCCAATTGGTTCATATATATAAGGCTCTCCGTGGCAATACCAATTGTAGTAATTTGGCACAAATCCATTTCTACATATGTGCATTTTTACGGTATCCTCATCATGAAATGCTCTATTTTGACATTTTTTATGATTACACGGACACCGTAACTCAGAACCATTCATACATTCTGGATGACTTTTAGCAAAATCACAAACTGTTAAACTTCAGCAATAAAATCATCTCTGATAAAACCATTGTCTAATCGATTGTACATCCAAGCTTTGTTCATATACATTGGTATAACCTAAAGAGAATATAAATTGAAACATTATTAAACTTGTTGTACACTTGAAATAAGTTTAAATAAAGAATTATGTGCACAATTTCATCTCACAATCATCATATCATATTACCATAAATCACCTCTACACTAGAACAATTAAATGAAACTATTATAAACATGTTGTTCCTTATAGCATTATCAAACGAAATAATCATACATATATGAGAAGCATCAATCAAACTACATTTTATGCAAGTACAATAGCGAAATTGATCAAAATATGTCATGACACTTAAATTTTCTAGGGTTTACATTGTGCTCAGCTACGAACAGTAACAAAGCACCGCTACAATTGCGAGCAGGCTGCTGGCCGCGAGCAGCGAGCCATGAGCAGGCCGCCAGCCGCAAGCATTGAGGCGCGAGCAGCCCGCTGGCCGCGAGCAGGCCGCGAGCAGGCCGCTGCCCGCGAGCAGCCCACTGGCCGCCGGCAGCGATCAGCGAGCAGGGCGCGGCTGCCGGCGTGTGAAAACACAAACGAGAGAGGAGAATAGAAGATCATACCTGAGAGATCGCCGGAACGGTGTGCACGGGAGGAAAGGGCGCCGCCGAGATCGCTCGAAGAGCCGCCGGAAAATCACCGCCGCCGCTGAGGGAAAGATCGCGCGAAGAGGAAAGGGTATTCTGTGCCCTAAATCGAGATTTACCGACGGAATTATACTTCCGTCGGTACTCACCGACGGAATGATTATTTCCGTCGGTGATTTCCGCTAAGTTAGCGGGCAAGGTTTAGCGAACGCAGAGGAAACGGGTACGGGGGAAATTTCCCGACGGAATCATATATCCGTCGGTATAATATAACCCTAAACCCGTTAATTACCGACGGAATATTATTCCGTCGGTATTCTTTACACCCGGACCCGCCTCTTTACCGACGGAATAATAAGTCCGTCGGAATACCCAAAATTCTAACGACGATTTTATGCTACTCGCCGACGGAATTAAGAATTCCGTCGGTAATCACTGACGGAATTACCATTCCGTCGGTAAACACCGACGGAATTCTTAATTCCGTCGGTGTTTACCGACGGACCTAAACCCCGTCGGTACGTACCGACAGAATTATATTCAGTCGGTATATGCCGACGGAGTTAAGATTCCGTCGGTACTCCCGTCGTTAAACTCATGTATTTTTGTAGTGATCCACAAATTGTATGCATTGCACTTGATCCTGTTCGAAAGCTGAATCGATGGATGCTGGGGATATGACATTCCTGTTGACTGGTCGAAGACTCTGAAGGCGTAGATCTACCGCTGACGTCGACCTGCAAGCACAACGTCAAGCCGGGGAGGGGTTCCCCGACGATGACCCTCCGACACTCATGTAAGATCTCCGGTAGAAAGAAGCAAAGCAAAGAGGAAACGAGAACTGTAGCTAGAGTAAAGAAGTGAGCATATCTCCGTCGAAGTCTGGGGTCTTTATATAGGACTACCCAGAAGTGCATGTGCGCTCCCCGAGGTGTGTGCGTTCCTCAAAGCATACCTGGAATATAATGGACGTGTCAGAAAAACGTTTTTGCCGTCATACCTTAGTAGCACGAGCATATCCATGATGTGACAGTGGAAGCTTCCACCGTACGATTCTCTGTCTGACCATACCGCCGACCATGCCGTCTGTCGGTGACACTGGTTCCTAAAAAGATATCGTCAGCTACTCATTTCGTCTTTTACCAGGCCGAGCGGAGGGACCTCTCGGCTAATGCCTTTCGGGCGACACTGTGGCGGGACCGAGCGAGGTGTCCGCTCGGCCTATCATCCTACTATCCCAGTTCCGTCTGGCTGAGTGAAGATACCACATCTACCAGGCCACAGTTGCGTTCCCCATTCGACAAGGGGGGTCGCTCGACCCTCATTCCTCCCTATTAGAGTCATGCTTGAGTCTTCTGAGCGTCGGCAGTTCGGCATCAGGCCGAGTTATGATGTGGAATCGGACACACATGTCCGCTCAGCCGGATGCTTTCGACGTTGACCGTTGACTTTGACCCCCACGTGCCCCGTCTTCTTACTATCGGATCACACCTCGTTCTATACCGACCCCACAGCACGGTGGCACACATGTAAAAGTTGTTGGATATTTGAACTTTAATGGACCAATATCGGTTTTGTGGAAAAATCGGAATGTCATCAATAGATAGAAGTCATAATTGACTTCAAAATTGAAATCTACGTTTCGCGTAGATAGATTTAGACTATTAATTTACTCAAAATCGATTAAAGGTGAATGAGAAATTAATTGTTTAAAGTCGGTCCAACTAAACATTAATTACTCATTAATGATATATAAAGAAATGCATGGGAGAATAGTCCCACATCGAAATTTTTTGATGTGCATTCTTTGCTTATTAATGATGCTATGTTAATGGAGTTAACTCAGAAAAAGACCAGGTGCTCTCTTCTCAGGGGCGAGCAGGTGTGAGCCCGCCACATGCGCACGTGCGCAATGGGCAGCGTTGGATCGAATGGATCAGTAGATTCAGATCCGATGGCTGATGACAATAGGCGAGATCTGAGGATCACAACTCTTCAGATCTGATGGGTAAGATTAAAGTGGGATATGTGAATGGTTATAACTCTTCAGAATGGACGATCCAGATCGATCCAGCCCAAATTCAACCTCTTCATTTGGTATAAATAGAACTCTCCAGATGCTGAAAAATTAATTTCGAATAATCGAATTCATTTATTCTACTCTCTCCGGTCTCGAAATTCGGAGTGCTATGATTCCGAGACGTTCGTCGTTGTATCTTGGGAACGAATTGCTGCTATCCGTTAGCACCGTAGCGAAGTAATACGATCAATATCAATTTGCGCACTCCGAGAGATACCGGACTCAACAAAAGTGTTATTGCCTTGTTACACAAATATTATTTATTTAATTTCCTCTCACGGCCTGGCCACGCCTCACCTCACCTCACCTCGTGGCTCTTGCTATATGAGAAACATTATAAGTTCCCTACGGCCACGCCACATATAGCTACGCTCACAGCCGACACCACCACCAAAATCCACACCTAAACCCAAATCAAGCTTCGTCTTCCAACAAGCAATTAACATGGGAAGAGCGCCGTGCTGCGACAATGCCAACGTCAAGAAAGGCCCCTGGTCGCCGGAGGAGGACGCCAAGCTCATTTCCTACATCCACCAACACGGCACCGGCGGTAACTGGATCGCCCTCCCCCACAAGATCGGTACAAAATTATAATTATATCAATTAATCACATCCCTGCTTTATTCTAAAATAATTAACTAATTAATAATAATGCCCCGGCCGGTCCTATTATATTATTCAATATATATAATCGATCGAACTCATTTACTTGATCGATTCACTAGCTAGGCCTGAAACGTTGCGGCAAGAGCTGCCGCCTCCGATGGCTCAACTACCTCCGCCCCGACATCAAGCACGGCGCCTTCTCCGACGAGGAAGACCGAATCATTCTCGACTTGTACATGGCCATCGGTAGCAGGCAAGTAATTAATCAACCAATTAAACGCACGTACGTCCAATGTTAATTCCTTGCACTAATTAATCATTCTAGCTAGCTACTTGCCTTCCTGAATTATATAAGGTGGTCTATAATTGCCTCCCAATTGCCCGGTCGGACCGACAACAACGTCAAGAACTACTGGAACACCCGGCTCAAGAAGAAGCTCTTCGGCAAGACGCCAAGAGAGCCCGCCGGTGCTGGCCGCGGCCGGAGCAAAGAAGCTAATATTAAGGCTGCTGACGGGGATGAGGCTTCTAATTCCGTTATTGCAGTTTATCCCAGCTGCAGCGACTGGACGCAGACGCAACCGGGTAATCCACTGTCGTTGTCGACCCAGATTGGACCGGGTCCATCTACGATTTCCCAGCAACAATTGTTTGATGAACCGGCCGGAATTGGCTCGTCCGGTTCTGGTTCCTCGCAGGAAAATTTAAATTTGCACGGTGGTGACTTCTCGTCGACCGAGCTCGATGAGATTCTGATCCGGTTCGGCCAGGGAATAGATGGCCCGTACGACGTCAAGAGCAGCGTAACTAGTAATCTTAATCAGATGGAGAACTTGAACTGGATCGACGATCTGGATGTGTCTTGGCTTGTTATTGATTAGTGGTTGTGATTTGAGTTTAGGCATGCACTCCATGTAGATTTAATTATATTTGTTGTATTTATCGGTCGAGAGATGTGTCACTGTATTTCTTTTTCTTTTTCTTCAACCAATTAATTGTCTAATAATTGAACAACCCATCAATTATGTGGTCATTAATTAAATGAGATTTTGATTTATCTATGGCATCAAATTTGCCAGTTAATCTGAGAATAAGTATTGTTATTTTAGCTTCTTTCATCAACAATCGCAGAAATAGTCTTGATATGAATTAAAGAACGAATTAATTATGAAAGCGATGAGAAAATAATTTGAAGGCTGTTAAAAGTGGATCCGAATATTCCTGCTGCATCAGGCAAACACGCGCGCGCGCGCGCGCACACAATGTGAAGCCTTAAAACAATTGACATCATGTGCCCTCGAACCAGCCCTTCTGCTAAATAAATCATGGGATATATGCGAATACAGTCCAAGAATCGGAAGAATCTGAACTATCCTTGTTATAAGCAAATTCGTGCAATATCAAAGGATTCACGATGCTTAATTAATTGCATGGAATAGACAGTCACCAGCAGACACTTTGTCGTCAGCTCTTGGCATCAACCATCCACACTCCTAATAATTAGCACCTAATGGTCATTATTTAATCCTTGCTTTGATTTGATGATTCTAGTCCAAGGAGAAGTTGTCCGCAATGCCTCTGCTTGAGTTGTCAAAGGAAGTAAGACAATGATTTTAACTTAAAATTGGAGAGGTAGTGCGCAAGACGGGTGGTGATGTGGTTGAAATTGGCAAAAGACTTCGTAGAAAAGAGAAAGATGATGAATGGAACAGGAAAAGAATTTTGAGTATCTTTCTCTTCTCTTCACATACTCAAGAGAATAGATAGAACGTCAGTATCCAAAAATCAAGGAAGGGGTCCCTGATGAAGGTCCTCTGACGCTCAAGTCAGTATGATGTCCGAGCGAACAAATGGAGAGAAGAATAGTAGAATGCGTGCACGTAAGTAAAACTGTTATAAAGCATGTGTACCTTGCCAACAGAGAGAACTCCCCTTTATATACCACCTCTCATAACCTCCACAATCATGAGGTGGTAGACAATATGAGAGGTTGTCGAGTATGAGGAGACATACAGCCTGAGTGATGTACAGTAACCATCTGAGGAATCTTTCGTTATCCATATGTACACCTTTTTTTATCTTTTATAACTTACGTCATTAATGAGACAATTAAAGGAATATACTGTCATAAGTTGTCGGCTAATGAGAAGTGTAATCTCGTCGAAAAAGGTTCTAGTGAATGCTCATATTGTAAGCACTCTGTGGTAGTTTTAATGTGATCAACTAAGTCAAGTTAGGTCATATTGTGATTTGATCCTTATGTCTGAGTGTGCAGGAACTTAGGAGCACAAGAAGTCAAGCGAAAGACACAACTAGCGAGAAGAAAGGTACAGGAGAGAGTTTACAGGCTCGATGCGTCTGAGTGACGAGTTACTGTGAAAGAGTACGCTAGCAGACGAGAAGGGAGTGCACGGTGCTTTCGAGGGACAAGAAACCAGAGCGGAAGATTTTTGAGGAAAAGGTCGGAAAATAGGTTCGGATGAGCCATATTCCTAATGGCCGAAATCACCTAAGTAAACGGAGCCGGAACGGGAGGAAGATAGGATAGTCAACAAACATGTTGAATGTCCAGTCCAGACCCTTGGGGGCAGCCAAGGCACCCTAGGCTCGTGCCCTGGACGCAGGCTGAGTTAGCTTGGTCTGAGTGCCCGGACCTGGCCAGGCGCTCAGACCAGAAAAATCCTATCTTGGACAAGCCATTGCGATGTGGATAAAATTTTATCCATGTCCAGGCACCCGGAGCCATTCTAACTCACTGAGCAACTTGATCAGTAGGCAATAAATAGAGTTTTTGTCAAAGTTGTTGACACAACACACTTTGTACTCTAAGTTTTGTTCTGTTTTCACTTTCTGAGCATTATTATCTTGTATGAGACTTCTCCGCCTCCGACGTTTTGTTCGAGAAGGAGATTGTCTAGCTGAGCTTAATTTCCTTAGAGTAGCAATATAATCTCCTGATTGCCAACCAAGTAAATGATTTGTCTCGTACTAATTTTTGTTATTCTATTTATTCCTTTTAATTAAGTGTATAATTGTGAAGCCTGATTATTTGAGAAAGGTGTTTACTTGTTTTTTATTATGCAGGACAATTCGCCCCCCTACGCTGGCCGCAAGGGACCAACACATTATAATAGAGAAATATTCTTTGACAAACAGTTGTTATTCTGATAAGTTGTTGTGATTTTTTGATCATGTTATTTGTTGAGTGTAACTCCGCCCATGATGACCAGTCATGGCCGGTCCCAAGCCCGGATAAAGGAGGAGGGTTGCGTTAGGTTGTCAGCCAGCGTCAAACTATGGCAAATATTTCATGAATGAATCCATTAAACTATTGTGCTAATGCTAGGTTGTTCCCCGGAAGGAACGCGTTGCAGGGTCCGACTGTAACGTCTCGGCAAGGACCGCTACATCTCTAGAACTCGTGTGTAGTGATAAATATGCAAGAGTTCGCGTTACAGGGTCCGACTGTAACGTCTCAGCAAGGACTGCTACATCTCCATGAGAACTTGGGTGTAGTGTTAAATAGGCAAGAGTTCTCACACCATAGGTTAGATAAGAACAAATATGATAGGAAAACTAATAATCTAAGATTTGGAACATGGAACATAGGAACTCTCACTGGTAAATCAATGGAGGTAGTAGATATGATGATTAGGAGAAAAATTAATATTTTATGTGTACAAGAGACAAAATGGACAGGTGAGAAGGCAAAGATGATAGAGAACTCGGGTTTTAAGTTATGGTACACTGGAAAGAGTAAAGCAAGAAATGGAGTGGGTATTATTGTAGATAGTTTGTTAAAAGATGAAGTTGTAGGAGTAGTTAGAAAAGGGGATAGAATTATAACCCTTAAGATAATAGTGGCGAAAGAAACTATGAACATAATTAGCGTATATGCACCACAAGTAGGATTAGATGAAGCTACCAAATTAAGATTTTGGGAGGACTTAGATGAAATATTACAAAATATTCCACCAAATGAAAGGATTTTAATAGGAGGTGATTTAAATAGGCATGTCGGAGTGAAAAAAGAGGAATATGAGAGACTACATGGGAGTTATGGGTTTGGAACGAGGAATGAGGAAGGGAAAACTATATTAGATTTTGCGATAGCATATGACCTTATATTAGCTAATACGTTTTTTAAGAAAAGAGAAGAACACTTAGTCACATTCAAAAGTGGGAATAATAAATCGCAAATTGACTTTATTATGGTTAAGAAGAAGGATAGAAAGATTTGTAAAGATTGCAAAGTCATCCCTGGAGAAAGCTTAACTACCCAACATAGGGTAGTAGTGTTGGATATTCGCCTCAAACATAGTATCAATAGAAAGAAAATATATACAATTTCTAAAATTAAGTGGTGGAAGTTAAAGGATGGGAAGCAACATATATTTAAAGAGAAGGTAGAAGTACAAGCATTAGGTGAAATATACGATGACTCTAATACAACATGGGATAAAATGGTATCAAAGTTGAAAATAGTAGCTAAGAGTGTCCTCGGTGAGTCAAAGGGGCATGCACCGCTAAGTAAAGAATCTTGGTGGTAGAATGAGAAAGTACAAGAGAAAGTGAAGGAAAAACGAATAGCTTATAAGGAATTATATATTTGTAAGAACGAGGAAAATTTTAAAAAATATACAATAGCCAAGAAAGAAGTTAAGAAAGTAGTGAGTGAAGTAAAAAATGAAACTTTTGAACGGTTATATCAAAAATTGGATACAAAAGAAGGGGAAAGAGACATCTATAGAATAGCTAAAGTGAGAGAGAAAAACAAGAGATCTTAGCCAAATAAAATGTATTAAAGATGAATGTAATAGGGTATTAGTAAGCGATGGAGAAATAAAAGAGCGATGAAAGAGGTATTTTCATCAACTTTTTAATGAAAGTTTAGGAGACCAACTTAACTTAGGTAATTTAATTAGGTCAAATGAGAATCGAAATTTTAATTTTTATCGTAGAATTCAAACTTCAGAAGTAAAACAAGTTTTAAATGAGATGCACATTGGAAAAACCGTTGAACCAGATCATATTCCGATAGAGGTATGGAAGTGCTTAGGGAAACAATGTATTGAATGGCTTACAAAATTATTTAACATGATATTGAAAACGAAAAAAATGCCTGATCAATGGAGGATAAGTACTCTAGTTTCCTTATATAAGAATAAGGGAGACGTACAAAATTGCACAAACTATAGGGGTATTAAACTAATGAGTCATACTATGAAACTTTGGGAAAAAGTAATAGAAAAAAGATCAAGGAAGGAAACCATAGTGACAGAAAATCAATTTAGGTTCATGCCTGGAAGGTCAACAATAGAAGCTATACATCTTCTTAGACAATTAATTGAAAAATATCGGGAGCAAAAATAAGATCTACACATGGTATTCATTGACTTAGAAAAGGCATATGATAGAGTTCTAAGAGAAATTATATGGAGAATTTTAGAAAAGAGAGGTGTTAGCGTAACATATATTGAACTAATTAAGGATATGTATGAGGATGTAACGACCAGAGTAAAGACTTCAGACGGAGTAACTGAAGCATTTCCAATAAAGATAGGGTTACATCAAGGATCAGCTTTAAGTCCCTATCTTTTTACATTAATTATGGACGAACTCACTGCACACATTCAAGACACAGTACCGTGGTGCATGTTGTTTGCAGATGATATTATTTTGGTAGATGAGACACGTGAAGGAGTAAATGCTAAGCTAGAATCTTGGAGGGAAACACTAGAAGGGAAAGGTTTTAAGTTTAGTAGATTAAAGACGGAATATATGGAATTTAAGTTTAGCAATATTAGAAGTAATGAAACAATTGTTAAGATAGGAGAGGACGAGTTGTCTGGAACCGAGAGATTTAAATATTTAGGATCATTTTTACAAAATGATGGAGGGATTGAGAGAGATGTCTTACATAGAATACAAGCAGGATGGATGTGTGGACATACGAGGATGGACAAAATAATAAATGAGAGCATTAGAGAGAAAGTATGAGTTGCATCTATTGAGGAAAAACTCAGAGAGACACGTTTAAGATGGTACGGACATGTACTTAGACGACCAATAAATGCTCCAGTTAGGCGATGTGAAACTATGATAAACATGCATATAAAACGAGGAAGAGGAAGACCAAAAAAGACTTGGTTAGCAACAATAAAACAAGATAAAATTTATTTAAATATAGATGATGATATAATAGGAGATAGAGCTCAATGGCGTAAAAGGATTCATACAGCCGACCCCACCTAGTGGGAAAATGCTTGGTTGTTGTTGTTGTTGTTGTTATTTGTTGAGTGTATCCCGGCCGAGTCTTTAAACCAGCTGACTGTATAGTCATCCTTCCCTTAAGCCACTTGGTTATGTATTAGGTGTTGCTGAAGATCTGCTCTGGAAGTAATCTAAAGCAAAATCCCCTAGGTCCAGTTGGTTCTATGACTGACCATCCATATACTAGGATACTTGCCTCTTCAGAAATGGGGAACTGTGTCCTGAGAGATTTGATCGATACTTTAAGTCGATCGTCCATATGAGAGAAGACCTGCCTTGAGAGTGAGAACCTGATATCTGAAAATTCGGCCAAGTTTATAAGGAGAGTTATTTTATACTTATCTTCTGTATGTATAAGAGACGAGCATACAGAGCTGTATAAATTTAACCGAAGTTATTACTGACCAGCTATATGAAAGATGATTGCATGTAAGAAAACTCTTAGGGTGCGTTTGGTTCAAGTCATCATGTATAACCTTGGTTATGTGATTAATCACATAACCAAGGTTATAGGGAATAAAACATAACCAAATGTTGTTTAATTCAACTTAGGTAATGCAACAAAAACTTGTTTGTTTGAAGGTTTTAATGAATACCCTAGTTTAATATTTTACCGTATTACCCTCAGTTACAAAACCAACTATACATAATATTATTATTATTATTATTATTATTATTTATTTATTTATTTATTATTATTATTATTTATTTATTTATTTATTTTTAATGTTTTTTTACTTTTCTTTTTCCGGTATATTTTTTACTTTTTTATGTGTTTTTTATTTTTTAATGTTTTTATATTTTTTTATTATTTATATTTATTTTTTTTATTTTTTTACATTTTTTAAATTTTAATTTTTATTTATTTATTTTATTTTTTATTTTTAAAATTTTTAAAAAATTTTATATTTTTATAATTTTTTTTTAAATTTTTTAACTTTTTTATTTTTTATTTTTATTTTTTTTATTTTTTAAAATTATTTATTTTAAAAAATAAATTTTTAAATTTTTTAAAACATTTTTTTATTTTTTTACATTTTTTAATATTTTTTTTACATTTTTTCTCTTTTTTTCATATTTTTTCTTATCGAAGGGTATTTTTGGTAAAAAAAATTCGTTAACCCCGGAATTAACAAAAACCTTAGTTTTCTGAGGTTTTCCGATTCTGGACTGCATGACCCTTTTGCTGACGTGTTGGGCATGGAACATTACTTGGGAATCATCGAATACCTAAACCAAACAAGGTTTTTGTTGATAACCTTAGATGGATAACCAAGGTTATCAAGAATAAACCCGAACCAAACGCACCCTTAGGGTCGACCGACATTAGGGTCAACTAGTCATATGCTGAAAGATCTGTACTGAGTGGGAAGTTAGGTCCCCTTACTCCGACAGATAATATGCCTAGCCGGATTTATAATAAGTCAGATTTTCCTTAAATTCGGTCGACTATAGGTTGCTTGGATATATATTAGATATTTTAATACAGGAACGACTTATAGACCGATCGTTCTCATTATGAAGATCGAAGCATTGGATGAATAGTAAAATCCTATTGAGAATAACACGCCACCTGCCGCTTCTCCTTGATCTTGACTACCGCACTTAAACTGCTACGTCATATTTAGGTCTCTTCATAACATCCCGTATCTGATAGCAAAATTTTAATGCAGTTGTTTTGTTTACTTCACGTGGCAAAAAGGTGAAGCACTCATCCTAGGTGCTCCTCTAATCTGTCCAAAGGCATTTGAAAGGAGATTATTCTCTCATGATTCGATCCATATTTTCTTGTAACAATCTATCTTACCAACTCAGATTATGCCCGTGGAGCCCTTTACTTAATGATTTAATAGACTGTCATCAATTGCACGTTGATTTGCTTCCGATTGGATGGCAGGGAGGGGCGCTAATCGTGCCAAGGTAGATATCGACAGAGATGATGTCGTGTGAGGCATGAAAACAGACGAATGAGCAGAACAGGGGGATTGTTACGGTCACACTGGAAGTAACATCTCCCTAAAGGAAGAAGTAAAGGCTAAGTATACGATTTTGCTTGATTACGTTAAGAAAAGATTTGATGAGATGTTTAGCTCGACATGAGCTTCACGAGAGTGGTAAAAAAAAATATATGATTTAGAGGAGGTTGGATGGAATTGGTCATTGTCAAGTGAGTTGAGTAATTCTCAATATGAATGGCATCTGCGTCACTCTGCAAACTTTAGGACAAAAGCTTGCAATTAGTTCGAACTTCAAAATCCGATTCTATTTTAGTGGAAATTATTGCCATTTTGTATACATTTTATATTGATATTAACTCAATACTGCAAGCACCCGATTGGCACATGACGTTTATGGAACTTCTTTTAGAGTTGAATTAATTTATTCAGATTTTGACACTAAAAATACAAACAAAAAGGTGATTTCAGTTGAAAAAGACGCTGCAACAATTCTTTTCCAAAAGAGGGTTCTGAGACCTAGAAGACACTTTCAGAAAGGTGCAGAGCCTCGCCCAACAGGAATTCTGCCATAAACTAGTACTAAACGATGTAGTAGAGCCTTAGCGCAATTAATAAAACAATAGATAGCTTTTAACATCCAAAGCAGTAACTCAAGTAGCTATTCTACAAGTGCCAAAGCCTCGGCATAGCAAAATCCTTCCCCCTAGGAGAAGACCAGAGGCCAGATCCACGGGATCACCAATCTCGATCTATTACAAAGAAGTATGGTTACTAATACCTAAGGCACCCTTCACAATATCCCCTAAAAGTTGAATTACTAACGGAGTTTTAGGCATCTGTCCAAGCGGCAAACATTGCCATGTGCGGCAAGGGCAGTCCAGGCCTTAGCTGTGTTGACGGCATCCATGAATTCAATGTATGACCCACGAACTTTGGTGGAGTCTTGGCGAAGAGCAAGGAAACATCTGCCCTATCTGGATTTCCTTCTCGAGAGTTTCTCGAGCCCGTAACAAGTGGCATGGAGTTAAATCCTTGTCCGATGTTCAGATTGCCTGACTCATTGATACCTTGCGCTGAGCTATCCATGGCTCCGACTAGGCTGTGAAGGTTGTTAACAAAGGGTTCATTTTGGCATTCAGAAATGCTAGTTATGAGTTTCGGGTTTTGTTCTTCGAGGACTTGGGATGTCTGGTCGGAAGACTGACAGTGATAGAGGGTGGTTTTCCAATCAGAGCAACTTGTGTTGTTTTCTGCAGTAGAATCAAACTCTCGGTTGCTACTATGAGCTGATGGAGCAACACCATGGGCCTCTACGTTCTCGGTTCTTCTTGCGAGTTCGCCAGCTAGAAGAGTGCTACTCGCCATGATCTTCTCCACATCATATCTTGAAATGTTAAAGTTTGTGACAGCATTCAAGCTGCGGAACTTGATCGCAGCAATGTCATATGCTTCAGCCGCTTCCTCTTGAGTACCTAATTAATACACTTAAAGTGTGAAACAGTAGAATGCTTAAAAAAAGATGATCGAAGAGTTAAGTTCTAGGAGAAAGAATAGTAAGCATCAAAAGTAGCTTCTAATAATCATCCTCGCAACTTCGCGAATGCTTTCTATTATTTTGTTGCCACTTTACTTTTTCTTTTCAAAATAAAGGTGATGAGTGGGTCAAACGAAGACTTTAGGGTCCCTGAAATATCAGCCTTGTGAAAAGCACAACTATTTGCCAAAAAAGTCTTGCTCTAGCGAGCATGCTTGGCCCCAAAAGCACTCTCTCTCTGTTTTTTGTTCTTCAGAATTGTTAGGCAATCAACATGTCAAAGATTTAGCAGCAATATCATGATTGGAAGTTTGACTTGGAAAGTATTTGCATGGAATGGTTGCCACACTTGGATCAGAGCCATGCAAGAAGATGATAAACCAGCTGCAGCCCAAATTAAAAACTCACTGAAGGTTCCTAGATAAAGATCCTTATTTCCAGAGACCCTCCCGATCCTAGCTTGCCACCTTCCATGTTGGTGATGTCTGGAAATATATCACGAGTTGAATAAACATATATGCTAATGGACTATATATGAGTACTACTGAAAATTGACCTGGTGACTCCCCGGTATATCGATGCTCCACGCGAAAAGCCACTGCTCTTCCTGCGAATAAAAGAGATCGAGCACGTTGTAAATCATGAGCAACGCGTTAATTAAGTTCCATTTCGAATTAACCAACTGTGAAAAAGAAAAAGTATTTATGGTTTCGACCTTCTTAGATGAGCAACATATTCCTGCCTGCTCATGTTCTTCATTTCTTCAATTTCTTCATGGTAATCTTCCAGCTGCATGCACCAAACCATAAATAGTTATCACTCGATACATATTTTCAGACAAGTTAAATCTTTGACAGTTTACCGGGAAGTTGATATGAGTGTTTGTGCCCCAATACTTCAGAGCAGCCAAATCATAGGCTCTCGCAGCTTTCTCTTCCATGTCATACCCCCCTGTGATACAAAATGCTAAGATATCGTCTTGCATGCTGAAACAGGAAATGAATGCTAGAATTTGGATGAGTGACAGAATTAAGCATACCCAAGTAAACTGCTCCCGACCCAACAAGTTCATCATTATCATCCAATGCATACCCGGACAAGAAAACAATTAATTTAATAAGAAGAGAATTCGAAGTGTGAATGAATAATTACTTCAATAGTGATATATGGCTGTGTTTTATAATCTAACCTTGCCTTCCTTTCCTTGTTTGCCCTTCTTTTTTGCAACTATTGTCCCAGAGATGAGCTTCATATCTTCCAGTCCACCTGTGCCTGTAGCAAGTTCAACATTCTTTACTGGAAATGCTCTCGATCACCATAAAAAAGAACGGTGACACTAGACGGTATCGTATCATATGCAGCAACAAAAAGAATTTAAACAAAAAGAGAAAATAAAAAAAAGGGGAAATGTAGAACTTGTGCATGCAGTGACCTGGTGACACCCCTGTACTGAGACGTTCGCTGCCCAAATGTATCAATCGACTTGCGGTGATGAACAGGGTGCTTTTGACCTCCTCTCTTTTTGGTAGGGTCCAAGATCCCGTAGTCGGTGGCTTTGGCCGGACCAAAAGGCTGTGGAGCCGTGACACAGCTCGACTGCGAAACAGGGCTCATGGACAGGCTCAAGGACTGCAAATCCCCATTGCCCACGGAAGCAACCGGAACGACAGGAGCAGCCATCGGAACCTGATACGTCGTGTCATGGCTGGTGAGCGGAGCAAAGATGGCATCTTGGTAGTGGGGGAAGTGGTGATGGAGGATGTGCGAGGCTGAGGAAGTGAGAGAGTGTCTCAAGTCCAAGCTTAAGACCGTTGCTGCTTCCCGGTTGTGGGTCCCCAAGTTTGGACCACAGCCTAAGAAATCTTCCAATTTGGGAGATGGAGATGCCACCATTCCTACTCACACGAATGCCACAAGCCATGAAAAAGGAAGCATAAGTTTAAGATTCTTATGCGATCGAGCTGAATAAAAAAAGATGCTTATTTGACGATGAAATTTCGAGTTTTAAAACGAATTGAACCTTGTTGTTGGGATCTGCTGAGAGCTTCCATGAGGCAAAGCGAGGAGCCATTGGACTTGAGTAGTGGAATGGAGGAGACCTGAGAATAGTGGCGGTATCCTAATCCTCCTCCGCCCTCGCCGAGGCCATAGATGAAACTAGAGCCGGTCAATGGAGGAGCGACGAAGAAGGTGTCAGTAGAAGAGTGGGATCGGTGATCAGCTGCAGCGACCTCCATGTTCATATGAGGGGAGAGAGAGAAGCCCAACCAGGCATTATTGGTGCCGCTGTTTGCGTTGTTCATGGACTTCATCTTCTTCTGCGTATTGATCCAAAGGAGGGATTATTTTTAAAAAGCCCCAGGGTGAGGCAGTTCAATCATTGGGGAGGGCATGCACGGCGGGCGTAATCATCCTTCTGCCTTCTTCTTGCAATGAACCCATGATATCCACCATCACTGTGTCACCCAGACACCCACCCACCATTGCAATTTGGGTTTGTGTTCAAACTCTGAGCTACTAAGTTAAGCTCCATGCATGGCCAAGACCCAAGATATAAGCAAAGAGCTAGGAGGAATGTAAGGAGGCTTTCAAATAATCAAAAGAAGAGATCGGAAGAGGAAGCGGTCATTAACATTTCAACTCTTCGTTTGTTGTGTTGGTGTTTGAAAGAGAAATTGATTGAGGTGCAAATACTGCCCAGAGTTACATGTCTACAAAAGTCGTTCAATTAAGATTAATAAATTCTCATGATTTATTATTTTGGGTAATGTTAAATGGTTAGAATCTAGTTACCCAGAATATATACATGCATGTGTATGTAGGGACATTTTAGTAATATCATATATATATATATTAATTACATGTATATACATGCATGCATTATGATTGATAGATAAAAATTTCTAACGGATCAGATTCTGACCAACAAGACCTACTCTATTATTTTTCAACGTGTGTAAGGTCACGGACAGCAAAAGTGACTACTTTACGTTTTTTAACCATCACAGCAACAGAAAATCCCGGGACAATGGTGCAGCTTAGTTAATTGAGCATTTCAGGATTGAATCTATCTATGAATTTTTTCTAATGAAATGATGATTCTAAAACTGTTAACCGTTTGGATGGATCTTTATAAATACTTTTTTATTTTTCTTAATTATTCACCGATTGAATTCTATAAAAAAAATTTCAGTATAAATCAAGAGGCGTTCCTAATGCATGGTTTGCTAGCGCAGTATTAATCAACCGTCTATGCAAAAAAAAAATAATAATAAATCAATTTTTAAAAAATTAATACCCCGTTCCACCGCATCATAAATAAAATAAAATAATATAATATAATATATCAACTTGACACCTCGTCATAGTCGTCGTAGCACTAGAGAGGAGATCCTCTGGACCGCTTTTTACGGTCCAGAGGAGGCTCCCTTACCATGCATTGGTGGGGATGTATAGTCCCCACCTATTTTACATGTGGGTACTATGCATTCCCACTAATACATGATAAAAATGATTCAGAAGATCTACAATACCTACTCATCTTTGTGCAGCTGAGGAATGTAATTTGACATGCCCATTTTACTTCCAATTGACAAAGATGCATGCATTAAACATTTCTCCTTCTCTTAAACGCCTGCCTGAGCAAATCACCAAAAGATTTGCTCAGACAAAGAGGTGATTGGAGAAAGATATTGGACGTGTAGATTCGGTAGATCGAGACAACAGGTTTCATGCACGATCACATGTTTTTTTGCAGACAAAGTTTCTGAACACGGCAGGCGCTTCGCCCGGGAGAATAGAATCTAATTTTGAGAGCATTATCGATTCCTTAGCGCAGTGATGCTCATGCCATAGAAGAGATGAGGAAAAATTATGGTGCTCAAAGCCAGCCTTCAACTCTAGCGAGATGGTCTCTTTCAGATAGGAATCCTTTGGTCTAGAATTCTTAAATCAGTCCTGGTCTCATGTTTATTTATTAGCTGGATGAATTAAACCTCATCTATTTAACAGGTGAAATTCAGTTCATCTAATAAATAAACAAGGTCTTTTTTAATTCAGAAAACTTTAAACTAGAGGATCTGACCTCATCTCTTTCAACGGCAGAATGAAACCACCATTCGAACGCACTTTAATTTATGTGGTCTTTTTTCTGCTGTTCATGTGTCAGACAGATATAGGTAATGGAAGGTTGGCAATGAGAAGTGAAATCTAAATATAAATCTCCCATGATATAGTTAATGTCCATTGGGTTTGGGTGGCCATGCATCGTAACATTATTCTTCGTGATAACTTCTTCGTGTTAATCTTGGGATAGATTGATGGGGATGTTGGGAATGAACGTATTCGTCTTTTTATCACAATGATAATCTTTGGGATGATTTAGTAGTTAATTAGTACATAAAGTGTTATCATCATGAGATCTGAAGTTCAAATTTCGATAAAGTCGAGGTAAATATTTCCTTTATGTATTAATCACTATTCTAAAGACTAATAGTCGTCCATGATTTACCTCCTCCGTATTAATCGTAAGAAAGATTGTTGAGATCGTTGGAAACGAAAGTAGTCATCTTTTATTATCATGATACTCTTAAGTAAACACTTGTAGAGAATTTAGTCGATGGCGACTAAATAGGTTCCAAATAGGGCATGCCTGAAATGTCATCGCTCCCATTAATGTCTGTCTTGACCTTCTTTTCAACCAAAGGTGAAATTCATTTCGACCTTAAAATTTTACCTTTTCTAAAAAATATCTTCTAGATTTTTAAGATGAACAGATATACTTACAAGTTTAAATAATTCTTTTATCATTTACTCATAATTATTCAAACTGTAGCCCGGGGAAAATGATATTGACTTTTTTAAAACAAAATTCCACTGGTCTTCTGCTAATCTTAAATTTTAAAAATATTTAATTTAAGAAATAGATAAACTTTTAATAGTGAAATAAATTTTTTCTCACTTCTCTGGATTACCTATTAATTATTAAAAATTAATATTTACTCAAGCATATGTATGAATCATGCTGTGCATTAAATCATATTTATACAAAAAAAAAAAAGAATCTCATTCTCAATTAAAAAGAAACTAACTGATTTACGTATCAACTTAAGAGTACGAGAATTCGATTAAGTTATTATTTTTTTATCATTATAGTCAGTGAGATATTAATAAGTTTAATTATTATACATCATCTGGAAATTGCGAAATAAATCTGAGACTCAGGTGACTTCGGGCATTTTAATTCTTAAAAGTGAGTCGAAGCATCCGATATGTGATGATCATCCATAAATATACACCAAACGGGTGTATAGATATGTATATAGGGTAATGCTAAATGGTCAGAATTTGGCCAATTAGAATTCATGCATGCATACATGTATAAGGGTATTTTGGTAATATCATATGTATATATTAATTACATGTATACACATGCATGCATTATGATTGAAAAATAAAAAATTTTAACTGGTCAGATTCTGGCCAACAAGATTTACTCATATATATATTAGAGCATCTGCATCAGATACCCTATTTAAATATTTTACCTTAAATTTTAGATAGAGTAGCTAAAAAATCTTTGCATCAGCTACCCTATACATTCCCTAAATTATGCATTTATGAACAGTACTTCTCTAAATTTAGAGAATGGATTTCATTCTCTAAATTTAGGGAATGGATTTCATTCTCTAAACATTATAGAGGAGAGAGAAGAAATAAGGAAGCTGATATATGATATTTTGAAAAATGGATATCTAAATTTAATAAAGTAATTTTTTTATCCTAAATTATATATTTTGGATAGAGAAACTGGTGTGGATGTTCTTAAATGTCAATTTTCTATATTGGGAATGAAAATTACACATTTCTGAATCAAAACAATTAATTTTACTGTGACAGCAACACACTGATCGAACACATAATATATCCGCATAACCACATTTGATCGAACTCTAAATTGGTCAAGCTATAAAAAAATCTAATTTGGTTTGAAAATGTCAACTTTTCCAAAATTATGCATTCCTCTATCACAAACTACATTATAGAAACAATGTATTTTTCTCTAAAAAAAATAGCTAAGAAGCCATTAAAGTATATCATAATTTCAATGCAATTATTCATTTTCTTCTTTTTGAGTTATGCAATTTAAAAGGCTATCCATTTTTTATAAAAGATAAACAAATTTTATGAGTTTACGAACGTCTTTCCGTAGAGTACGTTGTCAGATATGAGATATGGCATCTTTCACGCTGAGTGAGCGAGCGAGCGAGAGAGCCAAAATTTCCCACCACGACCATGAAAAATTTGCTTTTGAAACGCTATTAATAAATTTAATGGGAACTTAGAGCTTTGAAATAATTGAGATGAAAAGGCAACAAGGGAAACGAGACAAGAAAGTCTAACAATTAGGTTTCAAATGGTGAGACAGATATCTAACCTTTCCAGTGGCTTCTATTGCCCAACAGTGCAAATTAAAATCCAAGCCATTTCACCCATGGACTGACTGACATGGTCAAAGGAATGAAGAAAATACGTACACAAAAAAGAAAGTAAAAGCTCATTCCATCCGAGCCTTGTGCAGCAATTAAAGCAAGAGCTCTGTAATAAAGGGGTTAAATGCTGCTTCAGTCTTGCACGACGGGATGCATGAAATTCAAACAAAATCCAAACTAATATGCCAAAATCCTAAAGTGAAAGGGCAACGAAAGAGCTGCTTGACAGCAACTAGACAAGCAGCTAAATAGAACAGTAGAGAGAGAGACAAGGACCTACAGCTACCTCACGTGTATGTCATTCCAACTCTCCTTCTGTTCCTTATTAAAGCCCAAATTAATTCCTCCTGCCTTTCTCTGTGCGCCCATGCTGCTCAAAACCTGGTGTCTCCCAGTGCTTTTAAATCCCTAAAACAATTTGTCGCTGAGCTCGAGAGGTCAACATCCAAAGGGAGCTCAGTGGCATAT
This sequence comes from Zingiber officinale, assembly GCF_018446385.1. Lineage (NCBI taxonomy): Eukaryota > Viridiplantae > Streptophyta > Magnoliopsida > Zingiberales > Zingiberaceae > Zingiber > Zingiber officinale. The sequence continues at coordinate 216,281 of NC_056001.1, forward strand.
ACATGCATGCAGATTAAGATACGAGTTATAATTTCTACATTATTTCCTCCTAAAATAATAAAAATTATAGGCATCATATTAATTTGAGTCATTTACGCTTTTCTAAAGTCCTGTGGATGGAACAATTTAGTTGGAGATTAACAAGAAGCGTTGTCACCTAGTTTTAGTTGTGTGAGTGAGAATGTCTGTTGGGCGGTGGGGCTCACTTAAAAGTTCAAGTTTGTGCATGCTTCTGCTACATTCCCACCACCACCTATATTGTGTGATGTCCTTAGGAGAGCTGAGTTCAGCCTGAGATGAGGTATGGGATAATGAGAAGAGAGAGATGCATCAATGCTAAATAGCCTCTCTGGTGCTCGGCTGCAATTCCTAAAAAAACAAACAAACTAATGTGCTTGCTCCTTTTTAACTTTTCTGTACCTTATCTGCATGTATCACAGAAACAGATTGCAGATTAAAATATAAGACTTTTAAGGATATAAGCAGAGCATGTGTGTAAAGTAAACTCATCTTGACCAACAGGAAACTGTGATCGAGTTCAGATCAATAGGTTTGAGTTTGTTTTTACCTCCACCCCCCTAAGAATTGCATAGAAAGAATCAGTGGGGGAACATGCATAGATTCTTATGGACCTACTTAATCAATCAGTTAAGACTCTGGGCCCTTCAGTTATACTGGCAATTATTCTTCACTCGTTAAACGACATCTTACATTTGCTCAAAAATGGAATCACTGAGAGTTCCAAAATACTTAGCCGCATTTGATTGACGTGCTTTCGGATCTTTCGTGCCTGCATGAGACTGGAGAGGACAAGAATAGGGTTATTCCATGCGAGTCTTTTCCTTTTCCGGACAATTAATTCGATTGGACTCCACTGAGGCACAAACTTTATGATTGATGGGTTAGCTTAATGGAGACGAATTGACCTGGATGTGAGGTGCAAAAATATAAAAAAGATAAAAGAGATGAGATGATCTCCCATTCATGTCCATTCGCATGCATAATGGTATCTGATGGTCCCTCTAATTAGTGGGTCCTGATTAATGTTAGGGATTTCTACTTCCGACATAGCAAATCTCTATTATGAAAGAAAATAACAGAGATTATGAGTGTTAATTAGGGAAAAATAAATGCTCGTGACAAAGATTATTAAGAGGAATCGGGGTTTCCAATAACTAGGATTACCATATTCAAAAAATTGCCAAAATCTGTATGCATATCTAAAAACATTGAAGCAACAGGAGACTTGCTAGGATTCCCTGGTTCAAAAACTGCCAAAACATGCATGCATATCTAAAAACATTGAAGCGACATACAAGGAGACTTTTTCGTATCTAATAGCTATCAGTGATTACTCAACTGCTATGAACTAGCTAGTTACCAAATAAATCTCTTTCATCAGTCTGTCTGAAGCTGGGAACCAATCTATTACACAGTGTAATGATAAACTATAATAAAAGGGTTCAATTCTGGACAGATGTAAATTTTAGAAGGAAAAAAAACTGTTTCATCCACTAATCAACTTCGTGATTAATAATAAACTAACCCTATAATTTATCTCCCTTCATATAATCTAGGGACATATAATCTAGGGACGGACTAAGAAACCTTTTGCTATATTGCTACAATGATAGACCATCATGCTTACATTCTAGGCTCAACCACTCCATGAGGTCAGATTAGGTTCTTACTCTTTGAATGACGAGCTTTAACCAATATAACAACACATGAAAATAACCAATTGTCGGATGAACCGTCGACAGAAGAAAACTTTTGAAGTTTAATCAATTAATTGTCAAGTTACCATCATACCTAAAAAAAAAATCAAACTGTGCAATTTAAACTAGCAGACCTACATTGCCTGAGCAAATTGATGGGCATAATATATACAAAATGGAACGATGCAGCGTTTTGTTCAATTCAATGGATATGGTTACAAGAAAGACTAGGAGCTGAGATGATTGGCAACTGCAAAGGTGATTTGTTGCGCCAGCATCCATCAATAAGTTAGCATCTGAGTGCCTAATCAATGCCCATTAAAACGGAGGAAATATGAATTATAGCAGTTTGCAGACATCAAAAATCACTAATCTAACTTTTGCTAGGCAATGAACAGGGCAAGAAAGAAATTCCAAATAAGTACAGAAAGAAAATACTTCAAAAGATGACAAAACAAAGTGAAAAGAATTTCAATTTGCAAACTCATCTTTGTCTCGACCCAAAAAAAAAAAAAAACTAAACAGTAAATATTTTTTTTTTCAGGAATTCTGATGGTTAGCAAAGTGATCATTGGTTATTGTTGGAAATGTAAATGAAATAAAGAAGTGGAGACAAAGAGACTCAATTGCATATAGATTCTTAGTTGTGCGCATCAAATGTCGAACCGATTGAGGCAAAATTTGTCCAAGTAAATGAACTAATGTTTTGCCACCTGAAACATCTGACATTAAATCTACTAATGACAATTCTATAACGTCTCGACAATAATGACTGACATTAATCTATTAATGACGATTCTGTAACGTCTCGATAATAATGACTGATATTAAATCCATTAACGGTGATTTCGTAACATCTCGACAATAATAGCCGATGTTAAACCTAACATTGAATGGTCATAACTCGGTCATTCATTGCAGTTAGAAATGAGTCCTCCTATATAAGGAGGCTAGATCTTAAGTAAAAGAAAAGAAGCGAAAACAATAGCAAAAGAATTCCTCCATCTTCATTCCCTGATTTTTTCCTCATAGTCGTGCATTTGCTCGACTGAACTATTCATGATAGCACTCGGGTGCATTCTCAGTTCGTCACGAACAACTAGTGTTTGGTTGCGTGCATGTTCTACCGTTATATCCTAAAAATAGAAGTCGGAGGTGGGGGCGAATATGTTTCAAGGAAACTACTTGAAAGGCCTCGACATCTTCTAATCGACAACTCCGTCTTCCGACTCAATGACTCAGTTTCCTTATTCCTCTCAGCATCTCCCAACTCCACGACTCGCCTTCCCGACTCCGATCGGCATCTCCCGACTCGACATCCACGAGTCTGCACTCGAACTGGCAGTAGGCAGTCATCTTCCAGGCAACCTAGCAGCTCAACTTGACTTTCAAGGCCGACAACCTAAGATTATATGCTCAGGACATCTCGACGGATAACTTGAAATTGATTTTATACAATTTCAATTCAGCTAAACTTTCCCTTTATCTCTGGCAACATATTATCCAACACTGTGCCTAATTTTGGCTTCTACAAAATCATACCATTGTTGTTTCAAGTTAAAAGGTTACTACAGTAAATGCATGGCTAAATTAACAACCTACTTTTCCTATCTTTATGCTATATTTCAGCTATCGAATTATCATACATATTAATTAAATTCGATAAGCCAACCAAGCTCAATCTAGCCAGAGCAATAGCATTGACTTGTATTTACTGGGCCACGGCTTGTATTTTGGATCGTCTTTTCTTACGACCTACTTTCATTTTGTTTCCTCTCTTCCTATCTACTTGCTCTGCTCTCTCAACTTTTCCCCTGCTTATTAATCATGTATTCAACATCAGTCAATACCAAAAACATACTGAGGAAGCTTTCCCTGTTAAAAGGATCCGAACTCATTTTCTGCCCATACAATCACAGTCTAGATGTCTAAGAGCCCTCCAACATCTTGAAAAGTACCCCATACATGAGGAAGTCGATCATTACAGAAACATAAAAATTCTTGACATTGTTTAGCTTTAAAAAAGTAGATTTACCTACCATGATATACTATGCTTTCACAATCCAAATAACCAATACATTCAGGAAGAATTGTTGCCAATCTCTAAGAAAATGGTTACGAAAGTATAAGCTGATGTAGCAACCTTTGATGGTATACTTGGCCCAGACCCTCTTGTTGGTTGGTTAGATAATATAAGTAACTTTACTTTGAAGGGTATGAGATAGCAGACACTAAATAAGGTCTATGAAGTAGTAACGTCTGCAAGGAAATGTTGGCATATTGTTCTTTAAGAAGGCAACCATCTTCATGAACCAAGTAAAATTTTATGGAGGTCATCAAGCAATAACAGAGAACAAAAACCTAAAAAAGGACAGTCCGGTTCACGAATCTCCCGCCATGCGGGGTCCCGGGGAAAGAACCATTGTACCCAGCCTTATCCTACTTTTTACAAGAAGTTGTTTCCAGAATTCAAACACGTGACCTTTTGGTCACATGACAACAACTTTTACCGTTGCGTCAAGACTCCCCTTCAACATAGAACAAAAACCTGCTCGTAAAAAAAAAACAAAACAAAGACTAACATGTGAAAATGCTTCCATAAGCTTGTAGAAAGGATAGAATAAGAAAATGTATGTCATTCTAGAGCCATTATTGGGTCCCACCTCTCTCCAATTATGGATGATTCTAGGAGTAGGGACATACGTTGGACTTGAAGAAATGACGAGCAATTGATGAGGGCACGGAATGCAATAAAAAACATGTCAGGTAAGACCATGTGTGTCAAGTCGGAAAAGGTATAATCAGAACCTCAGGGATCCAACTGTGAAGAAACAGCAGGTAAACAACTTATTTTTAACAATGAAAATTTGGCAATAATCTAAATTTGACAGATGGCATGCCCTGAGAATAATTGCATAGCTCAAGCATAGAACATGTGAATTACTAAGAGAAATTACAAAAGGAGGAATGTGTACGACAAGAAATTACCATGCATCTTCTGCTTTGGGATTATTGTGTTCTCTGGAAGTCCCATTATCACTGGTCAATGTGCAGGATCACTTCAGTTTCCCTACAGCTGGTTTCTTTACTGCTTTCAGACCCATGATCCCCAGCATAACACAGAGTAGGCACAAACATGTTGCTTCTAAAGCCATCAGCGACATGAGGTGGATAGGTAACGGGCACCATCACTCCACTCCCAACATTTAAAGGGCTTCTAGAATTTCCTAAGTAGTCATTGTATCTAATTCCAAGAACACCACTTGGATTATATCCTCCATAAAGTCCTCCATAAAGATAAGGAGGGCAGGGTGCTGCTACGTAATAATTGAAATATCCATAATCACCATATCTTGGATAAAAAGTGTGTTGATAAATACCATAATCAGGCTCTGCTAGTCCGTTAGTTGCTACAGCTCTTGGACTACAATGCTCGTTATCGTTATCATTTCTGCACAAACGGTAGCTGTCATCTTTTGGAACAGCTAGCTTTACCTGTACAAGTTTCCCTTTCAACTGATAGAAGCTGTTCTTCAATACCATTGTCACGGGATCATCTGAAGAAAATGTGATAAAGCCAAAACCCCGAGGCCGTTGAGTCATATTATCATACATAACGACTGAATCAACAACTGATCCAAACTTCTCAAAGAAACTTCTCAACTCAAGTTGTGTTAAGTTGCCTGGTAAACCTCCTATAAAAATCTTTTTTGGATTGCCATTGTTAATTTCCCAATTATTATTCCTACTGGATATGCTACGTTCACGTAGAAACTGTTTCTGGTTAGTGTGGTTAATCTGACCTTTCGGTATGGCTCTTTTAACCTCCACCTATAAACAATACAAAAATCAAAGAGATCTCCATTAACATGTGATGCACTGATACCAAGAATATTTCACGAAAGGACACTGATGAGTTGAAAGCTTAATTCTTCTCCCTCCAGACAAATTGGTCAGACGGACCAACCATTACTTTATGCGATTAACTAATGTTCTTCCTGTATTAGGAACCACGGTTCACGAAAACATAAGAAACTTGTACTTCTCTTTAGTTTCTTAGGCACGACAAGGATGCACCAGAAATCAGAAAGAATGATTTGTGAAGAAGTTGCAAACAACAAGTATACATAAAACGACATTTTTGGAACTGAAAAAATAAACATAAAAAAAAACAAAATCCTACCTTATTTACTCATCAAATGGGCCGACGATTCAAGAATATGCAACGAAATTTATCGAATAATGGTGGGAACGAGTGTCGACTAGCAGCAAGAAATATAAATGTCGTGGTTTTCTTACAATCAATGTGAAGTAAAACGCTAGAAAAAACAAGGGAACAGAACCTACCGTTCGTCCGCTAATGAGAGGATTGGGGTTTTTGAGCGCCTTTTCAGCGGCTTCCGTCTCCGCAAACCGGACGAAGCCGAACCCCCTACATTTCCCGGTTAGCCGGTCCTTCATCACCGTTGCTTCAACCAATCCGAACTTCTCGAAGTGAGTTCTCAAAGTTTCCGCCTTCATGCCTGAGGAAATTCCTCCGACGAACAGCTTCACCCCATTTTCGCTTGCCGATAATGGTCCCGTAGCATCTGAAGTCGAGTAGCGAAATGGAGGAAGAACGGCGTCAGTTGGTGGCGGCGACGACGAGGGGAGCTCCATCTCTCAATCCTCAGCCCAGCACGCCGGCCTAGGGTTTTGGGGGTTGAACGATAGACTGACGATAACGAATTACCGAGCGAAGCAACTGGATGGTTAAAACGTAGGCACCAGTTCGGATCCAACACGGAATTTACCGGTTCGTATCTCTTCAAAAATATCCTGATCGTCCATACCAAGTGCCTGTGGAAACGTGTGGCGCGGATTGAGGAGACAATGATTTCACCACTTTTATATTTTTGTTTTAAAGACTTTTTTTTCCTTAAAAACTTGATAAGTAATTATATTTCATGACTTCTGATCAATTTATTTTATTATAAATTATATAATAGATTAATAGTAGCGTTAAAACCTAATGCACCGTTCATTGCTTTGCCAAGTTTTGACCTCTACTTTTAGACAATTTATTATATCTAGTAACACGATTAAATTTTATTACTGTGGATGATATTAAATTGTTATAAATATTACTAATACATGCTTAAGTTAAATAAGTGAAAAAAGGAACACAAATTAGTACTTTAACATTTATATAAATGGTAAACAAATAGCTAGGAATACGGTCATTTTATAAAATGACATGTGGAAGAGGAGCTTAACGCCAATTCCATGTAGTTAGTTAGTTAGTTTGTTTGTTCTTTCTCTCTTGTTAGTGTGTCTTGATCACCGAATTAAGCTACATGTATTGTGGGCCTCGATAGGCAACCAATCCTAGATCATATGGACTATGCTTGCTCCGATGGACAAGAGAAGTGATGGAACCGAATAACTCCATTTAATTTGCTCTCGCCGTGGAATCTAATAAATGCATGCACATGGTTTGATGGAGCCGTGGACCATCATCATTCCATGTCCAGATTTGATGCAATTCATTCTTTCATTCATTCATTCATTCCTAGAAGCATATACAAATAATTTGTTATGTAAATTAACCTGCACAGGTCAATGGAGTGGTTCACAAGATCGAGGAATTTACTAAACAGAGAGAGTGGCAAAACCTTGAAATGGAATGAGGATTTTGTCTTTTCTTCGGGCATTGTGTTCAGACTTCAGAGGTTGTCCCCAGAAAAAAAGGACAGATATGTCTAGCAGTTAATTCCACGATTTCAATTAACATCAGTTTTACAGTTTAATTACAGTGAATCTAGAACATCATGCAGAGTTTCTGCCCTCATCTCCTCGAAGATTATCCGCTCAATCTCAACTCCAACCTCTGATTCTTCAACTCGGAACTGTATCCATTCTTTGCTGGATTTGGATAAATCTGAAGCTATCAGGTGTGTTAGACTCTCGCATGACAGAATTTCTTCCTCACTTAAGCTCCCTCTGCTCCGCACAAAGTGATGCGGCTCGAAGATGAACCTTCTGCTAGCTTTTGGTGGATCCGAGCGAGCCCATGGAGATTCACTTTTCTCGATTGGCGAATCGAAATTCGAGCTCGACGAGGCCTCTTCCTCCGCTGTGGCAAGAGAATGGCAGCATTGTGAAAAAGATGCAATTTTTGAACCAATTCAGAGGATAATTTAACAGAATAATTGGTTAAAAGAGCACCTTGCAGCTCGAGAACTGACACAGGACTGAGCACTTCCCTGGCCAGCTCGCCTTCTTCAGTGCCACCAGAATAAGAAAGCCTGCGGAATTCAACTGCTCTGTTTCCGTCTTTGATTTGCCACCTCCATGCTTTTCTTATCAGCTTACTGTAGGCAAATTTGTCGAGTAGGAATCTGAGAAGCCCTCTCCTGCTCTTCCTCAACCCATAAATGCCAAACCTTGTTAGCTTCCTGAAATTGCAAGAACTGCTTCCGGGACAGCAAATGGACGCGGCAGTGGCTTTCATGGCTCTGCTATCCGAGTAGCCATGCTCCAACAGGTAGACATCCAGCAGAAACGGCTCCTGTTGCTCTTCCAGAAGCTCAAATAGCCTCCTGACAGGGCGCATTGGGTTGTGAACAGAAGCCATCTCGCAGGTAATTTGTCAAGCGAAGACATGATCTGTGCTCATTGAAATGATGGTTCGATGCCGGAATTGAGGAGGATGAGATGGAACATACGAACATAGAGACCAGAGAGGATGAGAAGCAAGCAAAGCCTACGGTGGGCGAGAGAGTTTAGGGGCAAGTAGGGAGGTGTGCCCACTTTATCGTTCGGTAGTACGAGCAAGCACGTGTGCAATGGGACAAGGGGAAGGAGAGTAGGCAGGTTAACAAAGATTGAGTCGATCGATTTGTTGTTAGGATTTGAGTGTATTGATACAATTTGACCTCTACTTTTTTGCTATCTGCAGCCACAGTGTTTTGAAAAATCAAATTGACTAATTCGACCAGAATTAATAATACATTGGACTTACGAAACGTTACTCGAGCATACATAATTGAGATCACACTTAACCAGCCATTTGTTCATTATATTTTCTTATTTGAACCTTTATAATTATTGCTAAGGTTAAATAAAATAAGATATAACTAAAACAACAGGAGTCAATTCAACACCGTTTGCAGAAACAATCAGAATAATTAGGAAAATCGAAGGGTAAAATTGAAATGATTGAATTTTCATAGAAGCAGGCAGCAGGGGCTTTAATTGCACTTATGTTGTTAAAGGAGTGTAACTGAAGGTTCCGTTCGCCCACTTTCCCAGAAGACAAACCGGCCGGGCATCGGTTAGCTCATTTAATTAAAAAGTCCCAAATTGCGATGCACCGCATCTGAATTATTATTTTGGCATTTATTTCTGAAAGTGAGTAATATTATTATTATTATTATTAGAATGTTGCAGATGTGGCTGCCTGTATTAGTTGTCTCATTAAGCAAACGTCCTCGAGCCGTACCAGATGCTGGCCCCCGGGGGACCTCTTTCTCACTACTCCCATTGCAGGTAGTGTCACGGGCCTCCTCATAATGGTTCACTTATTGCCAAGCGAAAATACGTGATGCACATCTCTTTATGTTTCAGATAATTTTATATTTATATGGAGTTTATAATAATACAAAATAATAATAATAATTTGCAGACACTAGAATACAGGAAACTGATTAACAATTTTCCTGTTTTTTTTTTTTTTTTTACATCGAGCGGCGGAGGAGTTGACGTTAAGGAGAATGGCCCACGATGTAGCCATTCTCAGCCCGAAGGTCCCAAATCCAGGCGGCGGAGTCGTCGCACTCGTCCAGCTAGACCAGATTCGGTTCGGCCCATGATGACACAGCCCCTGTATTGAGGACGTCATCGTGACGAAGACAACAGAGCGAGAGTGATGGAGAATTTACATTGAGTTTGAGTATAGTTTGAATATCAATGTCATTTTACAAAATAATTTTTATCTTTAATTTCTATTTCATCTGTGTAAAAAGGAGAAACTTTTTTTATTTCTTGGTAAGTGTATCATTGTAAATTCCTAATACTTGGAAAAATGATTGATGTAGAAATCTTTCTTTGGCACCTACGTGGTTTTTAAATCGACAATTATCAGTTAAAATTATATACACTCATGAAGAGGAGGGATAAGGAGATCTGGATCAAATTCGATTTACCTCCAACTTCTTATTTAAAAGTTAAAACCCTAACTTGGACATCTAAGTAGCTGTGAGATCTCCCATGTCCAGTCTAGCCTTTCATTTGAGTGTGTTCCGGCTTCCTTCAACTGCATGCTTCCTTGATGATCTCCAGAGCACCCGTACCTTAATATGTTTGGTGACTAATAACTCGATTCCATCATATTTTAGCCGGAAAATGATAATATTGTTTTAGTGATCAGTATAAATTAATAATAGGATGGAATATCCTACGTGTTCCATTGACAAAGATCTAATCTAATGGGTTTGTGTGAATAGTTTAAAGAGATTTCAGTCAACTGGCTCTCGAAGCTAATAAGTAATTAGTGTCATCCCAGTTTTTTCATCCTTTCGAGTAAAAAAATCAATTTATATCCATTGAATCAGTTCGATCTGTTATTTCGAGTTAGTAAATTCGGCATGTCGAATCAAATTTTAAAAACTCATGGAAGCTAATTTATCAAAAGCCCATCCACAATTTCCTAATTTTTAAAAAACGCAACTAAGTTTCATATTTACTAAAGAGCACGCTTATTGTTCTAGGGTGGGTGCATGACATCTCTAACATGGGTAAATTTTTAAGAACTAACAATCTAAAATTTATCTTATCATACATTTAACATATATATATATATATATATATATATATATATATATACCTCTCTCCATATCCATAAGACCATATCATAGAGGCTGTTAAAATAGCGGGTATTTTTTTTAAGCACGCTTATTTCCTGTTATATAAAAGATCATTTTATATACGTTTAAAAAAATGCCTAAGTTTCAAAAAAAAAAATGATTTTCTTTATTTAAACCGAATAAATTAGAATCAAATTTTAAAAAAAACTTAATTATTTATCAAATAATTTCATACAAAAGTCGATGATTTTTTTTTAAAAAAAATATACATGGTTAAATTCATGATCATTTTCTAAAGTTATCCATATTTCTAAAATTTTAAATTTTAATCAAAATTTAAAAAATATATACAAAAGGAATTTAATAAAAATTATAGAATTAAAGGAACGTTAATAAAAATTAATTTATTATTATTAGTTTTAAAGCTAATTATAATAGAGATAAAATTTAAAAAGAAAATTTATTTTAAAAAAAAACTTTGCTAATTTTTAACGATCGCCACCACTGGTGTTGTTATTTGAAGAAAATAAAATCACTATGATGTTGAAACTTTAATAACTTTTTGAGTATTACTGGAATAACTCCAAGCTGAGTATTACTGTATAATTTTTAATCAAAATTTAAAAATTATATACAAAAGGAATTTAATAAAAATTATAAAATTAAAGGAACGTTAATAAAAGTTATTTTGTTATTATTATTAGTTTTAAAGCTAATTATAATAGAGATACAATTTAAAAAGAAAATTTATTTTTTTAAAAAATACTTTGCTAATTTTTAACGATCACCACCTAGTGTTGTTATTTGAAGAAAATAAAATCACTATGATGTTGAAACTTTAATAACTTTTTGAGTGCCATGTGCCTATGGCCTGTGTACCTGCATGAACCTCCCTCCATATCCGTGGGGCCGGCACTAGAGGGGTCGCTAAGGTAGCGGATCTACCTTTTAATAACTTTTTGAGTATTACTGGAATGACTCCAAGCTGATAACTGCAGGCATGATAAGACTTAAGGTCATTGTAAAAATCTATTGGACTTGGAATGTGTCCAATTATAGCTTGCTAACTCCATTAATGAGTTTTGATCGAAATCCGTTGATGAACATAGAGAAGTTGAAATTCTGAAAAAAGAACATGTATTGGATGAGGAGAGGGTGTATACAAGGTAGTTATGATGTGCATGATTAGTTTGAGCCTTCTAAACTAAGTTATGGGTCCCAACAGTGATCAAAAGGATGTTAAACTTTTCATAACATGTGGTGCTAGTAGAGGTGATCACGGATCGGGTTGATTCGGTTATTGGGGTAAAAAACTATCCGACCCTACTATATCAGATAATGCAAAATCGGGACCTACATCCAACCCTATATCCGGTGGTTCTTATGTTTCAGATATCCGACGGGTTGTCAGTTATTTGGATATCCGACTATATATCCAATGAAATATAAAATATAAATATAAATATAACAAAAAAATAAAATTTTTTAAAATGATAATAGACATTACTCATTACACGTTATAGCAGCTAATCGGAAATAACTATTACAACGTGTAGCAGCTTATCGGCAGTAGTTATTACAATGTGTAACAGCTTATCAACATTAATTGCTACAAGTAGGGGTGATCGGATCGGGTTGGTTCAGTTATTGAGATAAAAAACTATCCGGCCCTACTAGATCAGATAATGCAATATTAGAACCCTACATCCGACCCTATATCCGGCGGATTATTTTTGTTCGATTCGGTTCGGGTCGATATAAGCGAGTTGGTCGGTTTGACGGATTGACTGCTCACCCCTAGGTGCTAGTCTTTAAAGATCAACATCATAGTGGTGTTGATTTCCAAGACTAGCATCAACATGTGAGAGAAGAACATAATACTGTGATGTTGGTTTCGGAAGACCAGCACCATAGTGGTGCTACTTTTTCAAAACCAACATCAGTGTCAGTGTAAGTTGGAACATAATCATAACATGGCTTACGAGTCTCATAATCAAGATTACGCACCATATATATCTTTTACCTACTCATATCTTCCATCTCATTGGAAGTTTTCAAAAACTCAAGTCTTCTAAATTCATCATGGGGCTTCAATCAAAATCCATTGATATACTTATTTAGTTTCGATTAAATTCATTTCAACTCTTGTAGGTTATACAAATATGTCCTCCATTATCATTGTAAAACATTCCCAACATTACTTAAAAGTTTAAGACTTAGAACCAAAATTTTCACATCATAACTATCTTCTTCACACTAATATTTTTTTCATCTCATTGTAATCTTTCAAAAATTCAAATTTCCTAGATCTATCAATGGTTTTGTCTAAAACCATTGATTGACTTAGCCATCCGATTAGACTCATTTCAACTCATGTGAGTTTATTTAGTTTACTGGAGTCCAAATTTATCACCATTGAATGTTTCAAAGCCTTCCCAATCGTGATCAAAAGAAATTTAAACTTTCAGAACGCAATGGTGTTTGTCTTTAAAGATCAACACCATAGTGGTGCTGGTCTTCAAAGATTAGTATCATAGTCAGGCCTGGCTCAAGGCATAGACCTTAATGTCAATTGAGTTAAATTGAGTTATTAATATTAATTAATGATAGCATACACATTAATGATATATAACCCATTAATGACATTTTATTAATTAATTCACTATTCTTATTTATATATCACATGTATCCTTATTTCCTCATAATTACAATTAGCCAAGATTTTATTCTATTTAATTATATATCTTACAAAACTAATAAACTCTTTCCTTTTTAATATCTCTAAAAAAACCCTAATTATTTTTTCACCAATACTTCAATACTTTGTGCTTATTTCTTTTCTCTTCATTAATTTTGTAGTAAAATGCTTCATAAAAAAAATTAAAATTAAAATTAATAAAATTTTATTTACGTTCAATGTCTCAAAAAGTTTAAATAATTTAATAGTGTTAAAACAATTATCTAAATATTAACGAGAAACCTAAATTTATATAAAAATAATATTTTATTTTTTAAAAAATAAATCATTTTTTTAACTGGTCATTCTCAATTCCAAATTCAAATGAAAAAAAAACTTGAGGAAAAAATTTTAAAATATATTAAAAGATTTTTTTTTAATTTATTTTTGCTTAGGGCCTCGGGAAAACTTTGAGACGACCTTGATCATAGTGGTGCTGGTCTTTAAAAATTAACACCACTGTGTGAGAAGAACAACACCATAATGGCGTTGGTCTTCGAAAAATATCACCACAGTAGTGTTGTTCTTCCAAAATTGCACTGTGTTTGTGTCAATTGACACACAACCATAACTTTATTTACGAGGCTCATGACCAAGATTTTATATTATATATATCTTCTACACACTCACCTCTTTCATCTCATGACATATTGATGCAAGATCGATCCAAAACGACCTTTTAAATTTTAAAGTGTCATAACTTTTGACTTGAGTATCAACAAGAGACTATGTTTGGCTTGAAACGAAGTTGAATTTATTTTTAAATTCTACTCAAAAGATCTCATATTAATAGAAATATATTTCTTCTTATAAATCCATGATTTTCTTTATACATTTTCAATATGAGATTTTGATTATATTCTCAATACAACAATGATTCTGTCCAATGGCGTAAATAGGGCTGGACTTTACTAGATTCCAGCCCAATGCAACTCAGCAATAAGCCCAGTAATTTTAGGTCTCAATCTGTTTATGGCATAGACAGGGCTAGACTTTGTTGAGCTCTAACATAACACAGTACAGCTCAGCAATTTTAGACCTCAATTTATTCAAACATGGCCCATATTTAAAAATAAAATAATACATGTTTAAGAATAAATTGACACCTGTTTAAACATGACACTTGTTTAAGAATAAACATGGTATGTGTTTAAGCCCAGTTTTTTTAACCCAGATCCTGGCTTCGCCTTTGGTTCTGTCCTTCGAATAAAAGCATCATTAGTGGCACTGATCCCGAGAAACAAACAACAAAATCTTTTTTTATTTTTAGTTATTTAATTTTTAATTTTCTTTTATGTTCTCTCTTGTAATTAGCTATTAAAAAAGATTAAATAATAATAGTAATAATAATTTTTTGTATATTTTTATTAATGGTTTTTAGTTGTATATCTTTTTATTAGCCTTCTTTTATATTTTAAATTTTTATTAAATTTTGTATGAATCACCTCCCCTAATAAATTAATGATACTTGACTTTTACATCCTCGAAATAAATTTTTAAGGAAATAAAATAATAGCAGTCCGAATTTGAAGCCCGAGCCGCAGAGCACTGAGTCTATAAATTAATTAAGAAGATCGATTTCATTTTAACCCGGCCAAAAGAAAAAAAATATATATCAAGACGAAAGCCGGAGCCGAAGAGTGTGCAGTGGATAATGGAGAAGCTGGAGAGCCTGGTGGAGGCTATCAAGAACAGGGTGCAGTGGATAACCAAGAAGAAGAAGAAAAGTAAGACGTCGAATCCGTACATGAAGATGGGCAAGAGCGCGAGCGTGAAGATGGAGATCAAGAGCCGCAACGCTCGCCGCCTTATCGATCGCACCCTTGAAGCCGCCGACCACCCTGGCAAGATTGCCCTCCCCTCCTGATCGAAATCTTAATTTCTGTCCTCTTAATTAATTTCAAATAAATAATAATATCAAGTACAGATTTTCTCCATGCTTTTGTATTCAAATGTTCATAAATTAAGTTTTTCAATTGGATTCGAACCATTTAAATTGAAATTGGAATTTTATTATTAAAATACTGCAAAGTCATTTTTATTTGTTTATTTGTGACATGCGAAAAAAAAAATATTTCTACTTCTTAGATACTCTGTCATTACTCATTAAAAAAGACACATCAATCTTCTCCATTTGATTTCATTTTTTATTTCTATTTTTCAAATTAAGTTTTCATCCTCGATTAAAAAAATCTATATCGGAATGGGAAACGATGAGCAAGTACTAGTTTTAAATTGAATTTTAATTTGAATCAAATAATGAGCATCCTTCCCTCTTTAATGCTTTTTTATTTTAATTCTTTATTTGACTATGGTATTCTACCGGAAATTAAAGCATATATGCAATAAAATATTTAACAAAAGGGAAATTGTAATATTAAATTACTAAAAACCGCTCATCCTGTTCTCGCTTCCTTCTTGAGCCTAAGCATAAAATGATTTACTTCCAAATTTAGAGGAAAACGATTTACTTGTTCTTCTTTCTCAAAGTAAATTCATGTGCAAATTTCTATATGTAATTTTCAATTTATAAATTTAACTTGCGTTAAAAGAAACATAAAATTATATTTTTTAATTAAAAATAATTTATAGTGAAAAGTGATATATTGCGGGATTCTAAACGTATGAAATATTCAACTTTTTATTTTTTTTTGACCTTTTCAAAGCAATATTAGTATAAGAAAACTGTGTAATTTTAAGACAATATCAGATTCACAAATTAATTTGTCATGCAGTTAGATCTTAATTTTATTTAAAATGGCCGAGTCATTAACTTAAATTTTATAATTTATTTAAATAAATTACAAATATTTTATTTTTATATTTCAAAATAAACGAAGATTTTAAAAAAATTTGTATACCATGTACGTAAATAATGTTTGAGGGTGATGATATTTTTTTTCTGCTGGTTCGGACTCCTTTCCAGAAAGCTTGGATCGTCCTCTTCAACTTGCGAGATTCAATACCCTGAGATATAATATTAATTAGACCTTGAGCCAGCTTGTTGGCACAACCCCTTCGACGTAGACCTAACCAAGGTTTAGAATCGACGGTTCGACGATTCTTGATAGGTTAACCCTTAATCTTAACCACCGCAAGACGATTACGGTTCACAGTTTGAAACCGCAGGTCCACAGTTCGTCACGACTCACCATCGCTTGCCACGGTCTAAGATTATTATATTAAAATTTAAAATTTTAATTTTTTTAAAAAAATACTTGCACTTATTTAAGTTGCATACATATCCCCTTAGGATATATGGAAATCATAGCTCATGCAGTTCTTTTATATTTTTACCTTTTTGCATTTAAAAATGATGTTGTTACTCACTTCTATTTCTCGTTCTCATTGTATTCGTTCATTATGTATCAAAATCTTCGACTTCGTCATCTAAAAGTTACGTTACTTGGATTCTTTTCTTGGCTCTGATCCAATCATCGAGTAATACTTAGACTTCCAATGAGTCGGGAGATAAAATCACTTCCGCTCTATAACAACAGTGATACCTGACAAACTAAAATTTCTTTGAATATCACGAAGAATATGAGAAAACTTTGAGTCTTCTGTGACCACCACTTTAAAATATTAAAATTTTCGCTATCCGCTTCATTAAAATCAAAATAAATCGTAAAATATTTCTATGTTCCTGTGTGGAACTTGAGGATCCCCGTGGATGTTTCATTATTTCTTTTAATATATAAAAGTTATGTTTTTGTAAGTTTTAAATTACTACTAACAGTTTGTTGTGTTTCATGAGTATTAATTTATATTCTATATTTTACATAATATTGATTATAAATATTATATAAATAAATTGTAACATTATATATAATATTAACTGTATTAGGGTAAGAAGAATCTTTAGATATAATTAAAGTGTCATAATATAAAGTATATTTCTTGTAAACATTCTAATTTAAATTTAAGATCTAACGTAAATGCAATTAAATAATTTCCAGAAATAAAATAAAAATATTGTTCTCATTTTATTTTCATAGTTAATATTCAAGAAGATTAATATTTATTATTAATATATTCATTTATAACTAATACTATATTAGAAAAATTCTCTAAAACTATTAAAATTTCACAAATATTACTATAAATATTCCATTGTTATAAAAATGAATATATATTAGTATTAGTATTTTGTGTAAAAATAAATATGATAATTTTTTATATTTAAATGAATCTTATAATAATTATTATGTTGAATTCTAACGTGTTGGTAAAATTTTTCATATCACATTCTATTAGTTTTATAAAACATACCCTATTGTCTCATTACCATAAATAAGAAATTGTTGTTATAATTAGTTTAATGTGAATTTCTAAAAAATTTAATCCATCTTGAATATATAAATTTAAAATATGACATTCACAAAAAGATATGAAAAAATAAACTATCAATAACTGATTGACAAATAAATTTTAAATAATCAATACAAGTGATATTAGAATTAACACGGTCTAATGATATTAAAAATATTTTATGAGTTAATAAATATTTTTTTAAAATTAAACATAATAATTGTGCGATATTATGAGCAGTATATGATTCATCAAAACTCTATAAGTTAATAATTTTTTTTAAAGTTTTCAAGAGTTATCGATCTAATAGCAAGTCATACATATATATGAATGTGTTTGTCAATAAGCACTTCAAATATCGGAACATAAAAAAACTTTATTATTTAATTTACTAAATTCTTCAATTAAATTTTTTTCTTTATTTTGTTAATTTTTAATTGTATGAGTAAATGCAGTCTTGGGAACACGTTTAACACATGGATTAAGATATATTCTTTATAAAAATCTTCAAATGTAGATTTAATTCTAAAACTAAAAGAAAAATATTTTACCGAAATACATCAATTTAACTAATAATTCTCTTAATTTATTATCGGAATATAAAAATAAATTAGAATCAGTACTATAGCTAGTTGAAAAAAATTTAGGTAATTATATTTGAAAATAGTCGATTTCATATTCCGTCGGGTGCTCTGTTTCTATGTGTCATCTCAATGACCCATAGGCGTTGCCGACTTGGAATTTGTAGGCAACATTACAGTGCTTACATTTTGCACACAATTCTCTCGACGGAAAAGTAACATTCTCAAAATATTTATTAAAAATAGAAGATTTTAGAGTAGAAATTTCCTAAATTTTAGAAGTAATTGCATCTATACTTCATTGTGTTTTGGGTGTTGGAATGCGCTCGGTTTCATCATCGGTGGATTGAATGTTAGGGTCCTCTTATGGATTCACTATTTCCTTTCCCCTCCGAGATTGAGATGATGAACCTCCATGGGCACCTTCCATTGTAGTTGAAAGTTAGAAATGAAAGTTGGAGTCGAAAGTGTGTAGAGGATGCGAAATTGAGAATGAGAGTAGAAAAGATGTGTGTAGAAATGATAAATGAACTATCTATTTATAGAGTTTGGATAGTAATAGACATTAAATTATAGCCATTGATCAAAACATGGTTCCAATGGCTAGGAACTGTCGACGGTTCCAACGGATACACAACAAAAAAAATAAAATCTTGAACTGGCGGTTAACAAGGGATCCTCCCATTTTTAGGGGCTTGGAACCATAATTATCCTGGCATCCTGTTGGGCCGATTACGGTTTGGCCCGTTGACCTGGTTACAAGCCTGGGCCAGACTTGGTTCGGGGTCATGCCTACTTCAACAATCAATTAGTCATTAGCAAGAGAAGAAGAAGAGGATTGAAGGAGAAGGAGAGTTTGGGTGAAGAAGAGTCTCCTCCGCTTGCAAGAATAAGAAGACCAATGTACCTAGAAGCTTCCATCCGGGGTGCTTATATAGTTGTTAGAACGGAATTTCCACGTCACCTTCCTTCATGCCTTTTTACTTCTTCTCGCCTGATTTAGTGAAGACACAATTTCTGATGATCCGTTATCGTGCTTTCAATCCTCGACTATCACGTAAGGTGAAGAAGGGCTTTCAGGAAATCACTTTTGACACTCATTACTCGTCCTCCCATTCACTGATTGTTATATGTTATGAGGAAGGAAACAAGGAAACTGTATGTACCCTAGATTAGTTTTGATTTAATCAATTGAGGTAAATTAGGCCCTATGAGTTTGATGGCAAGCGAGTGGAACGAAGAATCGTCAACCTTATAATTGACCATTCAAGGTGTTTGGATGACCCAGGGAGCCTCCATTCCAAGCACCTTAAATAGAGCTAAGGCGTCTCTCATGCAAAGAGTAGTCGTTGCCAACTGCAGGACTTGATGTGCCTCCTTTTATCCAAGCTAGATGTCTCCTAAGAATTGGAGTTATTGTCGCAGAGTTAAGTCGTGGAGTCTAGCTCAGCCGAACCAAGATGCCTCCAATAAACTGAGGTGCCTCCAACATGCTTAGCCAGTTGAAGGCACTCCTAATCAACCAAAGTGCCTCTTAAATGCTACATAAACAAAGCGGTCATTTCAACCAAAATGTTATAAATAGATGTCTTGTCCTCTAAGTTAAAAAACACACACTCATTCTTAACTTTTATAATCTTCATTTTAACTACTAGTACGTTTAATTATCGTAAAGGATTTCTCCGCCTCCAACTGTTGTGGAAGAAGGAGTTTTTGTTAGTAAACTTCTACCACCTTGGTTTAGTAATTTTCCCAGTTGTAAACTAAGTAAATCTTTGAGTCTCCTATTTTGTTTTATATTATTTTTATCTAACCTATAGTGTGTCTTTGCTAGGTAGAAAACAAAAGATATGAATTTTTATTTACAGGTTATTCATCACTTTCTAGTCGGTCCACTGATCTTAATAGAAACTCCCTCATACATCCATTACTTGTCTTTCTAATCATCAATCGTGACGTATGATGGGGAAGAGATCAAAGGAACAGCCTTTGATACCTCTCCATTCAACCATCAACACATGTTGATAATCAAAAACTTCATAATGAAATACTCGCCTAATCATGTTGCTCTGCAGACTTTAATATTATTGTTCTATGGACTTTCATTATTATTGCTCTGAAAAGTGAAAACTTTAATGTACTTGGCCTGTGGACTTTAATGATATCATTATGTGAAACTAAGTATTATTGTTTCGCGGGACACAATAACATTGTTATGTGAGACTTTGATGATATTGCTATGTGAACCTCTATGTGGTTGCTCTATGGAAATTTAACATTATTGTTCGGTGGATCTTTAGTATTATTGTTTTGTGAACTTCGATACGGTTGCTCAATGAAAACTTAACATTATTGCTTGACGAACCTTTAGTATCATTGCTCTATGAACTTAGATACAGTTACTCTATGGAAACTTAATATTATTGCTTGACGGACCTTAAGTACTATTGCTCTGCGAACCTCTATATGTTGCTCTGAGGAAACTTAACAGTATTGCTCGGCAGACCTTGAATATCATTGCTCTATGAACTTCGATACAGTTGCTCTATGGAAACTTAACATTATTGCTCGGTGGACCTTTAGTATTATTGCTCTGCGAACCTCCATGTGGTTGCTTCGAGGAGACTTAACATTATTGCTCGGCAAACGTTTAGTATTATTGCTCTGTGAACCTCCATGCGGTTGGCTCTCCGGAGACTTAACATTATTGCTCTACGGACCTTTAGTTAGCCAACCAGGAGAAACTTAGCTATATTACTCGGGAGAGCCTGTTATATCCCTCAGGTAAACCCAACTATCATCAGATATTCCTCCTTCAAGTATAACTGAAGAGCAAAGTAGAATGGAGTCTGATTAAGTCTATGTTCAAAGATAATATTCTTTGAGGAAAAAACTTGGCTACCATTAGATGACATGAATATAATCATGAAAGCTAGACGAACGATTTGATTCTATGTAATTCTGAGTTCTCAAAGTTTTATATATTCGTCTAATTATTTTAATTATATTTATATGTTTAAATATATATATATATATATATATATATATATATATTATTGATAATAATGATTTTTCAACTCAATTGATTGGTGGAATATACATAGCTATAGAATTATTCTCAATTGATTGATAAATTTACCAATAGATTGTTATAGTATAACATTTACTAATCGATTGACATTAGTAAGAAAGATAAAATGAGTATTGGACGTATGATTTAATAACTTTAAATTTTAAATATCCCGGAATTTCAGCCCCTGTTAATTTACCAAAGATTTTTATTAGAATATTTGGTTAAAATTATATACAACTGACTTGAATACGGTAACATGCATAAAAACACAATTAATTTAAATATGGTAAAAATTAATCACATATTCACATGTACGGATTTTATCTATGGGTGAATCAAGAAGAAAATGATTGAACTATTTCAAAAGTGAGTAGTTATCTGTAATTTATCTTTTTCATGTTAATTCTGGGATGAATTGACGAGGGCACTGGAAGCGAATGTATTCATCTTTTGTCATCAAGAAGAAGATGATTAATTTAAAAAAAATAAAAAAATTGCTAAAATACATAAAATTTAATAGGGGTGGAAATGAAAGTATGCTATTTTTAATCTGAAATGTAAAAATATATGCTAACAGTGAAACTCTTCTAGGTCGCTGACAAAAATGACCGACTTATCTTTCCACCGGGGAAAAACAAGATAGACTAAGACGAGCATTCAATCTTAATCATTTCGAATGTTGTTTCCCCTTTCTTTACTCAATATCTCATGAAAGATTCACGCAATCCAAAACTAGATAGACGAACAGGTCAGTATATATATATATATCTCAAAATCGTAAGCAAATTAGTTAAACTCCACCAAAATATATATATATATATATATATATATATATCGTGACTGTGTCAACAGCCCTCCCGAAATAATCCATCAGTTGGCCGTTATATTGAGACAAATTGAAGAAAATTGTATTTGGAAATTTGAAATTCGGTCAACGCAGAGGCAGAGCAGCCAAGTTTGATGCTGTTAAAATTAACTCAGAGAGTCCCGCGTTTGACAGTCGCTGTATTAAGGTACCCTTTCACTTCCGAGTCTTCGGCTGTGATGTATGTCTACGCCATGCGCTGGCCTCTTCTTCCGTTTCCAATCGCGCACTTGACTTTCCTCTAATTCCGCATTAATATTAATCCCCTGGACCACTCCAACTTGCGCTGCTACGTACGTTAATTTGATGGTGGACAAATACCGCTGTTTGAATATTAATCATTTGCTTCCTTGTTTAAGTTTTAGTCCGCTTAAGACCTGGGCAAATTCCACGTAGGCCATCCTTCTTAGTCTCCGCATGGATCATCATCACGGGATTAATCGCAAATTGATCCCTAGCCTCATTTGCTCAGATATGCAATCTGACTTTACTTCTCAAGCTACTAAACCGCGTCCAATTTCAATCGTTGTCCTTCTTTGCGTGACTACTTCTTCGATCTCCTGTCTCCTGCAGATTATAAATTCAACCGGCAGTTTCCAACTCCCCCAAAAGAGAAGATTTAATTTTGAGGGAAAGAAGCTCTGCTTGACACAATTATCCCTCTTCTACTATTCGATTCGCAGGAAAAGAAGGAATCGGAATCGGAATCGGCGGGGCAATTATATTGCATCATGAGCAGCGGCAGAAAGAGCACGTCGTCGCCGTCACAGAAGAAGAACCGGTTGCTGCAGTACGTAAAGGCGCCGCTGCGCGTTCTGTGCCGCGCCCGGGACTTCTACGTGCGCAGCATGACGAGTTGCGCGGGGCGCATCGATATGGAGGGCGGAGCGTACTCGATGGGCTACCCGATGGCCTCCGGGCCGCTGCCGCGGAACTTCAGCGTCGCGTCGGGGAGGAGCGGCGCCAGCGAGGAGGATCTACAGGACCTCATACGCACGGCGTCGCTGCGCCGCGCCCGCTCGCAGGGGGCGACCGCGGCCGCGGTGCCGCGCAGCCAGAGCGTGGCGGTGGCGCGGATCGACGAGGACAAGGAGTGCGAATTCGGGGACGAGAATCCCGGCGGCGAGATCGTCCTCAGGAGCCGGAGCTACGCCCCCGGAGCCGAGAGGAAGCAGAGGAATTTTGCTTGATTCCTTGATCACCGATCGAGCGGTTTCTGTAATTGCTCGTTCAAGATTGCATTTGCTTAATAATTATCATGTACGTCTTCTTCTCGTAAGTAAGAACGATTTAATTATGATTTTCTTCCTGATATTGTTGTTGTGTTAGAATTATAATTAAATTTAAACACGATCGAAGCCATGCACGAAAAGGGAATTAAGAAGATGCATAATTTAAAATATTTTAATTTATAAGATTTCTAAACATCCGATGTCTCTCGTGTATACGAACAAAATTATTGAGACCATACTCGATCCACATCCAATTGAGCTTCACTTTTTCCACACGCATCTTCCATTCAAATTTAACACTGTTTTTTTATAAAAGAAAATATATAGATCATAAAAGTGATTAAATTGACGTCTCAACGAAGTGTTAGAGGAGAATTGCTTGATCGTATGATCATCGAAATGAAGGTGTGAAAAGTATCAAAATAATGAATAATAGTACAACGTGATCGCTCCCTGCAAATGAACTAGAAGCACTTGTTCAATTTGTCGACTTTTCAGTGTTTGAACAGGGCCGGCTGAATAGAAACCTCCATTGGAGATAAATGATAGATGTGACTGTTTTCTGTAAGTCGACCACCATATTTTCAATTTTAAAAATTAATTCGTAGGAGAATTAAGTGTTATATTTTTAATTAAATATCACAAGCTAATATAAAAATGCCAACGACGACTTTGTGCTTTTCCTAATTCAATCGATTTCAAGCCGAATTTAAAACCAAAACGCCGTTTGCTTGAGGTAACATTAATAATAATATTATTATTTTTCTTTTCAGAACAGCTTGCAAGTTCTTCATGAACCACATACTTTCGGGTTTTTACCATAATTATAATAATTTTATTAACAAAAACATTACCAATGGCTTCTGCCTTCTAGGTGGATCGACCTCCCCTCCACTTATTTTACCTCTTAATTTGAAATTTTTTAAAATATTTTAATAACTTGTCAATAATCAAATCGATAAATTAAAAATATAAAATAATTCTCAATAGCATGATAATCTAATAATAATTTTATTTTATAATTTTAATCATAAAATATCATCAAAATATATATTTTAACTTATAAAAATAGATTGGAGTCATGCATATGAATTATATTAATGCATTATATATTTATCTCATAATATACTTATCGTTTTCTTTCACTCGATTGATTTTGAAGCAATAAAATAAAAGAGTTTGTAAAGCACATTTTATTCGTTTCGAGGTAGCTAGGGATTTTCAATATAATGGCCATTGATCAAGCTAAGTGGAGCTTTGTCAGTGTTTACAGCGTGGCTTTCATGCGGAAATTATATTAATTAGACGCGCGCCAGTTCGGATCAAATTGATACATTTTGATATCAAGTTGTTTAAAAATAATTAATTAAGCCAAACTAAAACATCCCAAGATTTACATAATAATAATAATAATAATAATAATAATAATAATAATAATAATAATAATAATAATACAAATTAATTATTTAACCAGATCTCTTTAATAGTTATTTGATCAATCTGCCCAAATTAAAGGATCGATGTTTGGGTCCCATGGGGAACAAAACAGCAAATTTTTTTAAAATTGGTTCAACTTCAGTGATTATAAAAGCATAATTACTCGCTCGTATAAATTAAACTGATGAAACCAAAATGAATTGCAACAATTGGTACATATTTTGAAAACTTTCAATCAATGGCCTGCTAATATATTTGTCATGGACTAAATATTGTCCACATATCAACCCAAGTTATTAAAATAAGTGAGTTATTTTGAATTTCAAGCCTGAGCTCTATTTATAGTCTATTGATCAAATTTAGTTATTTATTGATATGACATTTTCTAGACACCAGGACACATCATTAAGCACTCTGAGTTAATTTTGATATGGTCAAGCAAGTTAAGTTAGGTCTTGTTGTGCTTAATCCTTATGTCTAAGCGTGCTGAAATTTAGAAATACAAGAAGTCGAGTGGAAGACGTAGTGGACGAGAAGGATGATACATTAATCGAGTCGACGGGCTCGGTGCATTCGAGGGACGAGTAGTTACGGATGTCCGAGCGCCCAGACAAGATGGTTCAGGTGCCCGGACCACCAAGACGCCTCCTAGGCATCTCGTCACAGTGTCATTGTTGCGGATCACTTTCGAGTCCATGTTAGTCGTTGTCCAAGCGCTTGGACATGGTTCAAGCATCCCGACATGAAAAAAATTCAATCTCAAATTCATTTCAAAGCTGTTGTGTAGAGATAGAGTTTGCCTTGCTAGGGGCACCCGGAGAGGATCCAGGCGCCCAAAGTTGCCACGTCATCAAATGGCTAGCTTCAGCTAGTGAGCTATAAATAGAGCGATGGTTTACTTCATTCTATACAACACTTACTGTAATTGAATTTCTATTTTATTCTTCAAGTTCTGCACTTTCAACGTCCTGTACGAGGCTTTTCCGCCTTTGACTTGTGTCGAAGGAGTCTACTAGTTGAGCTTCACTTACCTTGGATTAACAACCTCCTCGGATGCAAATCAAGTAAACACTTTTATCTCATACTTATTTTTATACATTTTAGTTTCGTTTATTAAAAGTGTTTGCATTATCTTTAGTCGAAAGTTTGAGAAGGGTGTTTTTGTAATTTCAAGCAATTCATCCCCGCTTGCTAGCCATATTAGGACCAACATAGTCGAGTCGATCTACTCCACAACGGCTTTCTCCAATGGTCCTGGACTTCCTAGGCGCTTGGATCCAATCCAGGCGCCTGGAGTCTGTTGACGTGGACTCCGTGATGATTCTCTACAATAACGGCTATGCTGACATGGTCATCCTTCCCCGGCGCTTAGAAAGGATCCATGCACCTAGAGCCTGGGCGCATGGACTCGGTCCAAGCGCCTAAAAACAGTCAACTCAAAAGTTGACCATTTTCTTATTCGGTTGCTTGGGTGATACTCCGATCGTTTAGAGTTGAGCTCTCCCGTACCTAACCCTGGCTTTCTCATCAAGTAGACTTCCTCTCGGCTTCTCATCTCTCGAATATGTTGCACGCGTCATTCTCATCCACTGATGTACTCTTCCGTAGCTCCTCGTCCTTCGGTTGTACCAAGTATATTGACTTCTTTTCCGTGTCGTCCTTCTCACTTATTGCATCTTCCGCTCGACTTCTTGTGTTCTTAAGTCTCTACACATTTAGACACAAGATATCAAATTCGCAGAGTCTAACTTAATTTGGTTGATGATATTAAAACTAACTCGGGGTACTTATACTTCTAAAACATCTATTCAAAGACCAACGACCTCTTCTAATGTGCCATTGATTCAAGATGAATTATAATATTATTAAGGAAACTTTTGTGGTTATCATATTTTGTGATGCTATTGCGATACTCTATTTTTATACAGCTTTTGTGCTTCCATCTAATTATATTTCCACATTCAAACATCTTATGTAGTATGATAGTGCTACTTTTGGATTTAGTTTGGATGTAGTATGAGTTAGAATGATGGTCAAGGAAGTCTTCGGCAAAGCCACTTCGACACTCAAGTTAGTTCTTTTTCAAAGAGAACGTGGTTTCTAGAAATTAAGGTTTAGAAAGTATGTGTGCACATATATACTTTTACTCATGAGCGTCAATTACCTTTTATAGGACTGGACGCCTCGAACACGTTCTCCTCGTGCCCTCTCCTCGTGCCCCCTCCTTTTTCACTGTCGTGACCACGTTCATCGAAATAAATGTCCGTTACGATCTATTTATGTCAAAGTTAATAGTTGTGTTTTTTGTCTATCTTGACAACGGCGACATTATTCATTATCCTCCCTGAAATAGCGCAATGCTTCATTGCTTTAACTCTCGATGATCGGGACTATTTCAATTTAGTTTGAAGGAGCTGAGTAGAGTCGTCAATTTGGGTTGGGCCCGTCGGGTTGGCCCGTCCCGCCAAACAATTTAAGCGGGTTGGGTTGAAATTTTATCAACCCAAGTCCGCCGTGGGCCGACCCGCCTAGGCCCGCGACCCGCACGGGTCGGTCCGCTCGGGCTTGGGTTGGCCCGTGGGTTGAAAAACACATGTAAGATAAGTTTTAGGCAAATTTATTATCTTTCTTTGTTATAATTTTGAAATAAAAATAGTACTTTTCATTGAACATAAGTTCTCGTTTGTGTTCATTTATATTTAAAATACATGTTTATGTATACATTTAATTGTAGAAATTTTTTTGAAATAAAATGTTGAAAATATGAAATATTTTTTAATTTTTTTAAAAAATTTTGATGGGCCCACGGGTTGGCCCGTCAAATCCGCAACCCGCCTTAGAATGAGTTGGGTTGGAAATTTCCCAACCCGCCAAGTTAGCGGGTTGGCCCGCCCCGCCCCGCCAAATGATTAGCCCGCCACGGGCCGACCCGCCCCGCCACGAGTTGGCTCGTTTGACAGCTCTAGAGCTGAGTGTAAGCAGGAGTTGGGCTTCGAGTGTAGCTGGGAGTCGGGCTTCGAGTGTAATTGGGAGTCGGGTTTCGAGTGTAGTCGAGACTTGTACTTCGAGTGTAGTTTGGCGTTGGGCCTCGAGTGTAGTCGAGAATCGGGAGTAATTGGGAGTCATCCGTTGTTGACCTCGTTGTTAGTATTAGCCCTAGTACCAATTATAAGATGATTGTAAATGGCTAATTTTGTATCATATATCATTATTAATAAAAGACAAAGTTGGTTATTATATTTATTTCAGTTCAATGCCAATTGAATAAGTATAATAATGTTCTTGGGTAGTAGGTTCTTATCTACAGTATATCAATTGGTTGAATTGATAATGAGATATTGTAGAGAACACTACTCTTAACTGTTTTTAGTCGAACATTAATATACAAGGACAATATTAATGCGTTGAGACTAGCATGTAGGTCAACGGATGACTTAATCTCACAAGTCATGGATATGAGATATCAGGTTGACACATGAGTATATAATTAGAGAATATATACTAAATGACCCGTGATAATCGCCGTTTTCATGTCACTAGGTGCTCCAAATTAATTAAAATTGAAACTCATTAAAATTAAGACAAGTGTTGTGGCAACGAATCCCAAATCATATTTTTTCCAAGGATAACTAATAAATGTGTGAGTACTCTAGACTCAATTCAAATTACATTCCTACATCAACAAGATAAACTCAACACTTCACTTGATTCATATTACAAATGGAATTTATCTAATTCTAAAAAGTACACTAAAACAATTTAAAATGGAATCAAAGAAGTGTTGCTCTCATCTAATATCAATTAAGTTAAATTTCTACTTTATCATTACATCAAATCAATCGATTACCACATCTTCAATTAACAATAACAATTAAAACTAAACTCTTGAGCCTGAAACATCATCGTATTAATAACCACAAGTAACTTCAAAAATCAAACTCAATCTCCAAGTCTTCAATTCTCAATCACATTCAACAAGGTCTAATAAAAGTAAACAATGATAATCTCAAATGATTCATTCAACATTCAAACATGAAACTGTCACAACAAATCCGATTCATAGAACCAAGGTTTACTAAATTCATGAATTTAAAACTAGACTCAACTTACAGTAAACCAACACAAATTAAGCATATGAATGTAGTTTTTCAGATTTTAGATCTTATTCAAGATCGACAATGCAAATTAACTACAACTAGTGTATGCTGGACTAGTTAAAGCTCAAGAACAGATTGCTAAATCATTACAAAGTTAAACTAGATTGGGATTGTAGAAATTAAAAGAAATCGGATAGTAAATTTAAGAAGTAAAAATGGAATTGCCAACTAAGTAAATCAGATCATCAAATCTGAGCAGGTTTATCAACAATTGAAAAGAAATCAAAATCAAATAACATTCCTTCTCTATGCTGTGAAGCAGAGACACCATTAGGAACGCCCTTCAAGCAACCGACAGTGAAATTCTAACTCCCAGCTGATCCAACTTGTTCATAGCTTGTGGGGTCGGGAACGCCCTCTTCAAGCTCGCAATGTTTGAATTCGCCAGCATCCGAAGATCGTCGTCAACGGAATGGGGAACACCCTCAATCTGCCAAAGATGGACTTCACGGAATCAAGATCACGAAATGGAGAACACCCTCAAATCGTGCCTTTCTTCTTGATTACTGGTCGTCGGATGGTTCAAAGCTCGCCGCCGATGATGAATTTCGATCTCAGATCTGGATGTGGGATGAGAGCATCGGAAACGAAGATGAAGCACAATGACGATGCCGTGAGGAGAAACTGAGCTCGAAGGATGCGTTGTAGCTTCTCGCTATTTAAACCTCTCCCAATATGATCCAAGGACCCAGAATAATTTGAATCTTGATCAACGGTGGAAACATATCAAATCCGTCTCAAAATCCTCTAGATCTTGATCGATGGCTAAGATGTACTTCCTCTTGGCTTGGATGGACCAGATTCTTGACGGATGGCTCAGATCTCTTTGATCTTCAATGGACGATCCAAATCACTCCAAGGCTTGATCGACTTGATTAGCTTTAGATTTGAACCCAAATGTGGTCTGATCTGATCGAGTCCATGACCCTTTTGATGCCTATAAATAATAATCAAATATTAGTATCAAATACCATGATAATAAACTAATTTGTAATTAAGTCCAAGATCAAATGTAATTTGTGAAATGTAAAGTAAATATAAGTTTAAGCTATGCAAAGATCATTAAAAATATGCATTATGAATCAAGAAAATATAGCAAAATCATGATTATCAACCCGTCATAAGAATGTTTCATGGATCGTTATATGAGTGTCATAAACATTCTCATGTGACTATTGGTATGAATAGTTCTTAGACCTGAAGTTGCTACGGTTCCCTACATAAGTAGTTGTGTACTTTGGTATCGACAAATGTCACCTGTAACAAGGTGGACAATAAAGTCAATCACTAGGTATGCAATGAATTATGCGGAGGAATGTGAGTGATGTAGATGAGATCTATCCCTTCCATATGATGGAAGCGATATCTGTGAGCCCCTTGATTAGTAGGACACAAGAAAGTATGACCATACGCAAATGAGTCAATATGAGATATTAAGCTTATTTGATTGAGTGTGTCTACTTAGAGATCAAGAAACACAAAGGTTGATAAGAGGATGACACGGTCTATGCCTCATTGATCAACCTAGATATCAAGGATAGAGGGACAAAGTCATACAAGATAATAGCCATGGACATATTAGGTCGGATCTTGACATTCTCGTCACTTGGGTAGTAATGATGTCTTGCTAGATGTCACTAATTGCTTATGTATCTAAATGTTGATTTGGGTACATTGCTAACATTACAAGAACCTATGGGGTCACATACAAAGAACAAGTAGATTTGGAGATGGATTCATATGATGAATCATTGGATTAAGTCTAATCTGAATTGGACTTATTGAGTTGGACTCAATTGGATCTAATTGTTGGATTAAGTCCAATTCAAATTAGACTGAAGGAGTCGATTTGAATTAATGAAATAATGATTCATTGAATTTGAATTGCATGCGGATTAATTGAGTATGACTCGATTGAATTAGACTTGAGTTAGACTCAAGTGAATTAGACTTGAGTTAGTCTCAAGTGAGGATTAATGGAGATAATTATTGAATTTTGAAAATTAATTATTCATTTCATTCAATTTTCAAAATTGAAATTGAAATGAGGAGTTACAAGTTTTTTCCTTAATGGAGTGTAAATACTCATTAAGGCCATTAATGCTAATTAAGTGTTTTCAAAATACTTAAGCAATTTTCTCTTCATTTTGGATAGATCTTCATTCTCATTGCTCCTCTTCTCTCTTGGCCGAAATCCACTCCATAGGTTGCTAGCACAACCTTTCTCCATCTTGTGAGTTTTGAGACAAACGAACATTTGTTTGTGTGGATACCATAGATGCGCGAACGTGAGATTGTGCTGTGATCCGAGCTGTCGGGAGTCCGTGAGCAGGCACCAAAGGTATAATCTCTCATGCTATGTTAGAAAACTTAGTATATGTAGAAATTTCTCTTTCCATTCGCATGAATCTTCTGGAGGAACTAGTGTTTTTCCGCTGCGCGTTTGCATGTTTAGTGCATCTAGTTCCTAATACCCGCATGCCACCTTAGCTCGATTATTGACCCTCTTGGGCATGTGACATCTAGAAAATACCCTTGCATTACTAATCTTCCCTTTAAGTCTAGTTGAAGAAGGTGAAAGTCTGACTGACTAGACTGGAGCACTATATGGCTGGGTCTCAATTTGGTCCGCTATACACATAGACAAGAAGATCTTTAGCTCATTTTTAATGAGATCCTTGTTTTAATTATTAACATGCCTCTTAAATGTTGGGCATACCTTGTCAGCCTTGACTTCCAATCCCAAAGAATACCTTTATCTCTGAGGTTATATCAAATTAATATGATGAGACCTTTGGCGAAAAGGAACGACTGCTTATCTTCAGCATAATGATTATTTCATCCTCGTAATATGAGCTTGATCCAACGGTTAATAGTATTTCTTTACTCTTTTCTTGATCCTGCTCCAAAGGTTTCGATTAAACACTAACGAGTATAAATATGGTGCAATAACCCTTATCATTTTATGCAACCCTACCCTTGTGGCCGTTGACCTTCATCTTTGCTTCCGCTTCAGGTTCTTCACGTTTTCATATCGGAGTAAGTTGCTAGCTTTTTCTGTTGTTTGAACGTTCACCAGTTTATTTTTAGTTCGTCATTTTAGAGTCAATCTTGGTGATGGCGACAAGGTCTTCTTCCTCATCCATTTTCTAGTACTGATCTAGAGTCTAGTTTTAATGTGCCTCCTTAGATCGCCTAAAAACCACCTATGAGATTTCAGATAATCACGTCTTAATACTATCTAATGGTAATGATTGTCATGACCGTCTGCCATCGAGATGCGTCATCTGATCTTCCACAGTCATATGACAAGTGGACTACACTTCCCCGTTCATCACTTTTTCTATGAAATATCATAATATTTCCACATTTACTTGTCCCAGTTAGGGCCTAACTCCTTCCACATCTTAATAGGAATAGTTGTTTTATTCCGTTTATGCCGCATATCTTTGAGTGCTAGTCTTTTCCACTATTTCTTCTCCCAAGAAGATGGAAGATGGAGCCTGCAGAGTGGGTCATGGTCTACTCAAGAACCTCCCCACTTCTCATAAAGGATGGAAACTTTAATTTTTCTTCATCCGACCTCCTGTTTTCGTGTCCTGGTTGAGTCGTTGGCAACTTGATTTACCTACTCTTTCTCTTGTAATTAAACTTTTGTATATGAACATGATCCAAGAGATTTCTGCATCCATGCTTAGATTTTTTATTTGTTCCTTTGTTAATCTTGTGCCAACTGTCCATCTCAAGAAGAACTATACCTCGGATAGGACTTGACAGTTCAATATGAATGACTCCCTAGTGACCAAACAGATTGACACTACCATATAATCAAAAGAATGGTAGTCTAGGTTTTGTGAATTATGTGGGCTATACGGTATATGTCGGACCCATTTAACAGAGGTGAGGTTGATATCAGTTTGGTGATCTTGACCATGACTATGCCCCCATTCGGGATTTGGGCCCTAAAAAGGACACGAACGATGTAGTATACGTTCAACCCCTTAGCAGGGGTGAAGTTAATACCGCAGCCGGAAGAATCTCGACCCTGACTATGCTCAGGGGAGTTTGAGCCTTGAAAAAGACGTGGATGATACGGTATATGCTTAACCCCTTAGTAGCGGTGAGGTTCATACCACAGTCGGTATGCTCTCGAACCCAACTAGGGGGGGGGGGTTGGGCCCTAAAAAAGACGTGGACGATATGATATATTCTCAACCCCTTAGCAGGGGTGAGGTATTCTCAACCCCTTAACAGGGGTGAGGTTGATATCACATCCAAAAGGATCTCAACCATGATTATATCCTAGTCGGCGGAGTTTAGGCCCTGAAAAAGACACGGGGCGATACAAAATATGCCCTTAGTATCGGTGAGGTTGTTACGGTAGACAAAATGATCTCGACCCCAACTATGTCCTCTCTAGGGGGGGGGGCCTTAAAATGACGGAGGCGATACTATATTTGTTCGACCCCTTAGTAGTGGTGAGGTTGATACTGAAGTCGGAAGGATCTCAACCCCAACTATGCCCCAGTCGGGAGAGTTTGGGTCTTGAAAAGAACGTGGACAATATAGTATACGCTCGACCCCTTAACATGGGTGATCGCGGATTGAGTTGGTTCGGTTATTGGAATAAAAAATTATCCGACTCTACTAGATCAGATAGTGCAATATCATGGCCTACATCTGACCCTATATCCGGCGATTTTTATGTATCAGATATCCAACGGGTTGTCAATTATTTGGATATCCGACCCTATATCCAATGAAATATAAAATATAAATATAACTACAACAAAAAAATAAAATATTTTAAAATGATAGTAAACATTACTCACTACACGTTGTAGCAGCTAATCGACAATAGCTGCTATAATGTGTAGCAGTTTATTGACAGTAGCTGCTACAACGTGTAATAGCTTATTGACAATAGTTGCTACAAATATGGGTGATCTTAGATCGGGTTAGATCAGTTATTGAGATAAAAAATTATCCGACCCTATTAAATCAGATAATGTAATATCAGGACCCTACATCTGGCCCTATATCCAGCGAATTTTTTTCAATTTGGTTTGGGTCGGTATAAGCGGGTTGGTTGATTTGACGGGTTAACTGCTCACCCCTACGTGAAGTTGATATCACAGTCGAAAGGATCTCACTATGCTCTAATCGTGAGAGTTTGAGCCTTGAAAAGGATACAAATGATATGATATATGCTCAACCCCTTAGCAGAGGTGAGGTTAATTAATATCGCAGTCAGAAGAATCTCGACCCTGACTATGTCCTAGCCAGGGAGTTTGAGCCCTGGAAAGGACATGGACAATATGGTATATTTCGACCCCTTACCATGGGTGAGGTTGATGTTGCAACCGGAAGGATTTCGACCTCGATTATACCCTAGTCAGGAGAGTTTGAGTCCTAAAAAGGACGTGGGTGATACAGTATATGCTCGACCTCTTAGCAGGAGTGAAGTTGATATTCTAGCCAGAAGGATCTTTGCCCCGACTATATCTCAATTGGGAGAGTCTAGGCCCTGAAAAGGACGTGAACGATATGGTATATGCTCGAGCCTTAGCAAGGGTGACGTTGATACCGCAATCAGAAGGATCTCGAACTCGACTATACCCAGTCGAGGAAGTTTAGGATCTGAAAAGGAATTGGGAAATAATGGATATGCTCGACCCATTAGTAGAGGTGAGGTTGATGCCGCAGTCGAAAGGATCTCGACCTCGACTATGCCTTAACTGGGGGAGTTTGGACCCTGAAAAGGACATGGATGATATGATATATGCTCGACCCTTAGCAGTGGTGAGGATGATACCACAACCGAAAGGATCTCCCCAATTACATCCAAGTCAAGGGAATTTGGAGAATCAATCTCAAAGAAAATGCTTTCATTCATGCATAATTAGTTAGTACATACTGTAATAAAAGGAAATATCATAAAAAATGACAAACATAATGATTAAATACATAAAGGTACTTGTTGGATCATTACGCATGTGAGAGAAGGGATGATCATGTGATTTTAAAAAACTTTTTTTTTTAAAAAAAAAGTAAAAATAAAGTGTGTGCAGTGGAACAAAAAATAGAAACGAAAAAAGTAAGAATTCGATTGGTTACTTGGTTTGGAGCCTTCGACCACTCATGCTCCAAGACCTACAATCTCGCTGATCGTATCGATAGGCAATTCGCTATAATCCTCTTCCGGAACCGCCATAAAAGGAAAACGATTACGATAGAAAAGTTAGGATAAGTATAATAAGCTACACTTTCCTTTTAAGCAATAATTAAATATACAAAAGAAAACTTTGTTACCCAACACTTGTAGATGATCGAATCAGGCTTAGTGTTGGACGACTTCTCAGCAATAATCGCGTGCAACAACGTTGTACCAGAGTAGCAGTATGAAGTTTGGAGCGATCGGATTATCGAATGAATGCGCAAAGGCTTATAGAAGAGTTGTGTATGAGTTATACTAAGCCTAAAACCTTTTCTTCTAGTGTTTTCCGTCAAGATTCTAGTTTAACTTTTACTCCTTCACGTGTTTTATCTACCAAAATAATATCATTTGCAAATAACATGCACCACGGTACTGTGTCTTCAATGTGTGTAATAAATTTATTCATAATTAGTGTAAAAAGATAAAGACTTAGAGTTGATCTTTGATATAACCCTATCTTTATTAGAAATATTTCAGTTATTCCGTTCGAAGTCTTTACTCTGGTCATTACATCCTCGTACATATCCTTAATTAGTTCAATATATGTTACGTTAACACTTCTCTTTTCTATGATTTTTCATATATTTCTCTTGGGACTATATCATAAGTTTTTTCTAAGTCAATAAATACCATATGTATATATTGTTTGCTCTTGATATTTTTTAATTAGTTGTCTAAAAAGATATATAACTTCTATTGTCGACCTTCCAGACATGAACCCAAATTGATTTTCGATTACCTAGTCTCATTTTTTATTTTTTTTCTATTACTTTTTTTTTTCAAAGTTTCATGGTATGACTCATTAGTTTAATTCCCTTATAGTTTACATAATTTTGTATGTCTCTCTCATTAGTTTTATTTACCTTCTATTGATCAGACATTTTTTTTTCATTTTTAATATCATGTTAAATAATTTTATAAATCATTCAATACCTTATTTCCCTATGTACTTTTATACCTCTATCAGAATATCATCTGGTCCAATAATTTTTTTATTGTGCACCCCATTTAAAACTTATTCTACTTCTGAAGTTTAAATTCTACAGTAAAAATTTAAATTTCTATTCTCATTTGACCTACTTAAATTACCCAAGTTAAGTTGGCACCTAAATCTTCATTAAAAAGTTGATAAAAATACCTCTTATATCTTTTTATTTTATTTCTCCATTATTTATTAGTATCCCATTATATTTATTTTTAATATATTTTATTTAAATAAAATCTCTTGTCTTCCTTTCTCTCACTTTAGTTATTCTAAAAATATCTTTTTTTCCCCTTCTTTTGTATCCAATTTTTGATATAATCGTTTAAAACTTTTATTTTTTTTCATTCACTACTTTCTTAGTCTCTTTCTTGACTATTGTATATTTTTTTAAAAGTTTTTCTTGCTCTTACAAATATATAATTTTTTATAAGTTATTTGTCTTTCCTTCACTTTCTCTTGTACTTTCTCATTCTACTACCAATATTTCTTACTTAGTGTTGCATATTCCTTTGACTCACCGGGTACACTCTCTAAGCTACTATTTTCAACTTTAATGCCATTTTATTCCATATCATATTATAGTCACTATATATTTCATCTAATACTTGTACTTCTACATTCTCATTAAATATATTTTGCTTCCTATCTTTTAACTTCTATCACTTAATTATAGGAGTCGTATATATTTTCTTTCTATTGATACTTTGCTTGAGGTGTATATCCAACACTACTAACATATGTTGGATAATTAAGCTTTTTCCAATGATGACCTTACAATATTTACAAATCTTTATATCTTTTTTCCTAACCATATGATTTATTATTTTCACTTTTGAACGTGATTAAGTGTTTTCTTTTCTTAAAAAATGTATTAACTAATATAAGATCATATGTTATCACAAAATTTAATATAGTTTTCCTTTATTCATTTGTTGTTCAAAACCCATAACCTCCATGTACCATATCATATTTCTCATTTTTTTTACTCCGACATTCCTATTTAGATCACCTCCTATTAAAATCATTTAATTTGACGAAATATTTTGTAATATTTCATCTAAGTCATCCTCAAACCTTGATTTGGTAGCTTCATCTAATCCTACTTGTGGTACATATACGCTAATTATATTCATAGTTTCTTTCGTTACTAGTATTTTAAGGGTTATAATTCAATTCTCTTTTCTAAATACTCGTACAACTTCATCTTTTAACAAACTATTTACAATAATACCACTCCATTTCTTGTTTTACTATTTCTGTGTCATAACTTAAAACTTGAGTTTTCTATCATCTCTGCCTTCTCACCTAACTATTTTATCTCTTGTGCACAAAATACTCATTTTTCTCCTAATCACCGTATCTACTACGTATCTCAATTGAGTGTTCTTATGTTCCATGTTTTATCTCTTGAACTATTAATTTTTTTATCATATTTATTCTATCCAATCTATGGTGTGAGAATTTTTATCTATTTAACACTATGCCTAAGTTATCATGTAAATATAGCGATTATTGTCGATATGTTACAGTCGGACCCTACAATGCGATTTTTTACATATTTAGCACTATACCCAAGTTCTGGAAATGTAGCAGTCCTTACTGAAATGTTACAGTCGGACCTTATAACACGTTCCTTTCGGGGAACAATCTAGCGTTATCATAATAATTTAATGAATCCATTCATTGAATATTTACCATATTTTTAATAATGATTGACAACATAACGCAACACTCCTTCTTTATCCAGATTCGAGATTGACCATGATTGATTCATCACAGACGAAGTTATTTGTAATAAAAAAATATTAATTTTAATTTTTAATAAGGTTTTAAAATAATTTTAAAGAATTTATCAACAGTTAAACACTTTCATTATTTTTTATTAAATTATTAAAATATTTTTTTAGATGAGTAATTTAAATGATATAGCTTAGAAAAAAAAAATAAATTCTTTAATTTTAATAATATTTTTTTATAAAGTCCTAACTTTAAAGATAATCTTAATGGAATATGAAATCCTAGCTTAATTAACTTAGTGTATTTTAATAATTTATCTTTTAAAAGATCATTTTGAATAATTTTTTTGAATATAAATATATTTAACATATTAATCTAATCATTTTAGTGCTTTTGTTGGATATAATTTTTGTTTAATTAAAGTTCGAAAGACAAAATTCACCAAACTATTTATGGAAATAATTATTTAAAATAATAATTATTTCTTAAAAAATTAAATTTTGTATTTTGATATTCTTAATAAAAAACATATCGTTTAACAATATTTTAATAACTTTTCAAAATGATTTAAAAGATTATTTTTTATCAATATTAAAACATTTTTATTATCTTTATTTAAATGATGATTTAGTAAATAAAACCAAATATTTTAATTTAAAATATCAATTTTTTTTGGGAATTCCTTAACACTTTTTTATACATGAAATAAATCAACTAACATTTAAAAAATATTTCCTAACTCCTAACCAAACTAAACTAAACTAATCTTCAACATTTTTAATATTAAGATTTCAAACTATGATAATTTTTAAATGATAAAATTATATACTCATTATCATCTATTAGAGTAAAAAATGATATTATTTATCTTAAATGGTTTAGTATCATCGGCCCAACTGTCCATTGTTATTTATAAGAGCAAAGAGGATAATAATCACCCTAGAATCTTAGATGGTCTAATATCATTAACCTTGACTAGATATGAATAGATAAATTATAAAAGATATTTTATCTTAGTATAATAACTCTTATACAAATAAAATATTTTACACATATTAAAAACCCATTGTATTGAGAGTAGTATAAGGGACCTAAATAAACTGTTTGCCTACCATCAACCTGCAGCACTTTCATTTATTTCCATTAAATAACTATTTTTTTTACTCTTAAGAGTAAACTAAATAATAAATTAGAAAATAAAAATAAAAATTTTATTTTTAAAGAATTTTTATAGTCACTTAAGACCTTTTCTTTTGTATAAAATAAATCAATGTTTAAAAATATTTTGACAAAGGAATTAAAAAAAAAAAGCTATAAAATCCCATGTTTATATTTTAACAACAAACCCTCCGGCGGCCCTTGAAGACTGAAGATTCTCGCCGGCTGTTTCTCGATGACGATCGACGGCTGTAATTACCGCCTTAGTTGCACACTCCGTGCTCATGAAGACGATGTACGCCTCCTTTTCTGTTTCCTCTGTCGATCTTTTAGTTCAATTCAAGACTTTAATCTTTGATTTCGATTTTAGGTTCGTCGAATTTGCTTATGCGGGAACTCCGGAATCGCAACTTCCTCGAGGGACAAAACGGTTAGGTTCTGGGTTCCTGATCCGGAGAAGAAGCATGGCTACTTGTTGTCGAAGACCCTTGCCGGGCATACGAGTTTCGTTGGTCCTCTGGCTTGGATCCCTCCTGGGGAGCGGTTCCCCGAGGGCGGGATCGTATCGGGCGGCATGGATACGCTTGTATTGCTCTGGGACTTGGGCAGGGGAGAGATTGTGGAGAAGTTGGAAGGCCATCAGTTTCAGGTCACTGGTATTGCCATAGATGACAATGGGGACATAATCTCGTCATCACTTGATTGGTACTGTTATCTAATCTTTGTTATGAACTGCAATATTTATTCTTGTGCTCCTTAATCTTCTCCGGTCTTCAGAGATTTGCTATCATTTTTTTTTTTTGGTTTGTAAATGATGTGACATGGAAATACCAGCTTTCTTTGTTGTCATTTTTAAATGAGAGCACTTGAAAATCCTAAACATAGTGTTGATTTTTCCGTCAGTCATTCTGAAAACAAATTTGATATTGATTACTTCGGTGAGGCTCCGAAATGCATTTTATGTATCATTTGAACCTCTAGGTGCATC
The DNA here is from genome assembly GCF_018446385.1 of Zingiber officinale. NCBI lineage: Eukaryota > Viridiplantae > Streptophyta > Magnoliopsida > Zingiberales > Zingiberaceae > Zingiber > Zingiber officinale. Next base: position 256,323 of record NC_056001.1, read on the forward strand.
TTTTTTACGCATCTAAACATCATTTAAGATCCAAGTGAAAACTGATCTGAGCAATCTACTGAAGTTGTTGCTTTTCCCTTTCTCATATGACACACCTTCACCTTTATCATAATCATGGTATGCATATCCCAATTATCAGAGTCCCTTGTTTGTGACTGTCTTGCAAGTATATTTTACGATGTGATGTTCCATGGCCAGTTCCTTAGTTTCTTTAGAGCCACATTTGCTCTCTTTTTCTGTTCTTGTTCATCTATACTCCCAAACATTGGGTAAGTAGCCATGTCAATATTTCTATCTTTATGTTGAATTAACAAGTCAACACAGCTTAACTAGAGTTATTTTGGTGCCATTTAGAGGTTGGAAAAAAAATTCTTTGTCAAGGGGTTTAAGGGAATGTGGTTGTACATCCAAAACCAAACAGTCAATAAAAAAAAAACTCACATGGCACAAAGGTTTTGATAATGAAGATGCAACTCCGGCCGGCTACGAATTAAGGGTGCCAACACAGATTTGACACGCTAACAATCACAGCAAGAGTAAACATATCGCTAACCATCCCCAATTACATGATCTGCAGGCCTATGACTATAAACAATATAACAAGATACATAAAGGAGAACTCAGCAACTGGGGAAACCTAGGTGGAATCCAGATTCCACTATGGTCCAATGGCAGCAACTGCTCAAGGGTGACATGATGCCACTTTGTTAGTTGACGGTAGAAGAAAAAGTTTTAATCTTGCTCTACAGCATCTCGAATAAAGGTTTGCAAAGGGCATGGGAGTTTGAGGGAAGGAAAATACAGTGGGGGGGGGGGGGGGGGGGTTGGGGTTGGGGTTGGAGTCATGGCAATGTAGAACTTGTAGCGTTTATGTGTAGAGGGAGGGCTCAATATCTAAATGGGGTTGATAGAGACTCGACTAGGGTTCAAGAGATTGTGGGAGAACCAATTTAGGAGTGTGACTAGACTTGCGAATTTCAGGTGTTGCAAAGGATTGGTATTGACTGCTGCACTTGAGTTGGGGGTTAATGTACATTGAGGGTTTCGACTGAGCCATTAGATTCATTTATATTCTTGTTTTGTTTATTTAATTTACTTTAGGTCTAATTCTTTTGGTTTTAATTGCATTGATATTATTTAATTGGCTACGTATTGCAGTACAATACGTAGGTGGAGGCAATGCAAAACTGTTGAGTTTTGGGAAGCTCACAAGGTGGCCATTCAAGCAGTCCTGAAACTATCATCTGGTGAATTCGTTACTGGTAACTTTTTTTCTAATTGTTTGCATCGGATACTTTCCTTAATTTTAGTGGCTTAACTCTTGACTCTTCATATTTGAGCTAAAATTTCTAGCATTTCACAGACTTCTGTGCTATCATATGACTTTCAGCTTCTCAAGAGATTCCTTTCTCCTTGGTCTTTGGATAACTTGTTTGGTGATATTTATGATCCATGATATCATAATATAACATGGCTTCCGATGATTAAAGGATATTAATTCTTTAATTGGCGGTTGCATGCGCTATGTTGATTTAGTAGATCATTCCTTTGGATTAAAACTTTGATGTGTGTGTATACTCATCAATAGAAATCTTCTTGTTGTGGGAATAAATGTGAAAAAACAATTTTAATAATTACATTTTGAATGTAATAAAAATGATCTAATTGTGAAAAAACATTCAACATCCAAAAGATTGTGATAAACCAGGGTGACAATGATGACAAGAAGATTATGTCTAGATTAGACATGAACAACTATTTTTCTGTAGGTTATGAGACGACGATGCTGATGGTGAGATAGTAAATTATACATTTGGCTGGCTTACCTGAGGCAATGTAAACCATATTGGTGGACTTCATGTCATACTTATTGTTTCTGATCTTCCACATCCACAAGCCGAAAAACATGATTGAAGTCTACTCGCACCAAAAGGCAAGGGCAAAGGCTTTGTTCCACTTTCTGAGAGTATCAATGAAACTTTGTTGTGCTGCAATTGATTGATTTGGTGTGCCAAGAGAATGCAATGAGTTCGACATTTTGAATCTCACAAAGAGAAAATTCTATGGAGTGGGTACAAATCAAAGTGAGGAGCCAATTCCCTAGCTGTCTTGCCATCAGATCAAATGTTGCAGAAAAAGCACAACAAAATGCCAAGAGACATTAGAGCACCTTGAATCGACAAATTATCCAGGGTGTTGGACTAGGGCCATTTGGGGTTTCTTAGAGGTTCACTCTCTCAGTTTCATGTTCCTTCATTTCTCATTCGTCTCACAAGTAATGTTGGGAACAACACGTACTTCACTTTATACTCCTCCCCCAATTCTATCATATTCATTTGGAGTGACTTCAAAACCCATTATCTATTGGATTTTGCAAGTAGGAAAGTCTTTCCTGCCTGGTGAAGCATCTGGAACAACATGGCGAATGTCAGTTTTATTTCAACAAGGTCAAAGTAATACATAGAAATAGAAGACTTACATTAAATAACAAAGAAAGAGCAGACACACAAGCACTGGTAGCTGAACCATTCGAGTTGTGAACAACTATTGTGCTTTTCTGTTATGATTTTAATGCAGATTCTTATGTATCATGTTTCAACATTCAACTGTTTGAGTCTCCACATTTTTTGATTCAGTTGTGTTCTATCTAACAATTACTGCACTTATGATTGAAAGATGCCATCATGCCAGTGTGAAAAAGTGGTCAAACACTTGGATTATTATTAATCCAAACTGTTCTCTCTTCTCACATCATGCTATGAGAGTTATGGTCAGTATATATGGTACCTATCCATAATGTTCATTACTAAAATAGTGCTTTTCATTGCTTATATAGGCTCTAGTGATTCAACACTTAAGCTCTGGAGAGGAAGGACATGTATACAAACTTTCGTTGGTCATGCAGGTTAATTCTAGTAATTCTTTCACTATGCCAAAGTTCACTAAATATATAATTCCCAAAAGAGTTGCTCAATGATTTTTTTTGTAGTGTGGTTTCAAATCTCAACCAGCATTTTACATGATGGCTTTTGATTGTTTATTTCTAATCATTCCCTTTTTTGGTTTCAGTTAATATTTCTTCTAATTGTCCATGATTATTCAATTCAGTGTCCTAGTTCTTCATGACTATTCATGTATCTGATGTTGCCTCCAATTTCCCAGATGTCTGTGCTTTTTGTATATAATATTTTAGCTATGAGCCTATGACAGTAAATTTTATGTTCTACTTGTTAGCAAATTTTGAAGATCAAATAAAGTAGTTGATGATGGTGATAAAATAAATAATTTGTTCAAAGAATAACTTCACTGTTCTCACAATGTACTTCTGTGGGGCTTTGAAGGTTAATAGATCCTTTGGTTCTCCAAAATTTCATTAGAAGCTATCTAGATTCTTGAGCTATATAATCTTCCTGATAAGTTGCTGTTTACTTCAAACTTACGAGGTTTGCTGAATTTAATAGTGTCATATTTTGGAATTTGAGTACTGTTACAGTTTTTAATATAATCAATCATGTTGCTTACCAGACTTATTAAATTTTAGAGATTTACTGCTTCCGTTGCTTTTCATTCCTTTAAATATTCACTGAAAGCAGTGCCTGGTGATGATGAATTGCCGAAGAAAAGAAGTTGGTCACTTGACTGGAACTTTTTGTCATGTTTGTTTCTCGTGTGTAGAGATGTCAATTTAACTGATATCATGGTCTCTCAGCCATTTGTAGGGTATTTATCTAGCTTTTCTGGCTGTTTGTGTTGTTCAGAAGCACTCATTTTGGCCTCTTGCTTTTCTTGATAGTGTTCACTTTTGACAACGAATTTTATTGTGTAACTTCCTATGCCGAGCTTGTATTCATTCTCATGCTAACGTTTTTCCATTGGTTAAGGCTAACTGTACTAAGCCTTGCACAGATACTGTTCGTGGATTAGCAGTGATGCCCGGATATGGACTCCTTTCTGCATCTCATGATTGGTAATTCATTCTCATCACAGTTTTAAAAGGGCAATTAAATTTCTTATTTCTTGTTGCATAGCTACTTTCCTTTTACAGGCATTTTTTTTTTACTTACGGATTTACAAGGTCGTGCCAAGTAACAGAATAATTATTTGCATATGACGAAAGAGGAAAATAAGCATTCTATACTTATTCCCAAGTATATTACCAGTTATTCTAAAAGTTCATTTTTTGTCCTAACTTATTCAAATCCATCTTGATTAATTACTTACTTATTTGGACTATTCATTTGTCGAGAGTCTAGAGATGAGTGTTTGCTAAAGGTTTTATGAAATTATATTCCAATTAATGGATTGTAAGTAATATTTATAAAGAAAGGGAGCCTTGGTACAATAATAAAGTTGTTGCCGTGTGCCTTCTTAGTCATGAGAGAAACAACTTCTTGCATAATAAGGTAAGGCTGTGTGTAATAGACTTTTCCCCGGGACTCATGTTGGCAGGAGTTTTGTGTGTCAGGCTTTACTTTTTAAGCAATATTTATAAAATTATATGCAAGGTGTATGTGGTTGACCACTTGATTATCCACATTGAGTATGCAAGTGCATATGATGGGAATATATAGTCCATATTAGTTGCATTGATAAAAAATGCTTGAAATATGTATAATAGAGTACTAATCAACCTGTCTATTCAATAATTTTGACAAAAATGTCAACTTAAGTAATCTCTATAACTTAAAACACATTTACGACAATTTATATGAAATCAACATATAGAATAAAAACAAATAATTTGCATAGTATTAAATCCTAGTTTTTAAGGTATCTCAAAACATTGAGTGGCCATACTATAACTGAAATACTATTTAACAATAACTAAACACTAACAATTAAGTAACAAAATCAATAAAAAAAATAAATAATTCGTTACTAAACAATCAAGCCAAACAATAAGAGAACAACCATAATCTTACTACCTTCTCAGTTATCAACCACTAGTTCACCACCTTAATTGTTGTGATATAGTCACAGACTAGAAAGTGAGATGATACTTGTGGAGAGACTGAGAGGAGAAGTAGCAATATTGTGGAGAGAAAAGAATCTTGGAAACCTCACTAGAGCTAACTGCTGTTGAGGAAACTGACCACTTCCAGATGAAGCTGCAACTGGAGAGAAGAAAAGAAACAACATCATGGAGAGAAAGTAGATAAATTAGGGTTAATTTTCAAAGTTGTAAATTTTTGAAAGTTGTTTGTTTCTGGTGTTCCTAGTGCTACATCAAAGAAGCAATCAGGAGAGAAGTGGTTGCAACTTGCAAGGATGCTCGAGAAGCAGCATTTTTCATCTCTAAGAAGTGAGCCTTGAGTTGAGAAGTGGAAGAGGCAAGCATGAGAAATGGAAGAGACAATCAAGAGAAAAGGTGACTAAGGTAGCCACATAAGTGGAAAAAATTAGTTTTTTTCAACTTATTTATCCCACTGATGTGGTTTGAGTGGACCAGAGATTGATTTACTGGGCAGCCTCATATACAGGCCGCATGTTGCATACAGAATATGTAGATACCTTGTATGCATTTCACTAATGTTGGTGAACGTATATGCTTAATGCAGCCTGCATATTGCATGTGGTTGCCACTTGCCATGGGTCCCTTTGAAGCCATGATTATGAGAACCAGTGATGTTAGTAAAACTTAATTGACTACAATTTTTAGTCAGCACCTTGAGGATCTATTTCCATGAATATCTTGTTTATACACATATACTTACCATTTTAGTACATTTAGAACCATTAAATTGTAGGTGGATGATCTTACATAGATTTGGCTGACTGGAATTTTTTCCTGTGCAATTTTTCTATAAAAAAAACTGGTTGAAATTCTTACTTTGATTCTATTGTTATTCTGAAAATTTAGGAATTCATGCATTTACAGTGATGAAACACCATGGGATTCAAGATCCTCATCCCTTACATTAACAATACTGTTTTGAAAGTAATCGCAGTCTGCATGGACTACCAGTGTATGCTTCTTGGGGCACATCACAGAAGACCTATGGCAGCAGCAGATAAATCTTGGAAGTGATTTTTGTTTAAATTGAACGTACCAACTTCGAGATGATATGCAAAATGCAATGAGATGCTAATAGGGGAACCATATGCTCATTTAGCATTGATCACTTTGTTAAATAAATTTCACTAATATTTTGATAACTGGATCTTATTTTAAGATCTCCATGTTTCTGCCACCAGCCTCCTTATTATACATTAAGTTCTTCAAGTCACCCTATATATATATATATATATATATATATATCAAAATTAGTTACCATATTTATATATATATATATATTTGTTACCATATTATCTGTATATATTAGTTAATATATCAGTTAATTAGGTAAATTGTTAATAAGCCAAATTATAGTTTTCTGAGATAGATTCATAGTTTGTATATAAATATGTCTGACTCTTCAATAAAAAGTATGAATTCTTTTTATCTCAATTAACATGGTATCAGAGCTTTAGAGATTTGAAATTAGGGTTCATCTTTGTTGCTACTCTTGTTTTTCTTGACGTTGCCAAATTAGGGTTTGCTGCTCCTCTCCTGCTCGGGCGACTCGACGATGTCGCCACTCTGTTTGTGTGCTACCCTAACAAGCTATCACCACCGCTACTACCTTGTTCACATGTGATCCGACGAGCTCATGACCCCGCGCTTGTCTTGCCGCCTCTCACCCGATGAGCTTCGCACTGAAGATCCAGTCGGCTTCACACTTGTGAGTTCTCAGCTGCGAGTTCTTCCCATTGCCGCCCGCGACATCGAGCGTCCTCAAGGTTCCTTGCCGGTGGTCTCTACTCTCAAACCCATCTTTGTCTCCTTTCCCTCAGCATCCTTCCGGTTCCTCAAGCCCTAGTTTTGGTTTTGGATTGGGTGCTTCGACTCCCAACTTCAGCTTTAGTTAGTCTTCCACTGTTGCCAGTGTTTGGTACTTGCGTTTCCCCTCTGAAGCTATCCTTGTTCGATGCTTCGACACTGTTTGCTTTGCCAGCTAGTGTTGCACCTTCTGTGCCTTCATTTGCTACATCCTTCATCCCGCGGTCCGAGCAGTCGTAACCGCATCTTGGTCTTCCTTTTTGCCAAAAGAGAGAAGTCTTCCCTCCTTCGTCTCTTATTTCACGCACTTTGAGATAATATCTTATGGTTGAAAATAAGTCTTCTATTGTGACAGATGTGGTGCGATGTCTAAAATCACGGATTGTAAGCTAAATGGTTTGAACTATTTGGATTGGAGTAAGTCTATTTGTCTTTATCTACGAAGTATTGACAAAGATGGTCATTTGACTGATGACCCTCAAGATGATTTGAAGTAGACATAGCTTAGAAAGGATGTTCGCTTGTTCCTTCAGATTCGAAATTGTATTGATAGTGAAGTAATTGGTTTAAGTAATCATTGTGAATTTGTTAAAGAACTAATGGATTACTTGGAATTTCTATACTATGGAAAGAGAATCTCTTTCGCATGTATGAGGTTTGCAAAGCATTTTATCTTGTGGAAAAACAAGATCAACTTCTGATCAATTATTTTATGGCATTCAAGAAGATATATGAGGAGCTTAATATGTTGTTGCTTTGTAGCTCTGATGTTAAGGTTCAACAACGCCAACCAGAGCAGATTACTATCATGAGCTTCCTCGTTGGCCCATTTCCTGACTTAGTCTGTTAAGTCACAAGTTTTCTCTGGTTCTGAGGTCTCCTCTTTACAAAACTGTATTTAGTTGTATTCTCTGTAGAGAAAATACTGCACTCGTTTCGCTTAGTGGTGCTTTGGTGAGTTGCAAGACTAATTATGAGCCTGGAAGATCAACTTATCACAATGGAAACAAAGGAGGTGGCTCACAGGATTTTGAGACTCGAACGTCGAATTTGGGTGGTATTGTGTGTAACTACTAAGACCATACGAAGTTTGAGTGTAGAAAGCTTCAGTATAAAAATCAACAAAAATACTTGGCCCATATTGCATAAACGGTCCTTATAAATTTGCCAAGTTCTCAAAATATCAGGAATTGCTCGAGTCTTTATCTTCCTCTGTCGTTACTATTTCTGATTCAGGTAAACAAAATACATGTCTTTTTTTCTCATCCTCCAAATAGGTCATTGATTCGTGCCACATAGCAGATGACACGTAATTCTAGTCTCTTTTCTACTTTTCAGTCTAAAGCTAATACTCCTATCGTTACTTTAGCTAATGGTTCTCTATCCCTTTTCTTCGTGGATCTAGCACAATTAATCATACCCCTTTTCTTCCTCTGTTCTCTGTCTTACATTTACCTAATTTATCCTTTAATTTGCTCTCTATCAGTCAACTGACTCGTAATCTTAATTGTTGCATCTCATTTTTTCACTTATTTATCTTTTGACAAAGAAAATTATTGGTAAAGGACAAGAGTTTGAGACCTCTATATTCTTGACATACCGCTCCCAAATTTTTTTGCTGGCTTGAATGTCACTTCTCCTTTCGAGGCTCATTGTAGGTTGGGACAACCATCTCTTCCTTTGCCCAAAAAGCTTTGTCCACAATATAGTAAGGTACCTTTATTAGATTGTGAGTTATGTTTGTTTGTAAAACATCACCGTCTTAGTTCGAGTCCTAAAGTAAACAAACATGCTACTATTCCTTTTGAATTAATTCATTATGATATTTAGCGTCCTTGTCCTATTTTGTCTAAACCTGATTTTAGGTATTTTGTTATTTTTGTGGATGATTATTCTCATGTAACTTGGTTATATTTAATGAAAAATCGTTTGGAATTATTTTTTCTATTTTGTGCCTAGATTAAAACTCAGTTCAATGCGTCCATTCGTACTTTGCGAAGTGATAATGCCAAGGAATTTATATCCGGTTCATTCCAGTTCAATATGGGTCAGAATGACATGCTTCATGAAACCTCTTGAAATAATAATCCATCTCAAAATGGTACGGCTGAATGTAAAAATAAGCATCTTAAAACTGCACGAGCCCTTTTATTTCAAATGAATGTTCCCAAACCTTTTTGGGCTTATGTAGTTTTTACACCATGTTTTCTCATTAACTGCATGCCATCCTCTGTTCTCATGGTGAGATCCGTTACAAAATCCTTTATCTCAATAAGTCATTGTTTCATGTTAACCTAGGATATAGTTTTATTCGGGATGTTCATCCGTATGTCACTAAATTAGATTCCAAGTCTTTGAAGTGTATCTTCCTTTATTCTCGTAAAGGTTATAGGTGTTATTGTCCCAATATTAACAAATATCTTTTTTTCAATTGATGTTACTTCTATCGAAGATACACCTTATTTCCTGTCCTCATCTATTTTGACTCGTTGAAGGAAGGATGATGATTTGTTGATATATTCTATCACATCCTTTGCACCCGTCCCATAATCGACTTTTGTTAAGCCGCCTATTATTCAAGGCTACTCCAGGCGCTAACCTCTTGATTCATGTCCTACACCTACTACTTCGTCATCAGATCCAGTCCCGAGCGATGATCTTCCTATTGCGTTACGCAAAGGTAAACACCAGTGTACTTATCCTGTTTCTTTTATTTCTTATAATGGCTTGTTGTCTTCTTCGGGTTCTTTTATTGCTTCACTTGACTCTATCTCTATTCCTAAAACTGTCCATGATGTCATATTTTATCCTAGTTGGAAAGATGCAATGATAGAGGAGATGAATGCTTTAGATGACAATGACGCTTGGGACTTAGTTGATCTATTTTAAGGGAAAAGGGTTATTGGATGCAAATGAGTATTCACAGTTAAGGTCAATCCGGATGGATCGATTACCAAATTAAAAGTCTGTCTTGTTGGTAAAGGCTATGCTTAAACCTATGGTGTGGATCAGGGTTACAAATGTCGTTTCGTGCCGCCCGACATGGGCGATTTTTATTGTTCCGCCGGGGGGCCGAAACCGGCACGGGGGGCGTCCCCGTCTCGGCGGCGCCGGAGGAGACGCGGGACGCCTCCGTCGGCGCCGGAGGAGACGCGGGACGTCTCCGGCGGCGTCCCGCGACGCCTTCGGCACCGAAGGCGTTGTGCGCGACGCCTTCTGCAGCGTCGTGCAACGGCGTCTGCGGCGCCGGAAGCGTCCGACGATGCTTCAGGCGCCGCCGGACGCCCCTCGCGGGATCGCCCGCGACCATCGCGGCGCGATCTCGCGATCGCGTACTGTGCGTTTTTTTTTTTTATTTTTTTTCTGTTTTTAATAATTATTTATTTTATTTAATTAATTTAAAGAATTCCCAAGGAGGATGTGTGATATTTCGAAGAGGCTTTTATAAGCCCTAATTAAATTATCCTAATAAAATAAATAAAAAATATATTTAAATTAAAATAAATTTTATTAATTAATATTCTGAAAAAATAATATTTTAAATTTCATTTAAATTTTTTAAAAAATATATAATAATTCTTATTTATATACTAATATATTTTTTATCATTTTAAATTTCATTTAAAATTTTAAAAAAAATTTAAATTTTTTTTTAAAAAAACTAATAAATTATATTTATATTCTGATATTTTTTTTTATTTTTTTAAATTTTTTTACTTGATAGTTTTTATTATTTAAAATATATATTATTTAATTAATAATTAATTAAATGAATAAATAGTTAATTTATATAATTATTATTAATATAAAGTAATATCTTGTATTAATTTATTATTATTATTATTATTATTATAGATACTTCCATTTTAATTTGAATTATTAATATATCAATTCTATTTAAATAAAATTATTTTTAATTATTTTTTCTAACAATATTAAATTATTCAATAATTGAGAACTTATAATAAATCAATATACAACTTATTTTTATATACACAATAAACATATTTATCTTATAATTACTATAGATAAATAAAAAATACCGAAACTGTATCGGCACAGCATGATACGATACCGAAACCGTATCGTTTCGGTCTGAGACCGAAACCTCGGCACCGGTCGAAATTTTAAACCTTGGTGTGGATTATATACTTTTTCTCTTGTTGTAAAGTTGACATCTATTCCATTCTTTATTTCAATGGTTGTTACTCGTAATTGACCTTTACATCAACTTTTACATCAACTTGATATCAAGAATGCTTTAAGAGGAGGTGTATATGGAGCAACCTCCTAGGTTTGTTGCTCAGCAGAGCCAAGGCGAGTTTGTCGTCTTCGAAAAGTTTTGTATGGTTTGAAACAAAGTTCTCATTCTTTGTTTGGAAAATTTAGTTAGGTTGTTGAAAAATTTAGTATGATGAAAAACAAATCTGACCGTTCTATGTTCTTGTCATTCTATTAGTTGTGTATGTGAATAATATAGGAATCTCATATCTTAAATCTTTCATTCATTCTTAGTTTCATATGAAAGATTTGGGGTGCTAAAGTATTTCTTGGGTGTTGAGGTTACATGGAGTAAAAAGGTATATTTTTATCTCAGGGAAAATATGTCCTCGACTTGTTAACTGAGACAAGGACGAAGGAAAATTAGGGGCAAAGCCTTGTAGTGTTGATTTAGAACATGCACCTCAAACGAGATAGGCAACTATTGAACATTATAAGAGATATCGAAGGTTGGTTGGGAAGTTGAATTACCTTACCGTAACTCGTCCAAATATTGCATATTCAGTTAGTATTGTCAATTAGTTTATATCATCTCCAACTGTTCATCATTGGGCAGTGCTAGAATAAACTTTGTGTTACTTGAAGGGAGCACCCGGACAGGGTATCATATATAAAAATCACGGGCACACTTATATTGAATGTTTTTCGGATGCAGATTGGGCATGTTTCAAAATGGATAGAAGATTGACTGCAGGTTATTGTAACTTTGTTGGAGGAAATTTAATCTCACGGAAAAGTAAGAAGCAAAACATTGTGTCACGATCCAGCGCAGAGTCATGGTTTTGACGCCGTCTGTGCGTGAGATAATGTGGATATATTAATTCTTGACTAAAGTAGTACTTAAAATTTCAGTACCAGCAAAACTGTGATGTGATAACCAAGTTGCTTTTCATATTACATCAAATCCTGTGTTTCATGAGCGAAGTAAGAACATTGAAATTGATTATCATTTTGTTCGTGAGAAAATTCAACAAAACTGAATTTCTATCAGATATGTGAAAGATAAGAACAACTTAGGGACATCTTCACAAAAGTTTTTAGCGGAGTTCAGGTTGATTATCTTTGTAACAAATTGGGTATGATTAATATCTATGCTTCAACTTGAGGAGGAGTGTGTGTATATATATATATATATATAAGTTACCATATTATTTGTATATATTAGTTAATATATCGATCAATTAGGTAAATTGTCAATAAGCCTAATTATAATTTTGTAAGATAGATTTTAGTTTGTATATAAATGCGTCTGACTCTTCAATAAAGATTACGAATTCTTTTTATCTCAATTAACACAATATTTGTTGACATGCACATGTTTTATGCTATGAATTTGTTTTTCTCCTTTTATGAATTGTTTCCTTTCATATATTTTGTTTCATATGGAATTCCTATATATTTATCCAAGTTCTGATCATGACAAATTTTCTATGGTGCCAGTACCATCAAATTATGGGCATTGACTGGTCAAGTCCTGATGGAGATGGTGGGTCACACTTCTCTGGTATATTCTGTAGATGCTCATGCATCTGGACTTATTGCTAGTGGAAGTGAAGACCATTTCCTTAAGATATGGAGAGGTGATTTTTCCCCCCTAAATATCACACACACTAAATGGAAAACTGTTCCCTTTTACTGCTCCCATTTTTGAATTTTTTTTCCCTCTCTTGTTAGTAAAAAAACTTGCAAAATCTTAGGTTTAGCTAACAGAAACATGCTATTTTGAATGCTTGTTTTTCTCATTGTAATTGTAACAAATATGTCTTAGTTGATTATCAGAATCTTATTATGAAATCTTTAACAAAGCAGATGGAGCATGTATCCAAAGCATTGAACATCCTGGATGTGTCTGGGATGTCAAATTTTTGGAAAATGGAGATATTGTTACCGCATGCTCAGATGGAACTGTTAGAATATGGACATTAGATAGAGATTGCCTCTGCGATCCATTGGAACTTGAAGCGTTTGCATTGGAGCTTTCTCAATATAAAACGAGCAGGTAAGTTGTGCTCTCACTGTGCAAAGTTAGCAAGACTAGTTGTTGGCTATCAAGAAAAGTTAAAAATTATATCGTGCTGAATAGTTTGATGCATTAATCTGATTTAGGACCTTAAATATTAGACAATTGATATTTCTCACTGTTGTGTTTGACATGCCTGTGAGCATCCAACATAGGTGTAGATAAAAAGTGTGTGAATTGCTATGTCTAGAAATGGTTACACCTGATCAATAGGGGTACCCAAATAGTTTGGAAATTTATACTAGACATAATAGTTTGTAAGGATAAACATAATTTCCTTATTGAGTCAGATGACATTTTATGACCTAATGGTTGTATACTTGTATGCAATTAATTTTGTTCACTTATTTCATAAGATAGTTTCATGAGCCAAAAATCGCAACTCTATATTATGCTTGTATATGTGGTTTCAACAATTCATTAAAGTTTGTTATTAATCTGGTAAATCTATCTCAGGAAGAAAGTTGGTGGCTATAACTTGACAGATCTTCCTGGTTTGGAGGCCTTGCAAGTTCCAGGTCTAATATCTTTTACATCCCAATTTTTGTTGAGCATAAATGATCTGCAGATTTATATTTTGCTTTTACTACAAAGTATATAAGTGCTACACCTTTATGTAATCTTTTCTTCATTTTATGTTTTTTTGGTTATTGATGAAGTTACATTTATTGGGTCCAACTCTGACAAAATTTGTAAGTCATCAATCTACAGCAAAATGGCTTATTGGTGTTTAGGGATTCCTTACTGCTGCATGAAAATTATTTTATGCTATATGTTTTCTTGATTTATGGTCATGCTCACTCTTCCATATTTTGGTACCTAAGTTTGCCTTTTCCTTATGCCCATTGTTGTAAATAGGTACCAAGGAGGGACAGACGAAGATCATTAGAGAAGGTGATAATGGTGTTGCTTATTCTTGGAACTCCAAAGAGTTTAAATGGGACAAAGTATGCCTTTAGATATAAGCTATACTTTTTTCCAGTTATTTTTACAAAGAATCATCTTTATTTGATTTTTTTTTTCTCAAATTAGTTCCCTATTTGTTTCACTATCTTATTCAATCCTGATGATAAATCTTGATGGAAATAGTAACCTAGGGATGCAATTTGGTTTAGCAGGTCATAAACAGGTTGGATTGTGTCTCGCTGACCCGCTACCTGTTTAATTCAACCAAAATTGACCTATTTAATAAATGGCCAAATTCTATGACCCACACGTCTTGTTTACGACCTGTTTAATTAAACAAGTTAGAAAGGTTATAAATGAGCCATGTAATATATTTATAATTAAACGAGTCATAAATGGGTTGAATGACACGACCCATTTAATAAACTCAAATAACTTTTAAATAGAAATAAGATATGAAATATTTTGTAATTATACAAAAACTTAAAATATAATCCTATACTTATATATTATAATATATATATATGCTATTATACTATATATTTATAACTTACCTAACATGATCTACTTATTTGTGGTTCATAAATAGGTTGACACTGACCTGTATATGACCTGAGACCTGAACTCAACTTGTTTTTTCTCAAACCCAAACTTGCAAAATTATGGATTGGGTTGGCCATGTCAACTTTTGCCACCCCGATAGTAACTATAAATATGTGGTAAAATTGTTGCAGGATTAACCAGAGTGGCGATTCAAAGTCTGATATCACATATTTAAGTTCATTTCTCTTTAATGCTTACAGTTTGTTTCTATTGTTATGTGCTTAAGCACCTTTATTTTTACAGTTTTAATCAACATTTTGACCTGTTGCCACGTTGGTAAGCTCATCTTTTTTCTTACTAAATGATCAGATTGGTGAACTAGTTGATGGGCCAGGAGAGGGCTCTAGTAATCAGGTCCTGGATGGTATACATTATGATTATGGTATGCTTCAGAGTCATATGTTTCAGATATTTGTGTTCAAATAGCATTTAGTTTTCTATCTCTAATGGAGTTCTAATTCTGGATTTCAGTTTTTGATGTTGATATTGAGGATGGTGAGCCTGCTCGTAAGTTGCCATATAATCGAACAGGTAAGTATTCTCAATGTCATAAAACAAATTAAAGTTGTTTGTTTAACTAAAAGCATATAAGTTCTTGGCTCATTTTTTTTTCTAGTTTTTTTCGGTTTTATATTTTCTACTTTACTATCGTTGGATAGTGCATTGTGGCCTTTTTCATATATTTCAAGATCATTTCCTTTTTTTTTGTAGAAGCATATGTAATATCCAATTTGAAATGTGATTGGTAAGAGTTTAGCATAAAGGTGAATTTGATGTTTTGTTAGGGCTGCTATCTGTTGCATCTGTTTTAACATATCTTTAAGAGGCACGTGTGCAACCTTTTCTGCTTCCCTTGTACATAACCTTCTCTTGTCCAATTGTTTTGTTTCCTCATTGTTATGGTACTGTTCTTTTGCAGATAATCCTTATACAGTTGCTGATAAATGGCTTTTGAAAGAAGGTCTGCCTCTTTCTTACCGCCAACAGATTGTGGAGTTTATACTGCAGAACACTGGGCAAAAGGATTTTTCGTTTGATTCATCTTTTCAGGATCCTTATACAGGCTGTATGAGAAGTCCTTATTCATTTACTATGTCTAATATTCGGATATAACTATTAGCTATTCAAGCTGAATTTGTTATTTCTGTTTCAGCTCATGCATATGTTCCTGGACAATCATCTATTACACGAGGTTTGTGCATTTTACTTTGTGCATATGTATTTTGAATGAACTATGAGAATTATGGTACTTTCAACTTTTTATAACAGCTACATATTTGCATGGATCATTCATATGATGCATTATTTTTTTCTAACGTGTGTTCTTATGCTTTGATTCCTGTAGGGGCTGAACCAGTACCATTTTTCAAGCATATTCCAAAGGTTTCTACTAGTTTTAATTGACTATGGATATGGTTGGATTGAAATCTCTGTTTGTCAATGCGCCTTGTTTTAGCCGATTTTAGAATAGGTGTTTCTTGATGGATCACCATTTCAAATATTGCTCCTATTGGGCTTCTTATGCTAGGGTATGGATCAAATAATAAATATTCTTTTCCAGGTGGTTTGCGAGCTGCTGCTCGATCCATTAGTTATGAAATACATTAACTCTATGCATTATCAATATAATCTATTAGTTACCTTTGTACATTGGCATCCACACCAATATTAATGAATGAAAAGCTTTTCCATTCCCTTCAACTTTGAATTACTTTGGAGTTAATTGGTATTATTTAATTTATAATGATAATAAAACTCTTCTGGGTGGCATGCATATGATAGTCACACAAACATACAAAGAAGCACATACAAGTAGACACCTTATCTGATCTTTTATACTTAGGATGCTCTATCCCTTTCTTAAAGGAAAAAACTCAGTAAAAACACTTGTTTGTCTCTCCCATGCTAATATTTATTTGTGGATATTGCTAACCTTATGTGTCACAACTGTTGTGAAAGCAATTTAGCTGATTTAGTGTCATCTTTGGTAGTTTGCTTGTGCAACGAGATAGTTCTTATGTTATGCAAGTTAATTTTTCTTTTTTCTTTTTTTCTAGATAGGGATGCTTTACTTTGATTCGGCACAGTTTGATGGAATTCTAAAGAAGATTTCAGAATTCAATGAAGCATTCTTGACAGATGGGGTAATACTTATGCTGCTTGTTAGATTTTGTTTGTTCTGTAAGAATGCCACTGCAAATATTCTATGCATGCTGTGGTCATCTTATATCTTTTATGCATTCTTAATCTATTATATGATGCCAATGATTTGTCCTCCTGTGTGTGCTATGAAACTGATTGTAGTTGATGATCTCTTTACAATGTTAGATCTTTTTTACAATTATGTTAATCCTAGCATAATAGATGTTTGCTATTTGAACAACTGTGTTCTCTTTCACCTTGTACGTACTTATTAATTGTTAATATTTGTATGAATTAGAGCAGTACAGGGCTTCATGTTTCTTGTTAAACAATTCAAGTAATTATGAATTGCACTTTCTCATGTCTTTTCTTTGTATCTGCAAGGGGTCTTTATCTTTTTCTACTTATTTGTTAGTTTCTTAGCATGATTGTACCCTACTGTGTTTTTTTATCTTCATATGCCTCACTTGTTTATTTTATTTTCGTTCTTTTAGGAGAACTCATTGTCATTTTCAGAGCTTGAGTTGTCAAGGCTCGCAGCTATAGTGAAAATTCTAAAAGATAAATCACAGTATAGTAGCAGTTCCTTTGCAGATGTTGACATAACTCTACTACTGAAGATATTAAAATCATGGCCAGTGCAAATGCTGTTTCCTGGTATTCCCTTTTTGTTTCTTAATGTGCATTCTTCTCTTGCATTTACTTAAAATGGATGTTATAAGCTTTCATTTCTCTGTCCTTTCACTGATGTGTACATATAGGTACCTAGTTTCATAATTATCTTCCCTTCATAATTTGTTTTTTTAGCTTTATCCAGTTTTTCATGTGTATAAATGATCATTTGGTTTTGTCATGCAGGGATAGATATTTTGCGAATGATTGTCTTGCACCCTAATGGAGCTACTTTGTTTCATAAACACATTGAGAGTGAGAATGGTATGTATTATCAAAAAGTCTTCTTTCAGTTGCCTTCTTCATATGTACTAGTTGTTTGAGCTTGGGCATGCAAGCAATCACAAATTTTTGTGAGTGAAATTTTTGTAATTTTCAAGTTTGATGTTGGATGCCTATGTGCTCTCAGCTGTTCTGATGGAAGCATTAGCAAAAGTCACAACAACTCCTCAACCAGCAAATCTTTTAACCAGCATTCGGTTAATTACAAATCTTTTCAAGCATTCGTGTTTCACGAAGTGGTTACAATCTCACTGTAGTCAGGTACAATTGTTTACTTAAGCATTAGTTCATAAAATATTGTTAGGTAATTCGTTGCTGTTAGACTGGTTAAATGGTTGTAAGCATACATGCATGATCATTTTGTGGAATCTATTGCTGGACATATGTTTACCTAGATATGCCATAACATGCAGCCTGTAACTCCATATGCAGTTGAACAGTGGTGAAGCTAGGACCCTAGGGTCAATAGGGAAAATATTATTAAAGATTATAAAACAAAATTTTAACAAAATTCAAAACTGTCAACAACAATAACCAGGTTTTATCTCACTAGGTGGAGTCGGCTAGAAATGAAATCATTTCATAAATACGAGTACCATAGCTATTCGATATGTGCATTTAAAATTCTTGTAATTTGAAAGTTATTATCAAATTGTTGTTGGATATTGTTTTTGTAATTGTTTGTCATGAGTTGTGAACTTCGATTATTTAATTTGAAAATAGTTAAAAAAAATTTCTATTGAAATTGAATTTAAAAAAAAAAAATAGATCCGCTACCTTAACGGCCCCCCTAGTGCTGATCCCATAGATATGGAGAGAGGTAAATGCAGGTACATAGGCATTAGGCTCATGGTGGGTAAATCCCGGGTCGTTAGGACTTGAGAATTGACTCTTGACCATTACGTAGGGGTGTCAAAAATGAACCCGACTGACGACCCAACCCGAGTCGATCCGAAAAAAATCAGGTTTGGGTTGGGCATTTTCGGGTTTGGGTCGGGTTCGGGTTGGAGGGTTGGAGAGTTAAAAATTTTCGGATTGGGTCGGGTTGGGTTCGGGTTGACCCGGGTTGACTTAAATATAGGGTTTTGTGGGGTTAAATCAAATTTTATTTTAAAAATTTAGATGTTTTTATGTATATTAATATCATATTTGTATGATAATGATGGAGTATTGAGATAAAAGTGAAGAATTATAGGGAAAATAGTCCAAAAAAGTCGTTTTGAATCGGATTTTCAGGTTATATGGGTCGGGTTCGGGTTGGCTGGGTTCGAGTTGATTGGGTTGGCCTGGGCCCGGTTCGGGTTTAGGTGTTTTGGGTTGAACTCGGGTTCGGGTTGGGTAAAAAAAAAAAAAAAAACTCAACCCGACCCGACCCACCCGAATTGACACCCCTACCATTACGCTAGAGATGTCATGCGCCCACTGTCTGCGCTACGACCTAGGGGCTAGAACCAGGGTTTGAAGTGTCGAGCCGTGCCGCTAGAAATTGTCGGAATTTACCGTTCCGGTGAGGAAGCGAAATCGGCATAGCAGGAGAACAAATCTTGCCTTCGTCATCCGCCCATGATCGATGCCTCTACTGGCACCGGAAGCGTCCCGAGTGCTGCTCGCGGGACTCGCGAGATCGCAGTGCTGGTATGGGTACTATTGCAAAAGAAAAAAGATTTAATTAATTTAAACAATTCCCAACTGGAAATGTGATATTTTGAATAGGTTTTTATAAACCCTAATTAAATTATCCCTATAAAATATATAAAAAATATTTAAAAAAAAATATATTTATTGATATTATAAAAAATTATTTTTTACTATTTTAAATTTATTTAAAAATTCTAAAGAAATTCTAAAGAAATTCTAAAAAACTTCTAATAAATCATATTTATATTCTGATAATTTATTATTATTATTTTATTTTATTTTGCTATTTAATTGATATTTTGATTTTTTTTACTATTTTAAATATATAAGATTTAAACTAATAATTAATTAAATGAATAAACAATTAATTTATATAATTATGATGTATCAATTTTAATTCGAGTAATTAATACATCTTTAAAGAAAATTATATTTAATTATTTTTTCTAACCATATTAAGTTGTTCAAACAACTTATATAAAATCAATATATAATTTATTTTTAAATTATACACAATAAACATATTTATCTAATAATTACTATATATAAATAAAAAAAATACCGAAACTGTATCGGCATACGATACGATACTAAAACCGTATCGTTCGAGTTTTGGACCGAAACCTCGACATGGGTCGAAATTTTAAACTTTGACTGAAACTATATTAAATCATGTATTGTCAATTGCTTTCGACAATAGGATAACCAATCCTAGTCCACTCAAGTCTTAGTGACATCAATGTGATTGAAGTGACAAAGTTAAAACTAGATAAAGCAAAAACAAATTAAATAAAAGACATTTATATGGCATACTAGATTTTAGAAAAATAGAATTTTTTCTGGGCAAAATTTGCATATGCAACCTACACTATCTTGTAATGCATATTGTTTTGTTTCTTAATTTAACACTCCATAGAACTAAAGATGGCATTCAAAACACAAAAGTAAATAATTTATGTAAGGTAATATTAAATGAATGAGAGAAAAATATTGTTGCAACCACAAGAATCCAAGACTATAATGTGGGACGCAAGTGAAAATACATTATGACCTACTGTACTTGGGGAAAACAAGTCTATAGGTCATTGGGGGCAAATGAGATAGATTCAATTAAATTATGTTCATTGTTTACTTTGGGTAAAATTTTTAGATTCACTATTTGATAAAGTATTTATACCCTTTTTATATTTTGTGGGGTCTGGTAGATGCAATTGCACTCAATGGGTATTACTTAAATCTCCCCATGGTTGGACAACATTAGAAGCCTACTCAATTTTGTGTGATGTAGTAAGAATGCCACATGCTTATCTTACCAGGAGACTATTTTATTCAACAGTTTGTAGAGTTTCAGAACACTTGTAAATATGATTGTAAATCAAAATTAGATGCTGTCCTATGCATAATAAAATACTTTTTAATCCGGAAATTGAATAGAGTTGAATGCATGTGTCTCCCTCAGAAAAAATAGAGATGCATGTGGTATGTGAAAGCTTTGAATCTATTTTCCTGTTTGGTCATTATTTTTAATGGGGTTTATCATTCTATGTTTTCCCAGGTTTTAGATGCTATATCAAGTTGCCGATCATCCTTTAACAAGAATGCACATTTATGTTATGCCACATTGATATTGAAGTAAGTCTTAGACTCAACTTTATGGATTTAATGATGCAGTTTTTGTACGTCATTTTGGTTTGGAAAAAAACTAAAGGAGTTATGGTTGTTTGAGATACCTTTTGACTATAAAAGACCTTTCCTTTTATTTGTTACTGGTGTGATGTGAACTCGGAGTCACAAAGCGTTCTTTAGATGAATCATACATTATTTTTGGCGTGGAGGGATTTTATATGCAATCTTTCTCTAATTTTACGTCCAGTTCAACTATATGCCCAATGTGGGCAAATAGTTATAGGGAGTTGCTTAGATGCTAGTCTGGTTTAAGATAGGCATAAATATGCATGCTCATCTTATATTACCTCCATGAGTTTGACAATGTGCATATGTGAACAAATGGAGCAAAAACTGAAAAGAAAAAAAAAAGAAAAGAAAACCTTCAATTTTTTATTTTTTTAAAAAACATGATGCATTTCTTTGCTTGACAAATGTAGCAAAAACTGAAAAGAAAAAAAAAACCTTGAATTTTTTTTTTAAAAAAAACATGATACATTTCTTTGCTTGACAATGTAATTTGCTGTGACAAACTACTACCTAAATGTTGTTGCATTTGTGTAGATTTGCTCCAAACCATCTTTATTTGCACAATATCTATTTCCCTTGCTGTTTCTCCATTGGACTAAGATTATCAACAGGCCACGGGGTTGCTAGTTATGGAGTCATGACTCATCACACATATGACATGTATGGTACATTTGACCGTCATATTCTTTTGGCAATTGTTCATAAAGGAATGGGGAGAGGGGCTAGCAAAGATTGTCAGAGCTGATCCTTAAAAGAGTAACTAGTGGGGTTGAGCTTTAGTGGCACTTGGACCAGCAGGAGGGTTTGCAGGATAAGAATTGTGTGTATGTTCATCCACAACGATGAGTGGGAACTAATGCCTAGAGCTCTCATTTATATGTTTTCACTTTCACATGCCTAGGTGGTCTAAACTTGTATACCAATCTTGTTTGCATAAGGCTGTTCACTAAGCTTGAGATGCAACCATGATGGGGTGGGTCTAGGGTCTAATTATCAGTTCTAGTGCCTATCTAACTCTGTGATAACGGACTATGAGATCTTACAAATTACAGAAAATTTTTTAAGATTAGAAGAAAGAAATATCTTCTATTTTAAGAAAAAAATTGAAACTAGGAATACGTACTTCAACAATGGAAAACAAAAGTGAATGGTGGAAGTATATACCTCTCCATAGTAAACTTTATAGTTTGTAATCATGTTTTGTATGTCATAGGAAGAGTGGAGAGACTAGTTCAAAAAGGAACATTGTAGCTTTTGAGAAATGTTTGATTCTTATGACCCCTTTAGCTCCAATGCCTTCATATATTTCTCTCCTGTTTGTGTATTTCTCTTTTTGTTCAACTGTTCAACTGAGTAGTTAGATTCTATTTAACTTTACTATAAGCTAAATTCAAATCTTAGTAATCCTTGAATGACTTTTAGATATTTCCTTTTTGGTATTGAAACTTGTTTATTGAAAAAGAATTACTTTCTGTGTGTTATTTAAAAATATTCCTTTTCTCCTAAATTTTGTTCAGTTATACTGTGCTTTTAGTTGAGGCAAAGGACAAAGAAGGCCAGGCTCAAATTCTCTCTGCTGCTCTTGAAGTACGACTAAGCGATTTACTTCATAAATAACCTTGATACATCTCGGTTACGCTTCCATCATTAGATTATATGCTGTTAAAGCGCTGCTCATGCAGAAGCATTTACTTATTTTAGCTGTTCTTTTAGCTTATGCAAGCGACTCTGTTATGTTTGTCAATCTTTTTGATGCATTGCAGATTGCAGAGGATGGAAATCAAGATGCTGATGCAAAATTTAGAGCACTTGTTGCTATTGGTACACTCGTATCCTTTTGGAAATTTATGTGATCCGTGCACTGTGAGCTCTGGTGCTTTAATTGTTTGTTTTCGACGTTAGCTTTTAGGTAATAACTGGCTGAGACTACGGTATGGAAGCATAGGATTACAAGTAGATGTCGCACACAAAACAAACCCTTTCACAGTAGCCTTTCACGTCCATGTCTTACCCTCTTCCAACTATTTGTTTTAATCTACTTGTCATTTCATTTGCAATCTAAACGTCTTATGGTTCCTTCTTAATCTGCTTGTTTGCTAATGTCCACACTGAGTCTGACACTCCAAATTACCTAGTGGCAGTTTCACACTGAAATTTGTTTAAATTCATGGCCAACTCTTTTGTAAACTCCTACTTGACCTACCTATTTTTATGGTCACATAAGGTAGCATTCTCCATTTTTGTACTGTCTCCAGAAGTCAGTTCAAGCTGTTGTCTGTTGATTCCTCATTCAAGGGCTTGATGAAATAAAAGGAAAAGAGGCCTTATTATCTCACACGCTACATTTTTTTTCCTTGCATCACCATGCTATTGACGCGTCATATATCATCTTATTGCCTCAGATTTAGCTAAACCAATATGACTTTCTGCTGTTCTCTTTGAAGGAGCAAGTAGCCTTTTGCTCACTGAAGCACTGTACTTTTTTTTGGTCTTGTGGTATTCTGCAAGATGCAAAGCAAAAAATTTACCTTAACTATCTCAGATGTTAAATGGTCTCGTGAAGTCAATTGCAATCGACTTTGATGTCCTCAGCATAGCTAAAGAAGCAAAGAATTCGAAGGAATCAAAGCTCGCTGAAGTTGGAGCTGACATCGAGATGGTTATTAACTCGAAGTAACAGTGACTGAGCAGGCGGTACTGTTGTGTTCTACTTGCATTACATTATTTAGTCCACAAGATAGGATTCTGACTTGTTGATTTATATCTCGTATATTCGGAATTTTGTACACAAGGGAGGAGAGCTAATGCTTTTGGTATTAACTGGCTATTAAAAAAAAGAATATGGTGCGACTTTATCGAACTAAACTTTGGAAATTCCATTTAAACATATTTTATAGTTATTTGAAACCTGTATTGCAAACGTGGCAGCTTGAATGCTGCAGGACCATCAACGTTAATTATCTACCCGTATAAAATTCATGGAAATTATGATGATTTAGGATTTTTCTGATGCTTCTTTGGTCCATTGAATCTGATTCGTATTCTTTCCGAATTCGTTATCTTTAACCTATTGAAGATAAATAATCGTTATGTAAATAATGACATATCTAATTAAATATGACGTCTGCCCAATAAATAAATACAATAAATATGAAGATATTCCAGATTATCAATTAGAAAGGCTGACTCGACTGACACTCAGCTCAGACGATTATTCTTACAGTGATCACATGGAGAAATAAATGGAAGAAGAATTTACCTGACGATTTCCTTGGATACATAAAAAGCATGCTTCCGGCAGATTTCATACGGTGTATTTTGCGATTTACGGGATTAGATTTTGAATGATTTTATCGTGCAGTCTTTGCGACACAGAAGAGCGCGTAAGAACTTGGGGAGGACGAATTGGGTCGCCGTCAATCTAAATAAGATGCTCAGTTTAACGAGCTAGTGAGATTTATCTTTGAAATTTATAATATGTAAAATATTTATTTTTGAAAATTATAATGTTCCAATATCACTTTAATTTGAATCAAATTGAACTCAACTAAACAGATAATTTTGAAAGTCTGTCGGTTCTGGATTCTTGATCGAATCGACCTGCCCTGTTAAATTTGTATAATGATTATTTACACTTTATTTCTTCCTCCTGTTATCTGCCGTTCCTTTCAGCAATTCTTAGGAAATCTCCATATATCTAACTTTACTGTAGTTCAAATCTCCATCTACTACTCGTGGTCCCTGTTGTTTTCTCCAGTAATCAATAAAGAGGTAGAAGAAAATTTCAGGAACCTCACAAGTACCTACTAACGATCAATCTCCTTCGTGCTAAATCCAGAAAAAATAAATAAAAGAAAAAGAATAAAAGCATCGGTTTCCACAGACCAGTGCCCAAGGATCAATTCTTTCCTCTAAAGAGTAAAGCCATACGCCCAGAAGAGACCTATAGCTACTTTGGTGGTCTTCTAGGAAACCGTCAGGAAATTTCCTAACATTCAATTCTCTCAATTAACGTGACTTGTGCATCTATCTAAGCAACTCTCTCCTTTTGATCTGCTTCGTATCTTTTCTTCCATATTTATAGTCGTCACTCATCTGAATTAGCTACTTCATCTCATGTTCAAACCATGGCCAGTGTGGTTGCGTCTAAAGCGTCAAAATGGCTCTCTCTCAAGAGATCCAAGCTCAGACTATTTGTCCCTCACCTGCCATCCTCCCCCGTTGCTGTTCCTTGCTCACCATCAAGTAGTAGAGATAGAACGAGTGAGTTATGGGAGGTCTTCAAACACTTTGATCGAGATAGGGACGGGAGGGTCTCCTACGTGGAACTAAGGGCCTCGTTTGACTTGCTGGGGGAGGAGATGCCGGTGGCGGCGGCCCAAGCTGTCATTGCCGACTTGGACTCCGATGGCGACCAACTTTTGGACTTTGAGGACTTCGTTAGATTAGTAGAGGGGGAGGGGGAGAAGATCGAGAGCAAAGATGATGAGGAACTTAAGAAGGTGTTCGAGATGTTTGAGGTGGTTAAGGGGTCAGGAAGGATCACACCCAGGGGGTTGAAAACAATGCTAAGTAGGCTCGGCGACGAGCGGTCAATCGAGGAGTGCAAAACCATGATAGGAGCATATGACCTTGATGGAGATGGCGAGCTCAATTTCCATGAGTTCTACCAGATGATGACATAGATAAAACAATCAGTAAGTCGATGCATATTGTATCCATCCATCCATCCATCCATGTCAACAAGTCTGAAATTAATTGTATCCAAGTTTCGGTTTTTATCATCGATTCGTTTGCAAATCCAATTATCCAAATGGTGTGCGTGTTCATCTCTAATGGTTTCCAAAACTAAAACATCTTGAACAATAAGCGATAACAAATTTTAATCAGCCTTTTGCTCATAATTATTAAATAAAAGAACTTTCAACCATGCTCTTAAACAATAAAGCAGGAAGTTGACACACCGCCGAATGCCCTCAGAGATGACAGCATGCTGACTGATAGTATGATCGCTCTGGTTTGGGTGGATACTGACTGATTGTACAATTACAATACACCTCAGAGAACACAAAATTCCAAATATTAGATGATAAAAATATTCAGAGGCAATCCAAGCGAAAGAATACAAAAATAATCTTAGAAAAATGCATTACTTGAATTCTTCAATAGGTATTTCTGTCTATGCACCTGGAAGAAGAATGAATTGATACTTTAAGTAACATCCCCATACTGAGGCAGTCAAGTCACAGTGAGCTAGCTGGTTGCCAACACTAGCAAGAAAATATTTGATTTTTCATGAAAAACATTATTTGTATGACCAAGATTCAAACAACACAAACATGTACATATGTTCGCTTATGCCTGATTTCTAAACAATCGAAAAAAGAAAATGATATATTCTAATGCTTCTCATCCTTCGGAGTTTCTTTTTTAGGAATCTGAGAATCCAACTCCTTGGCTGATGATCGCTCCATGGACCTGCGATAAACAAAAGAAGAGGGGGTCCAACACATTAGGTTTTGCAGGGGCCACATCTACTTATGCTTTGCGTGTGAAAAATTTTATTTAGATGTTTAGAAAATGCTACCCACACACATTATGAGTAATTTTTTTTTTCTTAATTTTGAATTGCTTTAAGTTATTGATTGTAGAATATCAACTTAACAGATGTTTGCAATTATTCAAGAACTGATATAATATATAAGAAAAAAAAAAACTGCATTTTAACAAAATGTATGAATAGCAAAAAAAAGGCTTCTGTAAGTTAGAGAGCAAATGGAGCAACCTACTGCACAGGTATATGAATTTCACACGATTTGTGCCTGCATATTGAAAAGGCATTGTTCCTATGTCCGAGAACCAAAAAGCAAAAGTTTATACTAAAAAGTTGTTCATCCAATCATAGAGTTTAATGTTGTGAATTGTGATTGAAATTCATTATTATAACTGCTTGAAAGATACTACCTTGGTTTTGTACTCTCCTACTTCCTGCGTGCAGCATTTTCAACAAGAGAGAATAAATATCATAAAACTAGTAGCTAGTTCATGATTCTGTCCTGCTTCTTAACATCTAGATTAAACGACACAAAATGGATGAAAATCTCGTCAAAATATTTTCTATCAGGATTCTCAATTGCGTTCAATGATATGCAGGGAATTTATCCAACAATTTCCTGATCATAAATTAGTGTGCATCTTACATCAGGTCGATGAATAGCACCCTCAACTCATCACTCTGAAATCGGAACACAAATTCAAATAAGAAAATTCTAAAGAAAATGTTTTTTTTCCTTAAAAAAAATCAAATAACCAATGAAGACTGATATCGAAGCAAAAATAAAGCGTGGTCGAGTAACCAATTAAATTAAAAAGAGGTTAAAAATTTTGATTCTTTGAACCAAAAGATAATTACTGCCAGAAGATTTATATCAACAGAAAGGTAGCAGAGGAAAAACGAGAAGAGAAGATTAAGCGCGAGCTTACTTGGCAGTGGAGGCGGTTTCTTCTTCGAGCCAATTTCGGATCTGGCGAAGGTTGCGGCGGAAGATGGCGGCAGACTGCCTAGCATCCGTGCGGAAAAGAAGGATGGCGGCGCCGACGCCCACCACCGTCACAATGAAGTTGGTCAACGCCATCTCCCAGCTGAAATCTCAGAATGAACTAATCTCAAGCGATAAGGATTTCTCGAGGAAAACCCTAACCTTGAACTGCGAAGAGCAGAAGCCCTTTCAAGGAAAAGCTTCGCCTTGCGACGGAAGATGCCCTAGCGAAGAGAAGCTACGAGGCAACGATCACAGCCGTTTATTGGGCCCATTTTGTTAGTTCTAAAGCCACATATGGAAATTGGCCCATCGGTCCACCCTGGTTGGGCTTCGAACCCTATTTCGACATTGTAGCGTTGAGTGTTGGGTATGGTTCCAATTGGACCGGGTTCGGGATCTATCGGTTTTCTTGGATTCTTTGTCTTTCTGCAATGCACTGCAAATTTTGGGAATTGAGCCGGCAGGTTCACGCCCTGTGAACCGAAGATGGATCGAGTCCTTTTTTGAAGTAGAAAATCCCTCAAAAGAATCAGAGACGTGCAAGTCAGACTTCAGAGGCATCGGCGGCTAGCGTGCTGACTCTTGTGTCTGTACCTTACTATCTTCTATTTTCAGGCCAACTCCACTCGATCGATCGGCATTTATTTTCTTGTCTAATTCTTCTTGGACACTGCCCTTGTCTTACTAGGCTAGCACTAATTTTATTATCTGAAGGAGACACTGTACAAAACCTCGCTAAGCAACCAGCAATGGATTATGATTTTCCTAAGAGAATATTTTAAAGGCCGTGTGGAATTAAGGCTGCGGCCGCGAATCTATAATCGTGTTTTTTTTGCTTTGGCTTTCACTTGCTCCGCTTTCTCATCAATCAGGCACGCTTCCCTCTACACCTTCTTTTCCTGCACGCCCAGCATAAAGCCAAGCAGACCGGTTCCTCAAATCAATCTCAACTTCTCAACTCACGTTTATCGCTGTTTCTTCTTTTCTCTCGCTCTCTCTCGTCGTCATTTGCTCTGATAACTTTTCTGTCGTTTACTCAGAGCTTTTGTTTTGTATCGATTGTAGCAAAGGTATAGTCAGCAGACTCTACTTTCTTAATAGTCAAAGATTCATCTGTCATTGAAAATTAATGTCATTATATATATATATGTTTCGCTAAATAGCTCGATTCTTGATTATTCTAAATCAAGCTCGATCTTTGGTAAAACAGCGAACGATAATTTGTTCTTGGAAAAATAAACTCGATCTAATTTAGGCATTTCAAATCATGGAAATTTGATATATATATATATATATATACTCTTTGGAAAAATATTTGCTTTAAAATTCAGATAAAAATTGCCTTGTGTCTAATTTTTTTTATCAGAAAGGTACTCTTGTTTTGTTAAATATTGTCCTGATCAATTCTTCCTCCTGAAGGCCTAACCTCTCCTCTCACCTTTGTAAGCACGTGGCCTCTTGTTTGCGTCCACCCCAAGGTCGTCGCTGCTGCACGCAAGGTCCTAGTTGGGCAAAAGGGGATAGCGCTCACCTCCAACAGAGGCGTAGCTAGGATTTTTAAATAGAGGAGGTTGGAAAATTAAATTTTAAACTAGAAATCATTATATCATTTCCAACATAATATAAAAATTTAAGTACAAAACACGCATTTCTCCATAAATCCATGATACTTCTTTTTGACATTTTGATTTACCTATAAATACACAATTCCTAACTCATCATTTATTTCACATATAAACATAATATTAATGATAAAAAATCAAAAGGATTTAATAAAAGATGCATTTATAAATTCTAAATTATGATTTTGATTTATAAAGCAATATTTACTACTAGAACAAATTAAAGTTTCAAATCTTACAAACACAAATTGTAAAAAAGTAATATAAATTTTAATCACAAATTCACAATCAAAATATGGAATATTAATTATCAAATACCATAGTTAATAATAAAAATCAGTAAATGAGTGCATTCAAAGAATTAACTCACCAAATGACTCCAATAAATTAGTGTAGGGTTGTAGGCTGCAAAGATGAGTGAGACGATAAGATGAATCAACTCACGGTCAAGGCAGAGAGCACCAACAAATAACAGCGCAACAGCCGCACGGTGGAGTTTCAAAAGAGGACGTGTGTCGGCGTATCGCCTTTGCTGCTTTGCAGATCCTCTTGCTGTTCGGCAGGAGCAAGCGCTGTTGCATAGGCAAAGCTCGGTGATGAAGGAGGAGGAGGAGGAGGGAGGGAGGGAGGAGGAAAATAAGAAGAAAATTAGTGAACGATTGAATTTTTTTACCTCTTTGGCTCTTTCTGCTCTTCTCGGCTTCTCGCTTTTTGTCGTCCTTTCTTTTTTCGTTCTCTTGATTTGCTTTGGGAAAAAAGAATGACAATAGGGTTTTAGTAGTGCCAATTTATTTTCAGAGAAAGGAATTGTAATATACTAATATATATACCTATATTATATATAATAATATAAAGCAACCTATGGGTCTTGGCTGGGCTTAAGCCCAGCCAAGCCCCTACTTAAAATACGCCCCTGGTCTCCAGCGCCCCTGTGGACCTTGCCCAAGGCTATCACAAGGGGGGTTAATCACGGTAACCGAAGGGGTTAAGGGTGTAGTGGGCTGAGGGACACAGGGATAAGGGATTTACGCCCTTGCTGCCGCCGCGATTCGAACCTACGTTCTCATTGGGCAAACTTCTACGCCCCAACCACTTCGGATAACCCCGTGGGGCACGCAAGGTCCTAGTTGTCATCACGTGAGGTGATTGGCCCAGTCATCATCACGCACAGTCGTAGTTGTGGTCACGCGTGAGGTCTCGCTGCTGCCTCAATGCGAAGTCAAGGCCTCACCACTGACTAGTTTCAACGTTGACGGTCATTTCCCCTTCCTCTTCCGTGCGAGGCAGTGGCCGTGACGTCACGCCCGGCGGTGGCAGTGACCAGTGACCTCGAGGAAGCAAACGGGGAGAGAGGGTCACAGTTACAATGTTAACGGAGGAGGGAAAATTGGCGGGAGGAGGGGAGACAAACAGGAGGAACGTGTGGTGTCTACTTCGACTATGGTGCGGTAAAGGAGCAGGGGGGAGTAGTGGCGACGGAGAGGAGGACGATAGCGACAATTCGGGGAAGTGGTGTGGACGTACACCCGTCAATAAAAATTCTTTTTATCGAATTTAATAGATAAATTTTTGAAATATCTAAATTACTTATCACAATGTTAAAATATCCCCACTTTCTATGTTACCTTCGTTTTCAAATCGATCCGAATGAAAAAAAAAATCGGTCGGTTTTTTTTTTTTTTTTATGTTTAAAAAATCCATTAGTCGATTTCGGTTAAAATCGACTTATGAATCTAGAGATTTCGAAATGATATAAAATTTGTTCATATGCTTTCTTTTATCATTATTATAAAAATACTATCAAATATTAATTTAACTCAATATAGTGAGAACATTCATATTTTAAATATAAATATGTTCAAAAAATTAATTTATATTCAAAAAATCATCATTCTCAATTTATTTGGTTAAATTAATATTTGATATTATTTTTAAAATCAGGAGAATTAGACTAATATATAAGAACTAGTTTTATATTATTCGAAATCTCTAGGTCTATCAATCAGTGTTAGTCAAAATCGATTGATTGGTATAGAGACTGATCCGGTTGTAAGAACAGGGGACCCCCGTCCAGTGGGGTCAACGCCGCGTGGAAGTCAAAATGGCAGATGGCCGGCCGGCCGGCCGGGGTCTAGGTGATGGTTATAGGCGCCCTGTCGAAAGTCAGGGTTTCGGCGCTCAACGGACAATTGTTGGAGTGTATACTGAAAGCCTAAGCTTTGTAAACATTCATTATGAATAAAGAAACACATTAGGTCAAATTGTCTACATTTAGTTGTAGTTGTTCAATTAATTTATATTGTAGATAACATAGTATGTGGTGCCACATGCAGAAGATGATGTTATCAGTACCTTATAAATTATAAACAGTAGCTCACGACCAAAATGGAAAGGAACAAACCATTAGAAGGTCGTAGTGTAATTAGGTATCAGTTTATCTTGACTGTATAATTACACTAGTACACTTAGAGTGTATTGAGTAGGACCATTTGAGGTCGTTTCTTTTATACTGACTTTATAAAGAAACAAAGACCTCGGTTATTATGGAAGTGTGTGCTCTTAATCCTAATATAATAACAAGCACATATATTTGATATTTATTTCTTTAATTTATCAATGGGTGAGATTTAGTTCGATGAATCAATAAGCCCGATAAGTTGGGAAATGACATCACTTATAGTGTGTGTTGTTGATTATAGAAGGAAACTGTGTCCTAGAGATACTAGGTTGATAATGTCCTCAAGAGGAGCTCATAAGGATTGTCATGTTAAACCCTGCAGGTGGACCTAGTCCGACATGATGATAAGGTTGAGTGGTACTACTCTTGGACTAAGATATTAATTAAATGAGTTGTCCGAAACTCACTTAATTAGTGGACATTCGATATCTTAAACACAGGGAGGCTAACACACTCATAATAAGAAGGAGCCCAAAAATGTAATTTGGGATTGGTGCGGTAGTTCAATAATAGTTCTCTAGTGGAATGAATTATTATTGATAAAATTAAGTTGTGTGTTCGGGGCGAACACGGGATGCTTAATTTTATCGGAAGACCAAAACCAATTCCTCCTCTCGGTCCCTATCGTAGCCTCTTATTTATAGAGTTCTATACCCAAATATACCCACCTTCTATATCCACCAATAGGGGGCCGGCCAAGCTAGCTTGGGAATCAAGCTAGGGCCGGCCTAGGTATAAGATTGGGTGGCCGGCCCTAGCTTGAACCCAAGCTAGTGGGGGCCGGCCAAATTAAATTAAAAAAGAAATTTAATTTTAATTTTTATTATGTGGAAGATATAATTTATTAAAGATAATTAAAATTAAAATATCTTTCTTGTAAAAGATCTACAAAAGATTAAAGAAAGAGATTAGATCTCTTTCCTTATTTGTAGATTGGTGAGATATTTTATTTTCTCTTTAAAAATTATTCACATGTTGTAAAATTAAAATTATAGAAATTTCCTTTTTATCAACCATGAAGAGATTTTGAAGAGAAATTTTATTTTTTAAAATTTCCGGAAACAAATTAGGAAGTTTTAATTGTTGATTGAAACTTGTCCAATTTGATTTCATTAATGTGGCCGGCCATAAGATTTCAATTTGGGAAATTTTATTTTATTTTTCTCAATTAAATCATGTCAAGGAAATTGAGAAAATTTTATTGTAATTAAATTTCCTAATTTGCCTAGACCAAGGAATATAAAAGAAGGGGTGAGGGTGCCTTCATTGGACAACCTCTATTATTTTCTCTCCCTCTTTTGTTCCTTGGTGTGGCCGGCCAACCTCTCTTCCTCTTGGTGGTGGCCGAACCTTCTCTATTGGCTTGGAGCTCTTGTGGTGGCCGGATACTACTCGGAGAAGAAAAAGAAGAAGGAGAGAAAACTTGTATCTCTTGGAGCTTGGTTGGTGTTTTGTTCTTCGTCCTTGGTGAAGCTTCTTTGTGTTGGCCGAACCTAGCTAGGAGGAGAAGAAGGTGCTTGGTGGTTTCTCATCTCGGAAGATCGTTGCCCATACAACGTCCGAAGTTAGAAGAGGAATACGGTAGAAGATCAAGAGGTCTTTCTAGAAGGTATAACTAGTAATTTTTCTTTCCGCATCATGCTAGTTATTTATGGAAATAATACCAAATATAAGAGGCTTACGTTCTAGTATTTCGAATATGTTTTTCGAAGTTGTGTTCTTTTGTTTTTTTTTTCCTTGTGATTTGATTGTTCTTTTTGGTTAACCTAAAGTTATTTTAGGAAATTAAATATTAGATTTCTATAAAAGGTTTTGTCTAGTCGGTGGTGGTTGCTCCCATATCCAAGAAGGCCATGTGCCTCGCCACGTCAGTACTGGGAACCAATTATGGAAATTAATATTTAATGGAATTAATAACTTAAGGTGACTTGGGTCGAACGTGTTAAGTTCCGCAAGAGATCCAAGTCAAAACCTAAAAAACAAATAGATTAAGTTTTGGATCAAACGTGTTAAGTTCCGCAGGCGATCCAAAATTTAATTTAAAAGAACACATGGTAGCTAGGAAAAGGTTCAGACCTTTGTACAAAATTTTTGTACAGTAGAACCTCTAAGCTTTCCGAGTAGCAACCAACAATTGGTATCAGAGCTAGGGTTTTGCCTCTGTGTATTTGGTATTAGTTTAATTATGCACATGTCATACATAATTTAGGCAGGATAATAGTAGGATGTGCTAACTTTGTGGATGCAGGATCCAACTATTATGGCTTATAGTTATTATGTGTGTGATTGGACCCTTGGACACGTCAAGGGCATTTTATTGTGTGTGCATGATTGTATTATAAAATACAGCAGGAGCTGTATTTAGTTTTATTAGGATTTTATTTTTGATCTAGTTACATGTACATTCCTTTTATGGAATATAGGATCAATGGATGTAAATTTTATTTTATGTTCGATCTAGTTTACATGTACATTCCTTCGAGGAATATAGGATCAAAAATGTAAAATTCTATTTATGTCGCGGATCGAATCTTGCAAAGCGTGGAACCTTCTAAGGACCAGAGGCGCAGCGGAACTAGGAGCAAGATGGATGCGACAGCTAGACCCGGTGGCAGTGGCTAAATATGGCAGTAGCTTGGGATGACAACACACGGAGGACAACTAGAGATAAAAGCCATAATAGTTGAAAATTAGATTTTCTATTTATTGCTTTTATATTGTGCTGTGTGTGCATGTTGGTTTACATATTTAGTAGGCTAGCATAGTTAAAATTCCTCATTTATAAATAATTAAGTGGGAGAGAGATTTTTAAGTAAATCCCATGGTCTCCATTACTGGTTTGTAAGTGATGCAAACAAGCTTGCGCGTTGGCTCTGAGTGCCTTCCTCCATAACGGATGAGCTTGTTTGTGGATCACTAGAACAGACTTCCAATTTTGGATGACTATAGGAAGTTAATTAAGAGCGTGTGATCTTCCCCAACGGAAGAGGCATAATCTTATTAATGGACTTAGTGTCAAGTAATGGTATACACTTAGACACATTTAATAGTATCCTCCCCAACGGAGTCACTACTATCACTTGTGTGACCAAAGGGAAACCAACTATTGATTTGTCATAAAACTAGATTGGCAATATAATAAAATTAATAAACCCCTCTTACAAATGTTTGAATTTGTATACGTCCACACTAACGTGGCATACAAGATTCATGGTGTTTGAGGTAATTTTATTTGTCAAAAGTTATATTGACAAGATAGTCAATGGGTAAAACCCTCCTCTTACAAATGATGAATTTGTATACGTCCACACTAACGTGGCATGCAAAATTCACAGTGTTTGAGGTGTTGGTGAATTTAAATAATATTGTTTGAGGAATCAATGTTATTTTAAATTCAAAGAGTTTTGACCAAATATTTGATCAAAGACAGATCAACTATTAATTTTATTCGTCATAAAGTAAAGTTGACGAGATAATAAAATTAATGAATAAAATCTCCTCTTCGATTTTGTATACACAAAATTCATGGAGATTTTAAGGAGTTGATCTTGACCAAATATTTTTGTGATTCTTAGGATGTTTGTCAATCCCTAGTAGTCATACTATAGAAAAAGACTTAGTAGTCCCAATTGTAATGATTGGAAATAGGACTTGGACATTGATCCGGCGGTAAGAATGGAGGGCTGGCCCAACGGATAATGGTCCGAGCGGAGCTATAGATAACCCATCCATGGGCTTGGATTTCTGACGCCAAGGCAGGAGGATCTAAGGGCCGAGCAGGAGTCCGCTCGGCTGGGACCTAAGGGCCGAGCGGGTGGTCCGCTCGGCCAAGATAAGGGCGAGGGTATAAAGGTAGTCGAGCGGCCTATGCGCTTGTCTCGAGATATGTGATGTCAGAGAAGGCACGTCTGATGATAAGGCCGTACACGAGATTGCACGATGGAAGATCCCGCCGTCACATCAGGGAGAGGTGGATACAGTAGCAGTATGGTCTCATATATGCTCTTCTGACAGGCCCATACTTGGGTATGGTCTAAAGCAGATGACTGCTTCGATTGACGTGCCTGGGCTCTTTCGATAGTTCTATATAAGGCCTCCATTTCTTCACCGGAGGTACGCGCGTCTGGATCTCTGAAGCCACTTCTTTGCTATTTCCTCGCCTGACTTGAGCGTCGGAGGGCCGTCGCCGGGACACCCCCTCGGCTCGGTTCTGTTGCAGGTTCGCCGGAGCACTCAAGGATCCAGCAGGGAGCGCCACGTCCCCAGCGTCCGTTGACTCCTAGTTCAGACAGGATCAGACATTAAGGTAGACTGTCTTCTTAGAACTAAGAACAATTTAGGTGTATTTAATTCATTAGTTGAAACATGTCTAGTGGTGTTATCTACCAGAACCTGGAGTGTAGATACAAGATGCCATTAATCATGTCTGCAATTCATTGCAGGGTTCCAGGAAACCCGACAACTAAATGAAAGGTAAATCACCGTCCACATGGGCACTACTGTAAAAGTGGTAGCTGTTGTAGTGGCAGATGTTTATCTTTTGATAAGAATAAAATATGGATTTTAAGTAATTGTCTTTACGTACCAAGTTTAGAAAGAACCTGATTTCAGTTTCTAAACTATTATAGATATTGTGTCTATTTTGATAACAAAGTTGTTATCAAGAAAAATAGGGAAGTTATCTATTCTGGTATGATGGTTGACAATTTATAATCCAATAACTTCCACGATGTAACAAATAGAAATTAGTAACACATCTTCTAATTTTAAGAGAAAGCAACCTTTAGAAATGAACCAATTATATCTTTGGCATCTAAAGCTAGGTTATACTTGAGTAGGATTCATTGGTAGCTGATGAACTTTTGGGTTCATTAGTAGTGGAAATCTTTCTAACCTGCGA
Source organism: Zingiber officinale (assembly GCF_018446385.1). Classification (NCBI taxonomy): domain Eukaryota; kingdom Viridiplantae; phylum Streptophyta; class Magnoliopsida; order Zingiberales; family Zingiberaceae; genus Zingiber; species Zingiber officinale. The sequence continues at coordinate 292,904 of NC_056001.1, forward strand.
GTCTTACTTAAATAACCAAGAAGCTTTTAAGTCCGAGGTGTATGGAGTCAAAGATATGTTGAAAACAGTTCATTTTGATTTGTGTGATCCTATGACTATCCAGACAAGAGGTAGTATTGAATATTTTGTCTATTTTATAGACAACTATTCAAGATACAAATAAATTTACTTAATGTACCGCAAGACTAAGTACTTTGATTAGTTCAAAGAGTACAAGGTTGATGCGGAGAAATGTTAAAGTAAAAAGTCACTATGGAAGATCGTAGTGGCAAGTACCTCTTGAGAGATTTTAGGAGTCACTTATCAGTAGTTGGATTTCAATCCCAACTAACTGCATCTGGTACACCCCAACAGAATGGTGTAGTAGAAAGAAGGTAAAGGACTCTTATGGAATAATTAGATAGATGATGAGTTATTCAGAAAATTACCAAATTTGTTTTAAGGATAAACTCTGAAAACGAAAGTGAACATAGTACCTTCCAAGTTAGAACTCTCTACTCATATAGAATTGCTGAATAGGTGAAAACCTATTTTGAAGCATATTCGGATTCAGGAAATCCAGCACATATGTTATAGAGAGACAATGATAAGTTGGATAGGAGTTCACTTGTTTGTAAGTTATCCTAGATAAACAAAAGTAGGTTTATAGTCTTAAAAATCAGAAGGTCATTGTTAGCATCAATGACTGATTTTTAGAAAAGGACTATATAATGAACCACGTGCTCATAAGTAAATTTGTTCTTAAGGAAATAATAAAGGACATGTCTAACCTAGTACCAACTGTACAAGATGAGATACCACAAGAAAACTGCAACACGTATTACAAATGATACACAATTGCAGAAAGTGCCTTGTCATAGTGGGAGGGTTGTTAGGCAACCTAAATAGGTTCATGTTTTGGGAGAGGTTTTGGATTCGATCCCTGGAGGACATGAACCTGATCTCCGGTCATATGATAAAGTACTCCAAGATAAAGATGCAAACATCTTGGCAAAGAGTAATGAATAATAGAATTAGAATATATGTATTCTAATAAAATCTGGAAGCTTGTAGAACCACCAAATGGTGTAAAAGCCTTTGGGTGTAAAAAGGTCAATAATAGGAAAAGAGGGATAGAAAGGAAGGTAGTAACTTTCAAAGCAAGGCTTGATGAAAAAGGAAACTTTTTCACTGGTAGCCATGCTTAAGTCTATCCGGATTCTTTTATCTATTTGGCAAGTGGATGTCAAGACAGCATTCCTTAATGGAAGTCTTGATGAAAGCATCCATATAAAGCAACCAGAAGGGTTCATTGCAAAGGGCTAAGAGCATCTTGTGTGCAGGCTCAATCAGTCTATGGACTGAGGCAAAGCTTCAAGGTCTTGGAATATCCGGTTTATCAAAGTAATCCAGACCTATGGATTTATTGAGTAAACGGATAAGTTTTGTGTATACAAAAGGTGTGATGGAAACGTGGTGGTATTTCTTGTACCATACGTAGATAACATTTTTTGTAGTTGGAAACAATATCAAAATATTGTCAGAAGTTAGGGTATGATTGTCCAAATAATTCGATATAAAGGACTTGGGAGAATGTATATATTTTTGAGATCAAAGTAATAAGGGATCGAAAGAAAAAATATATTTTACTTATCCCAAGCTTGATACATCGGAAAATCCTTGCTCGTTTTAAGCATGCAAAACTCCTCGACGGGTTTCTTACCTTTTAAGCATGGAGTGTCTTTATCTAAAGAGATGTCTCCGATGACATCAAAGGAGATTGAGGACATGTAGGCAGTTCTTTATGCTTCGGCAGTTAGACAACCTAATGTATGCTATGCACGAGATCAGAAATCTGTTTTGCCAAGGGCATAGTTAGCAGATATCAAAGTAACCCTAGACAAGGACATTGGACTGCAGTAAAGCATATATTGAAGTATCTTAGAGGCACTAGAGATTATATGCTAGCGTACAAGGCAGTTAATGTGGTCCTAGTGGGTTGCATGGATTTTGGTTTCCAATCGGAAAGGGATAATAATAAGTCAATCTCTGGGTTTTGTGTTTACTTTAGGAGGTAAAGTCATAACTATGGAAAAGTGATAAGCATATGTGTTTTTCTGGACTCCACCATAGAAGCTTAGTATATGGCAAGCCTCTGAGGTAGCCATAAAAGCTGAATGACTCAATAACCTCAAGATAGACTTAGATATGATTTCTGGTTTGTCCAAAGATTATTATAATTTATTGTAATAATGTTGGTGCAGTAGCAAACTCAAAGAAACCATAAGTCTATAAGGCAAGTAAACACAATAGAGCGCAAGTACCACCCAATACGAGAAATCGTATAAACGAGGAGAAGTTGTTGCTGCCTAGATTGCATCAGGTAATGACCTATAGATCCTTTCACTAAGGTCCTTAAGGCAAGAGCTTTTGATGGGCATGTTGAAGGGTTGAGAATCAGATGTATGGCAGCAGATATGGCAGCTTAGTCTTTTAGTATAAGTGGGAGATTGCTGGAGTGTATACTGAAAGCCTAAGCTTTGTAAACATTCATTATGAATAAAGAAACACATTAGGTCAAATTGTCTACATTTAGTTGTAGTTGTTCAATTAATTTATATTGTAGATAACATAGTATGTGGTGCCACATGCAGAAGATGATGTTATCAGTACCTTATAAATTATAAACAGTAGCTCACGACCAAAATGGAAAGGAACAAACCATTAGAAGGTCGTAGTGTAATTAGGTATCAGTTTATCTTGACTGTATAATTACACTAGTACACTTAGAGTGTATTGAGTAGGACCATTTGAGGTCGTTTCTTTTATACTGACTTTATAAAGAAACAAAGACCTCGGTTATTATGGAAGTGTGTGCTCTTAATCCTAATATAATAACAAGCACATATATTTGATATTTATTTCTTTAATTTATCAATGGGTGAGATTTAGTTCGATGAATCAATAAGCCCGATAAGTTGGGAAATGACATCACTTATAGTGTGTGTTGTTGATTATAGAAGGAAACTGTGTCCTAGAGATACTAGGTTGATAATGTCCTCAAGAGGAGCTCATAAGGATTGTCATGTTAAACCCTGCAGGTGGACCTAGTCCGACATGATGATAAGGTTGAGTGGTACTACTCTTGGACTAAGATATTAATTAAATGAGTTGTCAGTAACTCACTTAATTAGTGGACATTCGATATCTTAAACACAGGGAGGCTAACACACTCATAATAAGAAGGAACCCAAAAATGTAATTTGGGATTGGTGCGGTAGTTCAATAATAGTTCTCTAGTGGAATGAATTATTATTGATAAAATTAAGTTGTGTGTTCGGGGCGAACACGGGATGCTTAATTTTATCGGAAGACCAAAACCAATTCCTCCTCTCGGTCCCTATCGTAGCCTCTTATTTATAGAGTTCTATACCCAAATATACCCACCTTCTATATCCACCAATAGGGGGCCGGCCAAGCTAGCTTGGGAATCAAGCTAGGGCCAGCCTAGGTATAAGATTGGGTGGCCGGCCCTAGCTTGAACCCAAGCTAGTGGGGGCCGGCCAAATTAAATTAAAAAAGAAATTTAATTTTAATTTTTATTATGTGGAAGATATAATTTATTAAAGAGAATTAAAATTAAAATATCTCTCTTGTAAAAGATCTACAAAAGATTAAAGAAAGAGATTAGATCTCTTTCCTTATTTGTAGATTGGTGAGATATTTTATTTTCTCTTTAAAAATTATTCACATGTTGTAAAATTAAAATTATAGAAATTTCCTTTTTATCAACCATGAAGAGATTTTGAAGAGAAATTTTATTTTTTTAAAATTTCCGGAAACAAATTAGGAAGTTTTAATTGTTGATTGAAACTTGTCCAATTTGATTTCATTAATGTGGCCGGCCATAAGATTTCAATTTGGGAAATTTTATTTTATTTTTCTCAATTAAATCATGTCAAGGAAATTGAGGAAATTTTATTGTAATTAAATTTCCTAATTTGCCTAGACCAAGGAATATAAAAGAAGGGGTGAGGGTGCCTTCATTGGACAACCTCTATTATTTTCTCTCCCTCTTTTGTTCCTTGGTGTGGCCGGCCAACTTCTCTTCCTCTCTTCCTCTTGGTGGTGGCCGAACCTTCTCTATTGGCTTGGAGCTCTTGTGGTGGCCGGATACTACTCGGAGAAGAAGAAGAAGAAGGAGAGAAAACTTGTATCTCTTGGAGCTTGGTTGGTGTTTTGTTCTTCGTCCTTGGTGAAGCTTCTTTGTGTTGGCCGAACCTAGCTAGGAGGAGAATAAGGTGCTTGGTGGTTTCTCATCTCGGAAGATCGTTGCCCACACAACGTCCGAGGTTAGAAGAGGAATACGGTAGAAGATCAAGAGGTCTTTCTAGAAGGTATAACTAGTAATTTTTCTTTCCGCATCATGCTAGTTATTTATGGAAATAATACCAAATACAAGAGGCTTACGTTCTAGTATTTCGAATATGTTTTTCGAAGTTGTGTTCTTTTGTTTTTTTTTCCTTGTAATTTGATTGTTCTTTTTGGTTAACCTAAAGTTATTTTAGGAAATTAAATATTAGATTTCTATAAAAGGTTTTGTCTAGTCGGTGGTGGTTGCTCCCATATCCAAGAAGGTCATGTGCCTCGCCACGTCAGTACTGGGAACCAATTATGGAAATTAATATTTAATGGAATTAATAACTTAAGGTGACTTGGGTCGAACGTGTTAAGTTCCGCAGGAGATCCAAGTCAAAACCTAAAAAACAAATAGATTAAGTTTTGGATCAAACGTGTTAAGTTCCGCAGGCGATCCAAAATTTAATTTAAAAGAACACATGGTAGCTATGAAAAGATTCAGACATTTGTACAAAATTTTTGTACAGTGGAACCTCTAGGTTTTCCGAGTAGCAACCAACAACAATATCACATAGCCGAGTGGATCGCTTGGCCGAATACACGAGGTAGCATGCTGCTAATAGTCTCTACAAAGCACCCCCATCGAGAATCTTCCTAGACCGTTATATGTATGTGCCTGGTCGGACGTAAGGCGGATACGAGCCGGCCGGACGCTCGGAGGCAGGCCGGCCGGACGCTAGTTTGGGAACCAAGTGGAAAAGGACAAGGGACATCTTTTTCTGACAGCGGGTATGTTCCACATGTAGGCCATACTCCAAATCTTATGACAGGGGGTTCCGTTGTCCCATCAAGGACATGCTTTGACTGTAGCAGTATGGGTCAGGTAAGCTTTCTGACAGACACATACCAAGGTATGGGTTGCGGACACGTATGCGCCTTGGAGGACATGCAGGAGCTCTTTCACCGCTCTATATAAAGAGCCTCACACTTCGCCGGAGGTACGCAATATACAACTTTGGAGCCACTTGTTTTACTGCTAGCTAGCTTGCCTGACTTGAGCATCGGAGGGTCGCCGCCGGGAACTCCTTCCCGGCCCGACTTCTGTGCAGGTTCGCCGGAGCTTCGTACGATTAGCCGAGGATCTCCATCAGTGACTCGGAGAGCGCCACGTGCCCAGCGTCCGTTGATTCAGCATTCGGACAGGATCAATTTGGCGTCGTCTGTGGGAACGCTCTTGCATCCGATCGGAAGCAATGGACGAAGCTGGACGACCGCATTCGGTAATGCTCTCCACAGAGGAACTTGACGCGTTGATCGAGACAAGAGCTGGCAAACTTATGGAGCAGAGACAAAAGTCACAAGCTGAGCGGGCGGAGCAGCAATCAACATCAACATCAGGCGGCCGAGTGGAGGCACCACAGGCACCGTTGCATTTCATCGGGCCCTATTCCGCACCCCCGAAGCCGCAGTAACTAATAGAGATCGGGGATCTTCTTCTGATGAAAGGCCTAGACGAGATGACAGAAAAGGAAAAGCCCCCCGAGCGGACGCATCGCCCGAGCGGATCAATCGCCAATTTTCAGAGGCCATTCTAAGAGACCCTCTACCCAAGCACTATGTGCCTCCGACGATCGGCGAGTACAATGGGACAACCGACCCGGAGGATCATCTGGGTAAGTTCGATAACACAGCTACTCTCCATCAATACACAGATGGAGTAAAGTGCCGAGTTTTTCTTACCACTTTATCGGGATCGGCTCAATGGTGGTTTCGGAGGCTGCCGGACGGATCCATCACAAGCTTCAAGGACTTCCGGACGGCCTTCCTCCATCACTTCGCAAGCAATCGGCGCTATCAAAAAACCAGTGTTAGTCTGTTTGCCATCAAACAGGAAGCCCGTGAATCACTCCGAGCCTACATCCAGCGGTTCAACAGAGTGGCCATGGACATTCCAATGGCCACCTCGGAGACCATGATGAATGCCTTCACACAAGGCCTCGTGGATGGGGATTTCTTCCGATCACTCATTCGGAAGCCGCCCCCGAGACTACGACCACATGCTACACCGGGCCAACGAATACATCAACGTAGAGGAAGCGCAAGCGGCCCGGAAAAAAGAAACTCCAGCCGAGCGGAAACAGCACGCTGCTCATCAGCCGCCCAGAGGACCTAGGGCCGAAGCAATTCGCTCCCCCCATGTCAGGTCCCACGTGCAAGAGGTAGCTGCCGCCCGGCCCAAGCCAAAGAAGAAATGGACCCCTATGTTCTGCTCATTCCACCGGACCGATACGCACAACACAAGGGATTGTCGAAGTCTTCCCTTAATTGCACATCCCGTTCCCCCGAATGCTGGCCGACGGTCTCCCTCAGTCGACAGGCGACAGAGAGCTCATGAAGCCGATAGGCGACAACAACAGACTCCCAATCGACATCGCTCTCCGAGACGGGAGAATCTCCGGACGTCTAGGGAACGTCCCCGACCGTTCGCTCGGGAAGAAGAAAATAGAAGCAATGCTTCCCGAGGCGAGATCAACATCATAGCAGGCGGGCCGACCGGAGGTGACTCTAATCGAGCAAGGAAGGCGAGCGTCCGGCAGCTCCAGATCCATGTAGTCGGCTGCAGCCGAGAGCGGGCGAGTGGACCCGAAATCAGTTTTGGGCCTGGGGACTTGGAAGGAGTTGAAGTACCCCACGACGACGCTCTCCTCATCAAAGCGGTAATAGCCAATTACACTATTCACCGCGTCTTTGTTGACACAGGAAGCTCAGTCAACATCATATTTAAGAAGGCGTTCGATCAGTTACAAATTGATCAAGCCGAGCTGCTACCCATGACAACCCCCCTATACGGGTTTACGGGTAACGAAGTTCGGCCGGTCGGACAGATCCGGTTGGCTATCTCGCTGGGAGAAGAGTCGCTCAGAAGGACGAGGACAGTAAACTTCGTGGTGGTGGACTCTCTCTCATCATACAACGTCATTTTGGGGCGACCGGCCCTCAGCGAGTTCCGGGCGGCCGTCTCCACCTTCCACCAGAAGATCAAGTTCCCTGTCGAAGACAGAGTGAGAGAAGTACGGGGAGATCAACTAGCATCTCGGCGATGCTACGTCGAGATGGTCCGAGCAGAAGCCAACTCCGCTCGGAAGACGCCCCGGATCGAGGTAAACGCCATCACTGAAAAGCCACCCTCTTTAATTTATGAAGAAAAGGAGGAAGTGCAAATTCACCCAATCCGATCAGAGGCCACGACCTTTATTGCATCCGATCTGGAGGCCAATCAGAAGGAGGAAGTGATCAAATGCCTACAGAGAAATTGTGATGTCTTCGTCTGGTCGACGCATGAGCTGCCCGGAATTTCGCCAAGCATAGCGCAACACGAGCTACATGTTCGACCGGACGCTCGGCCGGTGAAGCAGAGAAAAAGAGATTTCAGCGCCGAGCAGAATGCCAACATCCGGGCGGAGGTTGAGAAGCTTCTGGAAGCCGGCCATATACGCGAGGTGCAGTTCCCGAGCTGGCTGGCGAACGTAGTATTAGTCTCCAAGCCGGGCAACAATTGGAGAGTATGCATAGATTTTCGGGATCTCAACAAAGCTTGCCCGAAAGACTTTTATCCTCTGCCCCGGATAGACCAGCTGGTGGACTCTACGGCCGGCTGCGAATTGATATTTATGCTCGACGCTTATCAAGACTATCATCAAGTGCCGCTCGCCCGTGAAGATCAAGAAAAAGTCAGCTTCGTGACGGCCGACGGCACCTATTGCTATAATGTGATGCCGTTCGGATTGAAAAATGCGGGAGCCACATATCAGCGCTTGATGAACAAAGTGTTCAAAGAGCAGATCGGGCGGAATCTAGAAGTATACGTGGACGATATTCTCATCAAATCCATCCGAGCGACCGATCTCTTGGAAGACTTGGAGGAGACTTTCCGAACACTGAGGAGGTACGACGTTAAACTAAATCCCCAGAAGTGTCTGTTCGGGGCAAAAGGGGGACGATTCTTGGGTTACATAGTGACCGAGCGGGGTATTGAAGCAAATCCCAGCAAGGTGAAAGCTCTACAAGACATGCCGCCTCCAAGAAGTACGAGGGAAGTGCAGCGTTTGACCGGTCGGATAACTGCTCTGTCCAGGTTCATCTCCAAAACTGCCGACCGGAGCCTTCCTTTTTTCAAAATCTTGCGCAAGGCTACTAAGTTTCACTGGGACGAAGAATGTGATCGGGCGTTTGATGACTTAAAAGCATATCTGAACTCTCTCCCGGTATTAGCCAAGCCGACCGCAGGTGAGCCCCTCTGTATCTACTTGTCTTCAACCGAGCAAGCAATCGGCTCGGCACTGGTGAGGGCGAGCGGAGAGGAACCTGTGTATTTCCTTAGTCATATTTTAAAAGATGCTGAATCTCACTACACGGGGCTCGAGAAGCTGGCTTTCGCTCTGGTCCTCGCCGCTCGACGCATTCGTCCCTACTTCCTGGCGCATACCATCATTGTCAAAACCAATAGCCCGCTCGGGCGTGTATTATTGAATCCAGAAGCGTCCGGGCGGCTCATCAAATGGACGACGGAGTTAAGTGAATTTGACATCCAATACCAGCCCCGCTCGGCAATCAAAGCGCAGTCGTTGTCAGATTTCGTGACTGAGGTGCAGAATGCAGAGCCGGAAGCTATGTGGAAAATATTTGTGGATGGATCATCCACTCGGCTCGGAAGCGGGATTGGAATACTGTTGCTCTCTCCTCAAGAAGAAAAGATGCACTTATCCGTCCGGCTGGATTATAAAGCTACAAACAATGAAGCAGAGTATGAGGCCCTCATAGCCGGCTTGCAGGCAGCACGGCATGTGGGAGCCGGTCGGGTATCGCTTTATTCTGATTCCCAGTTGGCTGCTGAGCAGCTCTCTGGTACCTTCGAAATCAACAGTGCTCGGCTCAAGCTCTACGCTGAAGCCTTTGAGAAGCTTAAAGCCAATTTTAGAGAAGTCATTGTCCAGAAAATACCCAGAGCAGAAAATCAAGCGGCCGATGAGTTAGCCAAACTCGCGAGCTCAATAACGCCGATCGCCATTCAGCAGCCAATTGAACAATTATTGTTGGTGGCGCACGTCGACCGTATGGAGGGCCTCACATTTCCGAGCGACTGGAGGACACCCATCATGGAGTTTCTGCGCTCGGGAGCCACACCGTCCGATCAGAATGAAGCCCAGCTGCTAAGGAGGAGAGCCGGTCGGTTCACACTCATAGGCGATTAACTTTATAAGAAGGCTTTCTCACGCCCGCTGTTGAAATGCGTGAGCTCGGAGGACTCGGCTTACATCCTCCAAGAAGTACATCAAGGATCATACGGAGGACATCCGGGCTGAAGATCGCTGGCTAAGAAGATCCTGTTGGCCGGGTACTTCTGGCCAACCTTACAAGAAGATGCCGCTCGGACCGTGTCGACGTGTCTTTCGTGCCAGAAGTACCATAACTTCTACCACCGACCGGCAGAGGAAATGAAGGCATCAACAGTCTCATGTCCGTTCGATCAGTGGGGAATGGATATCGTAGGTCCATTTCCTATGGCGACCGGACAGCGGAAATTTCTGCTAGTGGTGGTCGATTATTTTTCCAAGTGGGTGGAGGCCGAGCCGCTAGCCAGGATCACCGAACAGATGGTTAAAAAGTTCATATGGCAGCACATCATCTGTCGGTTCGGCATCCCTCGACGACTGATTTCCGACAACGGGCGGCAATTCACAGGGAAGTTGCTCGAAGATTGGTGCAAAAGCTACGACATCGAGCAACACTTCACGTCCGTGACATATCCCCAAAGCAATGGTTAAGCCGAAATTGCCAATAGGGAAATTCTTCGCATTTTGCGGGCTCGGCTCGACCATATGGGAGGTAGCTGGGTGGATGAAGTGTCGGGTGTCTTATGGGCCATCCGAACGACCCCAAAGGAGGGAACTGGCATCACGCCCTTCCATTTGGTGTATGGCGGCGAAGCGGTTATTCCTGTGGAAGTTGGAGTTGAGTCCGCTCGGATTCAAAATTATGATGAGGACAACGCCGAGCGGAGGAACATGGAGCTAGATTTGGTCGAGGAAGAACGAGCCAAGGCTTCCGTCAGGTTGATGGCGTACCGGCAGCGGATGAAGTAAAACTACAACAGGCGTGTAATCCCCAGATCATTCCAGGTCGGCGATCTTGTCTGGAAGAAAGTTAAGCCGGTCGGCGATGTTGGCAAGCTGGAGGCTCCTTGGGCGGCCCCCTTCAAGGTTATCGAAAAGCTCCGCTCGGGCGCTTACTACTTGGAGGATGAAGACGGGCGTCAGCTGGATCGACCTTGGAGCGCAAATCATCTCCAGCCTTATCGAGCTGGGTGAAAGGTGCACCGATGTCTCTCATTTTTGTGTATATTCTAGTCGCCCACGTCTTTGTAATGCAAGAAGCAAAATTAATTCAAAGAATGGCCAACGGGTTTGCCGAGCAGCAGTATTAAAGTTAGCCTTAAAAAGATCGTCGAGCTCTGACGTTAAAAATCGAGAGACGAGCCGGCGTCTATAAATCATCCGAGCGGAAGACCGTCGAGCTCCGACGTTAAAAATCGAGAGACGAGCCGGCGTCTATAAATCATCCGAGCGGAAGACCGTCGAGCTCCGACGTTAAAAATCGAGAGACGAGCCGGCGTCTATAAATTATCCGAGCGGAAGACCGTCGAGCTCCGACGTTAAAAATCGAGAGACAAGCCGGCGTTTATAAATCATCCGAGCGGAAGACCGTCGAGCTCCGACGTTAAAAATCGAGAGACGAGCCGGCGTCTATAAATCATCCGAGCGGAAGACCGCCGAGCTCCGACGTTAAAATCGAGACAGGCGTCTATAAATCATCCGGCGGAAGACCGCCGAGCTCCGACGTTAAAATCGAGAGACGAGCCGGCGTCTAAATCATCCGAGCGGAAGACCGCCGAGCTCCGGCGTTAAAATCGAGAGAAGGGCATCATTATCCGAGCGGAAGACCGTCGAGCTCCGACGTTAAAATCGAGAGACGAGCCGGCATAAATTATCCGAGCGGAAGACCGCCGAGCTCCGACGTTAAAATCGAGAGACGAGCGGCTATAAATCATCCGAGCGGAAGACCGTCGAGCTCCGACGTTAAAATCGAGACGAGCCGGCGTCTATAAATCATCCGAAGGAAGACCGTCGAGCTCCGACGTTAAAATCGAGAGACGAGCCGTCTATAAATTATCCGGCGGAAGACCGCCGAGCTCCGACGTTAAAAATTGAGAGACGAGCCGGCGTCTATAAATATCCGAGCGGAAGACCGTCGAGCTCCGACGTTAAAAATTGAGAGACGAGCCGGCGTCTATAAATCATCCGAGAGGAAGACCGTCGAGCTCCGACGTTAAAAATCGAGAGACGAGCCGGCGTCTATAAATTATCTGTGCGGAAGACCATCGAGCTCCGACGTTAAAAATCGAGAGACGAGCCGGCGTCTATAAATCATCCGAGCGGAAGACCGTCGAGCTCCGACGTTAAAAATCGAGAGACGAGCCGGCGTCTATAAACCCTCCGAGCGGAAGACCGTCGAGCTCCGACGTTAAAAATCGAGAGACGAGCCGGCGTCTATAAATCATCTGAGCTGAAGACCGTCGAGCTCCGACGGTAAATATCGAAAGACGAGCCGACGTCTATAAATAATCCGAGCAGATTAAAGCAATAAAAAGTACGGCCAGTGTCCCGAGGCACGCGATTTTGATACCGTTCGATCGTCTCTACGCTCCGATTGGCCCAGTATCCAAAAGTACTTGGCATTTGGTAACGAGCTCTACCATCAAAGAACACGGTATATTTCGCCGAGCGGGGAGATCACGACGATTACTTTGTTAAAATCCCTTTTGGGGAGCACGAGAAGTAATAATGGGCGAGCGGATAAACACACATTTTGGTTATGAAAAGAGACAGCAAATACAAGGAAAATATTGCATTAAAGGTAAAGCTTTAGGCCGAGCAGCCTAATTACAAAAAAGGATGATATCCGGGCGAGTGGCCAAATTACAGAAACTACTCAATATAATCATAAAGGGTCTTTGGGATGTTATCCAGGAGCGCCACCTGATCGCCGGCCGGAATATTAGTGGACTCCGGAAGAAGGCCTTTCGATTTCAGATAGGTCATGGTGGCAGTCATTGCCAGATCGAAGGCGGTGTACATCCGCTCGCAGATTTTTTTCGAGAATTCGGGCGAGCGGATGTAGCCCTGTCTTAGAGCTGCAACCCGACTCGGCTCGGCCTCTTGGTACTCTTTGAAGGCCAATTGAGCTGCAGCGAGGATTTCCTGCAAAGTGGTCAGCTCGTCTTTATGCTTGGTTGCGTCGGCCGAGCGGCTCACTCTCTCTTAGTCAAGTTGCTCCATCAACTCCCTTGACCTTCAGCTCCAGGCCCCGAGCCTCCACGTTCTTTTTCTCCAAGTCAGAAACAGCTGTATTCTTCCAAGTGGTGGCCAGGGTAAATTTTTGGTCAAGCGACTTGACTTGCCCTCGAGCTCCGCCAGATGATGAGCCTGGTCGGCTGTCTTCTTCTGCTCGGCCGCCAGCAGATTTTGAGCTTTCTTCAGCTCCTTTTGCAGCTCGGAATATGAAGGGCCCTGAGGGCCGAACGGACCAACTGCTGCCTTCAGTTGTCGCAGCTCTTCATCCACCAAGGCCAAGCGGTTGGAAACCGTAATTTCCTCCACCCATCTCTGACGAGAGAAATTAGAAGCTGTTAGTGGCCGATCGGAAGGAATGAATACAAAAGTCGGTAGATTACGAACTTACCCCCGTGACCTGCTACATATGGCTGTTAGCCAAATTCCCGACGGGGATCATGGCGACGCGGGCCCGAGCGTCGGCCCACATCTCGGCGAGAGGCCCCTTCAGGGTGATAGTATGCTCGGGCGCAGTCGGTTAGTCGGCCTCCGGCAGCAGCTCTTCAGTCGGGAGATGAAGAGTAACCCGAATCGTGCGGCCATGACCGGGGGTTGTCCGACCGGCAGTCGGAAGGGGATCAGAAGCCGGCGCAGAAAACTGCGAATGAATGGTCGAGCGTTGGACTGAATGACGAGCAGGCGGAAGAGTGCTCACCGGAGTAGCCTCGATTGGAGCAGTCGGTTCGTCCCATTCAGAAGGTGTTCGGTCGGACGAAATGGCTTCGATCTCAGGCGCCTTGCCTCGAGCGACTGCGGTGGCCCGGTCGGAGGGTTGGACCGCGGAGGTAGTCGAGCGCAGCGGAGTCTCCACTCGGCGCCTCTTTTGCAGAGGCTGCTCCTCCTCTCGAGCGGAACCTTCCTCGGGGGCAGTTGGTTCTCCAGGGGGGGTGGCTCCGCTGGCCACGTTTTGCTGAGAAGCTTGAGCGGCCGACTCAGCTTGAGTCCCGCTCTCTCCTTCATGGGATCCGACCGGCTGGATACCCAGCGCTTCCATTTCTTTGGTCGCCACGGCTTCCAGAGCTGCCGCCTTTCTCTTCAAAACGCCGGCCATCACCGAATCCATGACGATGTCCGCTGCAAAGGAAAGAAAAGAAATCAGTTAGCAATCAAAACAAATGCCAAAGTAAAATTCTTACCAAAGCCGATCGGAAGAGGAGTCTGTATGGGACTCAGGCCGAAGATGTACATCACTCCTTCGTGAAGAAGCTTATTGATGTCAAGGCGCAGACCGGCTAGCATATTTTCAGCATGGAGGTAGTCCGGTCGGGTCTTGAATTTCTTCAGCTCGGGAGTGGGGGGTAGGCTGACCTGCCACTGGGTCGGGAAGTTGGCCCGATCGGGCATACGGATGTAGAAAAAATAATCCTTCCAATGTTTATTGGAAGTAGGTAGCTTGTTGAAGAAGACTAAGCCGGGTCGAGCTTGGAACATGAAGGTGCCCGGCTCGGCTTGCTTGGGGTAATAGAAATAAAAAAAGACCTCCGGTCGGAGGGGGATGTTGTAAATCTTGAACAAAACAACAATACCACAGAGGAGACGAAAGGTGTTGGTACCAGACTGCCGAGCGACACACCGAAAAAATTACAAACATCTATGATGAACGGATGTACAGGGAAGCGCAGACCGGCGGTAAACTGGTCGCGGAAGACACAGAAAGCTCCGTGCGGCGGCTTGTGCGGCCGAGCGGAAGGACCGGCTAAGCGAATTTCGAAATCATCTGGGATTTCGAAATTGTCTGTCAGAACATCGAAGTCCCGCTGTTCGAATCGAGACTGCATGGTAGTGTACCATGGACCGAGGGACTGATCTTCAGGATGAGAAGAACTAGCCATGAGCCGAGCGGGAGAAATCAAAAAGGCAGAAAGGTAGAAGAAAGATGGTATCAAGTGAAAAGAGCACCCGGGAAGCGAAAACTGGGGAAAGAAATGCGAAGAAAGTATCGAAGACGAGAAAGAAAAGGGGAGAATCTTACGGAAAAGAGGATCGAGGGAGGAACACCGAGGATCAACGAAAGCAGGAGAACACGATCGTCGGAGCTCTAGAACGAGACGAATAACTGGGGGCACGCGTGAGGAGGAATGAGGCAACGGCGGAGCAAACGAAGATTTTATAGGGTGGAGGCCGGGCGGCCTCCACCGTTGGATCCAGGTCACGGGAATCAAAGCGCGCATCGCGCACGTCCATTTCGAATCGCTTCGATCACATCAAAGCACCATGCCACCGCTGCTGTACGGTGATGGCAGTACGCCACGTGGCATTCGACCATTCGAAGCATTTAATGAACGCATGCTCAGCCTTAATGTCGAAGATTGGCGCAGAACACGAGGAGATCCAGTGAATGCCATTGTTGATTCACTTTAAGGCCATCTCTGCGGCAGGCCGATCGGAGGATACTAGCACAGAGGATCCGCCTGGCTAAATTCGCAGTCCAGTCAGTCGGACAAATCGCCTCCTTCGACTAGACTTGAAGGGGAGGCAAGTGATCCGGTTGTAAAAACAGGGGACCCCCGTCCGGTGGGGTCAACGCCACGTGGAAGTCAAAATGGCAGATGGCCGGCCGGAGAGGGGGTGGGCTGACCGGCCGGCCGGCCGGCCGGGGTCTAGGTGATGGTTATAGGCGCCCTGTCGAAAGTCAGGGTTTCGGTGCTCAACGGACAATATTACATAGCCGAGCGGATCGCTTGGCCGAATACACGAGGTAGCATACTGCTAATAGTCTCTACAAAGCACCCCCACCGAGAATCTTCCTAGACCGTTATATGTATGTGCCTGGTCGGACGTAAGGCGGATGTGAGCCGGCCGGACGCTCGGAGGCAGGCCGGCCGGACGCTAGTTCGGGAACCAAGTGGAAAAGGACAAGGGACATCTTTTTCTGACAGCGGGTATGTTCCACAAGTAGGCCATACTCCAAATCTTATGACAGGGGGTTCCGTTGTCCCATCAAGGACATGCTTTGACTGTAGCAGTATGGGTCAGGTAAGCTTTCTGATAGACACATACCGAGGTATGGGTTGCGGACACGTATGCGCCTCGGAGGACATGCAGGAGCTCTTTCACCGCTCTATATAAAGAGTCTCACACTTCGCCGGATGTACGCAATATACAACTTTGGAGCCACTTGTTTTACTGCTATCTAGCTTGCCTGACTTGAGCGTCGGAGGGTCGCCGCCGGGAACCCCTTCCCGGCCCGACTTCTGTGCAGGTTCGCCGGAGCTTCGTACAATTAGCCGGGGATCTCCATCAGTGACTCGGAGAGCGCCACGTGCCCAGCGCCCGTTGATTCAGCATTCGGACAAGATCAGAGACCTTGAAATAATATGAAATTAATTCTTATATATTTATTTAGTTCTGCTGATTGTAAAAATGTTATCAAACATAAATTTAACCTAATATATTTAAAGTAGATATTTTTTGAACATGAATTAGATTTTAAGATACATCTGTATTAAAACAATCATTGCTTTTCATATATTAAGTCAAATTAATATTTGAGGACATTAACATAATCATAAGAACTAGAAGAACTTGTAGGATATGATTTCACTTTATTCCAAGTTTTTTAGGTCCATCAATTGATTTTGATCAAATAAACTTAATTTAATTTGATTTAGATTTATTTGGCCATAGTTCAAAAAAAAATTTATTGCTGCCAATATATTGAGTCAAATTTATGTTTGATGGTATTTTTGTAATAAGGAGAACTAGATAAATACATCGGAACTGGTTTCATATCATTCCAAGATTTTTGTGTCCATCAGCCGATTTTGGACGAAATTGACTTATCGACTTAAAAGACCTTGAAATGACATGAAACTAGTTCTTATATGTCTATCTAGTTCTCTTGATTGTAAAAATATTATCAAATATTAATTTAATCCAATATATTGAGAACAATAATTTTTTGAACATAAATGTGTTCGAAAAATCAATTCGTGTTTAAAAAATCATTAATTTCAATATATTTGATTAAATTGATGTTTGATAGTATTTTTATAATAAAGAGAATTTGATAGAACTAATTTCATGTCATTTTAAGATCTCTAGGTCTATTAGACGATTTTAATCGAAATGATGGATTTTTCGAGCAGAAAGACATCGATTCAATTGGAAAAAAAATAATTTTACAAATCAAATTGATTTGAGGATGAGAATAAAATAAAAATAGATATACAATTTAATAATTTTAAAATTATGATACATAATTTCAATATTTTAAAATTTTATCTACCTTCGATTAAAAAAAAGGCTCAAAATTCAAAACGATTCATCTTTATATATATATATATATATATATACAATGGTGATATCCTGCGGGACTTCATTTCCGCGCTTGTGCGCGACTGCATAAAATGAAAGTCGACGTGGCTTATTTTATTTCCTTCTTTTCCTTAGCCATTACGTGGCTTTATTTGATGTTTCTTTTATTTGACTTATACAATGCTTTGCTTTTTCACAGAACGTCGCGCACAACTCTCTTCGGCAAGGAAAAACGACGAAGCTAGGGCACGCCGTCCTCGCCGCGAAGCTGTTCTCTCGGCCGCGAAGCTGTTCTCTCGCCCGCAAAGCTTCGTAGCGAAGCTAGGGTAGCGAGGCGACGCTCTCTGTGCTCATCAACTCTCACAGCGACGAAGCGAAGCTCTACATTCTCGCCCCGACGCTCGCCGCATCCTCTCACAGCGAAGCTTTCCCTCCTTGTGCGGTGTCCTCTTCCCTCGACGGTGAAGCTTCGTAGTGAAGCTAGGGTAGCGAGGCGACTCTCACAGCGACGAAGCAAAGCTCTACATTCTCGAATCTTCCAGATCGAGCTCTCTTCGCCACACCAAAGGGACAAAGAGTTAGGGCACGCCGGCCTCGCCAACGCGGAGCTAGGGCACGAAGCTAGGGCGATCTCTGTCGGCAAAGCTCCGACGCGAAGCTAGGGCACGAAGCTTCCAGATCGAGCTCGTCACCACCTCTATGTAAGGCTAAATGATCTTTGTGGCCAGTTTGTTATCTCGAAAGCTTTATTTGTTTAAAAAATCTTCTAACTTGATGATAGATTGAGAAAGGTAGGTTGTTGTCACATACATATTGTCTTGTTTTTTCCTGCAGGACCTTTGCCTTTTATTTGTTGCAGCTATAATAACCACTGGTATTTCCAAGAAAATCAACAACATGGATCTTTGTATATAATTACATTTTTCTAATGGCACTAGTATTTTTGTTGCGTATATTTTAACCATTAATAATTTGATCACAATATACTGTTTTAATTTGATTAGGTAAAACATACAATACAATGGCCACATGTTAGAGATCTAATATTTATAGTTTATTTACAAGAACAAATTATAACCTCTTTATTAATTTATTTTTACCTTCCAAAAATGAAGTGTTATAATTATGGTTCCTTAGTCAAATGAAGTGTTATGAATAAAATTTAGTTAATAATAGCGAAATGTTAAATTGAAAATTTATGTTTTGTCTATCGGTTGCATCAATATTATACTAATCAGTTATTTATGAAATTTCTCTACAATTGACATGTCTCATTTGGATTTCAATATTTTTTCTTTGATAACTTATATTCTTTTGGTTCTAGATTTTACAGGAAACTTGCAAAACTTCGACTATTTATTTCCAATCCATGGTAATCATTTCATTTAAGTTCTAATATATTGTCTTTATAAGATTCTAAATGTTGTTTTAAATGTAGGGAAAAACATATGTTGTATTTGTTGGACGTGAACCGGGAATTTATGAAACATGGGCAGAAGCTTCTGATCATGTTATTCGCTTTAAGGGCGCTATACACAAATCTTTCAAAAGTAGAGAGGAGACAAAAAAAGCTTTTGAGGCATACGTGGATAAAAAATCTGCACCAACTTCCTTTGCACCAAGTCGAAATGAAATATCATGTGCAACTTCAAGTTCAAGTTCAAATTTAGAGAAAAAACTTTCAAAAACTGAAAAAATTATTAAGTTGAAAGATGCATTGAAAGAGCTAGAACATCAGTTGGATTCTCTTATGATCAGTGATGATAATGATGATGATTAGGCATGCTGTTTCAAGTCGTTATATGAGTTGAATTTCAAACACTAATTTTATTTTGAGTAGTTGCAAGTGTTGTATTGAAATCAGAATGATACTTTAAGCTGAATTGGTTTCATGATGTGGTTTGTTGCTATGCACCTTGAGAATTAATGATTTGGATCAAAATATTGTTAATGCTAATAGTTTTAGCGTACTGTATGTTTGCTTGATGGTTATAATCGTCTCTTGCAATTGGAAATGTTATATGGAAATATTATCTGGATTGCAATTGGAAATGTTATCTGGAAATAGTTGTAGCCATCGCAGCTTTTATTTACTCCAGATTGTGGCCTGGTATCATTCATATTAATGCAACTAATGACATGGTTTTCTTTACCATGATGTTACTTCTCTATGTCATGCATTTACATCAACTAGCTCATCTCTATCTGCTCTTTAACTGCTGATCCACAGCTTAATCTGAGGAATCTAGAGTGCCACACGCTCAGTTTCCCAACTAGCTTGGATTTGTAACCTGGCATTCCAGACCTTCGAATCGCTGCTAAGTTAATTTGACTTTCGACAGCTGCTGATGGTACTATGTTGTTTTCTTTCTTGCCATGCTCAGTATGGTTGTTTCAAGTATAGATTGTGTTCTATCTTTGTTTCAACTGCATCTGAAAGTTTTTTGAAGTTTTTGGTCTCTTGCAAATGTATCAGTTTCTTAGTTTTGTTTGAAGACTTTTTGTTGAGAAAATTAAACTCTTTTTTAATGTACATCCAATGCTTTATTGCAAATTCTCATCCCTTACACTTCCATTGCCATCGTAAATTCCCTGTCCCTATCTCTCATCTACATACTAGAACTTTGAATTCAACTGTGGACTTCAAAGACGACACTTACAAACGCCTTATGCTCAGTCACTCTAGATAGTACTTCTAGCTACCCTCTCTTTGTCTACGACTATAATCACAAGGTTATACGAGAAGATACATCTTCGAGCAATTATCAAAACAAGCAGCTGTGAAATGCCGGCATCCAAAATTCCGGTCTATTCGGCTCACTCTCGAGTTGAGGGATGGAGGAAACAGGAACCAAGCAAAGCCCTTTGCTCCTCAGCTTATACACCTCTGACTCCACCGTCGTCTCCATCTTTCCGTCCCACGAACTATCCTGCTCCTAAAAACACATAAACTATTATTTTTTTTTTTACAAAAATAAAACGGTTTCTTATTGACAATTTGATTGTTCTATCTATACCTTGATGGCACTCAACCTCAAGTATGGATCACTCAGCAGCTGCATTGTCATGGCAGACAATAAAAATAAATGAAAAAAAATATTCACAAATATTTATTATTATTATTATTATTTTACACAAAATTAGGCTTTGCAATATTATGATATTTGCAGTTCTTACCTGCACTTGCTCCTGTAAAATCCTGATGTAAGTTATGGTTTCCATCAAAACTGAAGCTTGATCTGTCTGCCAGAAATAAAATTCCATAAAACAAATTAACATTAATTTCGATTGTGTGCATTGTTCATCCAAATCTTGTGAAAACAGGCTTGCTTGCTCAGATGACATCTGTATAATAAATTGATTAGCTCATAACCTACTAGAACAAAGCTTTATATAGGAATAACTAAAATAGAATGATAAAAGATAAGTTGCCACCTTATGCTAAACGCCAATTATAGCAAAATGAAGCAAATGAAAATCAGCACACTTGAAGAAACGGGGAAGACAGAGAAATGAGAATCAGCATCCAGCAAAGACATCATAATCAAGCAAATGAAGAATAAAAGAAATTTGAATTACCTTAAGAGGTGGGCTGAGACATTCAAGGTAATAAGTTTGAGGACAACTATCACAACAAAGCAAATTGCCTCCTAGATCGCACACAGCGCATTCATAGTAATGCTACAAGAATACAGAGAAACAAGAAAAGAAGTGTGAAAATGATGAAAGCATTGGACAAGTATTTAATGATTCTAATGACTTGGATGGCAGTGAGGCGAGGCAAAAATAATTGAACCGTGTCCACTTGGATGGAAATAATAGGAGAGAAAAATGAATTTACCAGCATCTTCAATTGACTTGGATGACTGTGAGGCGAGGGAAAAATTGGCAGCCTTTGGATCACCTCAAATGATAGTGAAGAAGCATAACAAAGCAACAGATATGCAGTCTGCACAGCATACCTGCCAGCACAACAGTCTGCATAACAAAGCAACAGATAACAAATTCAGCTGCTATAGATTTCAAAAACTTTTAATTAATGTAATTCATACCTGCCATCACAGCAGTCTGCACAGCGCATTCTCTAAGTCCCGCAGGGTACAGATAGAGTTACCTGTTGCTATTAATCTACTAGTCTCAAAATAAATTTGCAAAGACTGACAACAATTGGAGCAATTTTTGATGAAATTTACATTGACAAATTTAAATAGCAACATCCACTTTCCATACAGAAATGCTTAAAGACAGAAATGCTTAAAGAGTTCAAAATAGTCTAATCAAAGGTGAAAAGTATCAATTGCTTGTTTAAATAGATACAGAAATAAGAAATAAGTAAAGAGTTCAAAACAGCTCGCTCAAATGTTTCTATTTCTGCATCACCAACTGAAGCTTGTTTCGGTTTCTGCATCAATCAATCAACAATTAATTATGCCAAATCTAAATAATGCCAAATATTTAATCCTTGTAAAAAACATCATGGACAAACCAATTGTACCAATTGTAGAATGATGCCTACCTACTTTCTTATTTGCTAACGAATATTGTTAGAACCTACAATAATAAAGACAATTATTAATTTTAATATCTCAATCAATCAACCACTAACTTTAAATTAAACTTTAATAGTACTTGCCTGCTATAGATGCCAATTCTTCTTCATATGTGTCATCATCGCTGTTATGATGATTATCCAAAGTTGATCTGACAATCAACACCATGTCAAATATACATATTTAATAAAAGATGATTTGCAAATAAAATTATTATACAAATGGAGAATTAATCGACACATACCCTTGTTGTAAAATGGGGCAATTGCGCTTGTCATGTGACACACCTCGATGCCCACATCCACGACATAACCGGGACTTTGAGGTTGACTTCTCCTTTGATGATTTCAATCTCTTCCCACATCCCTTTGTTCTTACTAAAGAAGGATCAATAATATTAGGGGACTCATCCATAGATTTCTTCCTTTGACCTCTATTGTCACATGTTTTACTAATATTCATCTCTTGAATTTTATTGTAAATACAATCTAATTGCTCATCCAAGAAGTTTGTCCCCTCATCTGTCAAAGATGCATCATCAATTAATACTGAAGCTTTATAAGATAACCTTGAGTGCCTTGACATCAAAACCCTATCTGGATCATCAATAAAACTTTGCACCCCCAAAGCATATATTGCTCCAACCTTTGCATCTCGTGTCCATCGTTTGAGTATATACTTATCAGGCAAATGAAACACCTGGTTGATACGAAAAAAAGCTAACATATGCCTGCATGGAATGCCATCAAACTCAAATTTCCTACAGCTACAGGATATGTTATCCCTCTGTTTGTCATGCGTGAGAACCCTTGGTTTGGAGGAAGAACAACTTTGAAAATTCATCACATGATAAACAACTGAGTCAAGTCCTATAAATACTTCTTGCACATAATAACCATGACTCTCACTCATTTCACTTTGAAACTCCACCCATTTTTTTTTTGTATACAACTTAACCATTTGAGATTCCATTGGCCAATTTGTCTTAATCCTAGGATGCTCATTCATATCAATATGATCTGCAACTAATTCATTGTGTCTTTGGTGTCTCAGTGCCCTATTGAAACGGGTGATAAAGTCCATCAATGAGTTTTTATTTGAGACATATCTCTTGAAAAAAGCATGAGAGCCTTCAGATCTCTGACTACTTGACATTCCAGCACAAAATACATGACTAAAATAAGCTGGCACCCACTTATGTCGCAATTGATACATCAAAGATAACCAATCATTTTTCTCTAAATTAGCACACTTGATAACCTCTTCCCATGAATTCTCAAATTCATCAGGCGTTGTAGAATTTCTAATAACATTATTTATACTTTGATAGTAGTCACGAAAAGTCAAAGGATGCAATTTTTCTGGAAATTTGTTCAGTATGTGCCACAGACAATATTGGTGCACTGTTTGAGGGAAAACTTGGGCAATGGCTTTTGTCATAGCAGGATCCTGATCAGTGATAATCACATTTGGTGCACCTTTAGGCATGGCTTCTATGAACTTGTTAAACAGCCATACAAAAGATTCAGTCTTCTCATCACTTATAAAGCCACAACCAAAAATAATTGTCTGGTGATGATGATTCACTCCTACAAATGGTGCAAAAATCAACCCATATTTGTTGGTGTTATATGTTGTATCAAATACAACCACATCACCGAATACACTATATGCCGTTCTTGATACATGATCAGCCCAAAAACATCTACTGAATCTGTTATCTGAATCAGTCTGGTATTCAAAGAAAAAAGCTGGATTTTTCTCTTTCTCAGATGCAAATAGCTCGATTAGTGTTTCAGCATCGATACCTTTTTGTTCATCCCTTAGCTCTTTCTCAAAATTTCTAATATCTCTTTCTGTACATCCTACTTGCTCGGGCCCTCCATATTCTATCTCTAATAATCGCATTTGTTGGCAAGTTGGCACATTGGCTTCTGAAAACCGTTGAGTCAATGCTTTTTTTGCTGCTGAAACAGTACGATGTGAGCGTAGCAAATGCATCTTTGAAGGAGTCGAAAGTGGATGATTATGACCTTCTGTGAAATTAGTGACAACCCATGCAGATCCAGTTTGTTTCTTGACAAGTGAAATCTTTGACTTACAACCAGTTCTAACTTCACCACGTGTTCTTTCCCTTGTCCGTTGATCACCCTTTGCTTGTTTATTCCGTTGATCATCCGTATGTCCTTCTTTAAAGCATACAAATGTTTTCCACACAACCTCATTTGTTATCTTATTTTTCTTGCTACTATTTATCCTGGCACTAAATCCGGATTCGCGTGCATATTGGTTATAGAATAAAAAAGCCTCATCTATTGATGAGAATTCCATCCCATTTTTTGGCTTTCGATCATCTGCAACTTGAGGAATGTATAGCTGATCTTCACTATGATTTTCACCCATTGCTAAGAAATTTCAGATGTAGATGAAATGAAATTCTGCATATCATTATCAAATAGCCAGAAAAAATATTGTAAGAGTGATACTTCAAGCTCATGCATGCAACCCGAACAAAAACACAAAGATAACAATAAGACAAAAAAAAAACACAATCAGTTGCTAGAAAAGCAGATGTGACTTTTTATATAACGAATACAAATTGATGTAAGGACTCTTAGTAAAGAAAAAGAAATATTATAAAATTGCACATTTCCTCAATTATAAGTAGCTAAAAATCTCAATTGAATCGTTAACCAAAATCAGTTGTTAACCACCGGATTGCCCAAACTCATCTTGAATCTTACTATTAATTATCTGCCATGGTGATTAGCTGTCAAGTTGCTAAACAAAAACATAAATTTTAATATTAAGCTTTGTATCATTTCATTTAGGAATGGGTAAGAAAAATGGATCTTCTAAAGTCGCATGAAAATTGAAACAGTGTGATCCTTTAGATACATGTCAAGAAAAATGAATTGCAAATAGAAATGAGGTATAGGAGTCTCACATAGAGGGGCGAAACTAGGGCTAGAAGTCGATAGAAAACCCTATATGCCTGGAGAGGAAATGACGGTGAGCCGGAACAATGAAGGAGAAACTTTGCTGCAGTCGCCTCGCTACCCTAGCTTCGCTACGAAGCTTCACCGTCGAGGGAAGAGGACACCGCACAGGGAGGGAAAGCTTCGCTGTGAGAGGATGCGGCGAGCGTCGGGGCGAGAATGTAGAGCTTCGCTTCGTCGCTGTGAGAGTTGATGAGCACAGAGAGCGTCGCCTCGCTACCCTAGCTTCGCTACGAAGCTTTGCGGGCGAGAGAACAACTTCGCGGCGAAGCTTCGCGGCGAGGACGGCGTGCCCTAGCTTCGTCGTTTTTCCTTGCCGAAGAGAGTTGTGCGCGACGTTCTGTGAAAAAGCAAAGCATTGTATAAGTCAAATAAAAGAAACATCAAATAAAGCCACGTAATGGCTAAGGAAAAGAAGGAAATAAAATAAGCCATGTCGACTTTCATTTTCTGCAGTCGCGCACAAGCACGGAAATGAAGTCCCGCAGGATATCATCATTGTATATATATATATATATATATATATATATATATAAATTAATAGCCTTTTAATTTTGTCCTCGATAAAACTAATTAAAAGGATTCTAGCTATAAGCTTTGACCTTGCTGTAAAAAAAAGGGTCACAGAAAACTAGATGGAGTTGTGGTTTCTTCCACTGAACAGATGCATGAATAAAGGCTTCTTTTGCATGCATGCATGCATATGCTAATCTTAATTAAGAGCTTTTAAATTAAAATAAATTTAAATAGTTGGACCTGATTCTCCTTGTCTTCTTCTTATTAATAGATTAACCAATTGCATTAATGGGTGCATTTTCCAATTATTACATGAAACCACGAGCACGAGCATGTCTGTCAGGCTTTTGCGCTTATATTAATTGATCTCCATCCTAGAACATCTCCAATAGTTAAAATTTTAAATGAATTTTTTTTTAAAATTTTAATATGTCATATCAATAATATGAAAATTTATTGAAATATTTTCAATGGTTAAAATTCTAAATGAACTTTCTTATGATCCATATCATAGCATGAGTTAAATAACTTCATGCATATTGCATCAAATTTAATACAAAAGAATAGATTTGTATTTTCACTATTGCTCTTAAACTACAAATCTCAAACCTCACCTTTATAATGATTCTAAGATTTTTTATTCAACTTTTTTAATTTTACAAACCTCTCATAAACCTTGTATTAGAGATGCCCTTAGGTATGTTTTTGTGAAGGATAGTACTAAATAATTAAAATATGACCAGTCAGAATACATGTATACATGTATGTACAAGGATATTTTAGTAATATCATATTTATATATTAATTACATGCATGTACATACATTATAATTCATTTCTAACTGGCCAGATTCTGACCAACAAAATTTATTATTTTATAAATATTGATACATCATAAACATATGATATTTATGATATAATACTGACTTTCTATAGTCATTCCATCATATACCTAACAAATATGTATTTATTTTGCATCATATCTATGAGACCGGTATTAGAAATGTTAAAATAACAGATCTATCTTTTGTGTAATGAATTAGACTCCCACTTGAGAATCTCAAAAGCTGTAATTGCGAGAGGAGGTTTAAGTCTTTTAAATCTGTAAACATAGTCATAAACTCTGTTTTTTCTGGTTATGTATACAGTATCCTATCATTGAACAAAGTCATATGAGTTTATATTTGCGTTCATGAAGATGCAATAAATGATTTATTTTGTATAAATAAGCAGACTCTCCTTCCTGTCTGAAGGAAAAATAAATATAGAAAGTTTCCACTAATACAAACAAAGTTGGTAATTTCATGACAGGAAAAATTAAAACTATCTGAACAGTTAAATTAGAAGCTACCATCTTTGCAATCTCATTATCTCAATATTCTAAGTGACTAAACAGCCCTGTATACACACACTCTGCATGCATGATTGCAGAAGATAAACATATCTTTCTCAGATAAATTATTTGCATCAGTTCTTCTATTGTTGGATTATCTTATCTGGCTCACATAGAATAATACTCTCTACCACTTGCGGTGCCATAGGTTGTTGAATGGTTGATGACAGTAAGACCTATCACTCATGCCGGCTCGCACTAGAAAAGGCAAAAGCTTTTCCCTTTTCCCTTAACCAGAGGAAGAAAAGGGAAGTGTGGAGGCGGACCACTTTGTTCGCACACCGACCCCTTGTGCATCGATACTTCATCAATTATTTAAAAAAAGAAGAGTGATTCTTTGACAAGCATTAAGCTATTTGTAACAGAGGACAACATATTAAAAGAGAATTGGTCAAAAAACAAGAGGAAAACCCAAATAGGAGTATCATTTGACAAACCAGTGCCACTTTCCCTCTTCACTTTCATCCCTTTTGAGGCTTGCTTATGTATAGGTCTCCCCTTTAACGTGCTTCTTTACAGTCCCTGGACAAACCGCTTTTTGTCCGTTTTTGCTGAGAAACCTTGCTCCGGGCCATGTCTATCTTGGCTCTAATCCATTCTTCACCAGAGAAGAGTGGCAGTTTAGTGAGGACAAGGCGTATTTCTTTATTGTTTCTTTTGAATTAGTGCACAAACATTGAGCTTTATCTCGATACTTGCTGATGCTCTAATTTCTAGTCAGTATCAATTCATAAGAAATACTTCTAATGGTTTGGCGTATCCTAAGATTGTATTATCTTTTGAAAAACATGCATAAGTGAATGAGTCCAATAGATCAACATGCAACTTGTTATGTCAGGATTCCTGGAAAGAAGGGAAAAAAAAAGTGTGGTAAGGACTTTGACATTTATTGCGCTTGTATGACTTTCAAAAAAAGGGTCCAACATTTACTTCTCAGATAGAAGCAGAAAAGTTGAACTACTCTTGATTGGTGTGTCAGTTTTTTGGGGCCTTTAAAAACACATATCAAACACACTGCAGTACTGCACGCACTTGGACTGTTACCGTCCGTCTTCAGGCTCAAATCCTCCAATTTTTTTGTTTGGTTGTTTGGTCTATGGTGTGGTTGTGCTTCATTTGTCCAGAGGAGGAGTTGTTGTACTCAGTGGTAGCTGGAGTTTGTCTCGAGACCCATTCGTTCATTGTGTCACTGTCTCTGGTCCTTTTTCAGCTACATCTTTAGGTGACTCTCGTCTCCTAGCTCACGAATTAAACATGGGTTGCCTTTGCCATTTGATTTTGTTGCATTGCCCCCAAATGCTATGCGCTCACCCCAAGTTCTGCCTCGTGTACTAATAGATCATGCTTATGGAATTTGAAGGGAGGGTTGAGGTAAAAATGCAGGACGAGAAACGCCAAGGCCACCTTTTGGAGGAAATGCACTCTAACAGGCTGCCTTCAGGGCACAACCGCTCCGAGAGGTACACCTATTCCCCTTTGAAAATCTACTGCTGCTGATTTATTTATCTCTTTCTACGTTCTTTTCCGCTGGTGCTTGAAGAACGCCAAGGTTATTTGGGAAAGTGGGAAGTGTCAATGCTGGTGGTGAATGGGGGAACTGTTTCTAGTAGCTTTATGGCTTTCTTTTTTCTTTTCCTCATAAATATTTGGCATTCAGTACTTCTTAATAATTATATTTCCTCATGATTTCTGGTCTGAATGCCAGTGATACCCAGAAGAGTAATGGAGAAGATGAACTGAACCCTTTCTCTGGAGCAACCCATAATAATGCTAAAGCAGTAAGTAGAATCACATGGATACTTCAATCTCTCTTGATTTCTCTTTTCTGTTTGCTTTAATAACTCAAGCAATTGTAGAATTTGGTTGATACTCCATAAATGTATTATATGTGGTGATATATGAGCTGTTATTTCTTATTATTAGAGAAGACTATTATTGTTGTCCGTTTGAGTAAAACTTTAATGGTGCTTCTCTACGTTGAAGCTTAATGGAAAGCCCAATGGTGACGGCCGGATTGAGGACGATACACCACCAGGAGCTAAGGTCCACAGCACGTTGAAGCAAGAGGTACTGCTGCTAAATTGCGTCTGGTGTTTGTTCGGTTAGATAATGTACACGACAATTTTACTGGCAATTAACTTGATAGCTAAGCTAAATTAATTGATTTAGATAACATTGACTTCTCGTTGGTATGCTGCAGATTTTGCAACTTGAAAAGCGATTACAGGATCAACTCACAATGAGATATGCTCTTGAAAAAGCATTAGGATATAGTTCTTCTGCAGTTTGTGCCTCAAAAGAAATTTCCATGCCAAAGGTATCTGAATTGCTAATAAAGTTACACTTAAGAAGGAATAACTTAACACGAGAAGATGTTTAGCTATGCTTTGTTAACTTCTATCTGCTGATGCATCTAAAATTACTCATGTTATCAGCCAACAAAGGAACTGATAAGGGAGATAGCCGTATTAGAGTTAGAGGTTATGCATCTGGAGCAGTATCTGTTGTCACTTTATCGTAGAGCTTTCAATAATCAGCCAATGACTAAATTGAGTTCCGAATCAGAGTTGCTTCATGAATCTGCAAAACTTAAGCCCTTGCCTACTAAAGGAAAATCAAGAGCTCCATTGAGTCGATCTGAAGTAACTCAGAAATTGATTACCCGCACAGCGAATGATGATTTTGAACTCAAGTGCCAAGACAAGCTACTTGGTTCTAGTGTCCACCGCAGCCATTCTTCGCTTTCTCACCGTGCAATTTCTTCTGCTAGGATATCTCCTTCAGAAGATAGCCTAGCAAGAGCTCTCGACTCATTCCATTCTCAACCTTTGTTTTTTCATGAGGCAAGCAGATTTAGTGTTTCAATTGCAAACAAAAACTGAGTAAAGATATTTTATCCTAATTGCATGAATTAATTTCATTGAGCAGGAGCAACAAAATGATAATTCTGGGGTGATTAGCTTGGCTGAATACCTTGGGACTAGTATTGCTGATCATGTTGCAGACACGCCTAATAAACTTTCAGAAGACATGGTTAGATGTATGGCTGCTATATATTGCAAACTTGCCGATCCACCTTTGGTTTATCATGGTCTTTCATCCTCTCCGACTTCATCCTTCTCTTCCATGAGTGCACTGTCTCCTCAGTACTTGGGAGATATGTGGAGTCCTGGCTATAAAAGAGAATCCACTCTGGATTCACGATTGGTTAATCCATTTCGGGTTGAAGGACTGAAAGAGTTCAGTGGACCATACAATGCTATGGTGGAGGTGCCCTTAATTTGTAGGGATCGTCGGAGACTCAAGGATGTTGAAGACATGCTATGCAATTACAAGTGGGTTGAATGATTTACAATGCAAAAGGTGTTATATTCTTATGATTCAATTTTTTAGATAGGTATGAATTTTCAAATGCTATGGTAGGTTGATCCTTCATCGAGTGGAGAGAGTCGATCCAAGGAAACTAAAAAATGATGAGAAGCTTGCTTTTTGGATAAATGTCCACAATGCAATAATCATGCATGTAATTACTCTCCTTGCCTAATTTTCTCCATCATCTCATGGTAGTGTATGAATATATTTTCACCTTATGAATGATTTTCCATGCTCTTCAGGCACATATAGAACATGGAATTCCAGAGGGTAATGTGAAAAGAACTTCTTTGTTCATTAAGGTACATAGCAATTCAATGATTTTTAGGAGAACAATAAGGCAAGCATTGTTTCTGTGAAAAAAGAGAAACAAGTTGCTACTTAATTTATTTGTTTTTTGTTTAATTTATTGCAGGCTATGTGCAACATTGGCGGTCGATCCTTGAATGCTGCCATGATACAAGGTTACATTCTTGGTTGCAAAACACACTATACAGGGCAGGTATATAGACCAAGCTCAATCAGTTTGCTCGAAATTTTCTTAGTCACTTAGCTTTTCTTTGTCGAAACTAAGCTTGTAAAACATTGTGAGGCTTAATTACAGTCTGTTGTTCTTGCAGTGGCTTAGGATGTTGCTCTACCCAAGGTTCAAGCAAAAGGCTAAAGACGTCTGGCAAGGCTATGCGATTGATCAACCAGAACCTCTTCTTCATTTTGCACTTTGTTCGGGAAGCCATTCCGACCCCGCGGTAGACTTTTTAATCACATATCATTAGTTAAAGACAGTTTTTGTTCAAGGAGGCCTTTTAGTCAGTCTGGAGCAATGTTGCATTTTAAAACACACTGACAGTTTTAAGTTTAATGCCATTCTTTGACTAGCTAAAGGATGCTGAGTTTTTTATTTCCAGGTCCGTGTATATACTTGCGATAGGTTGTTCGAGCAGCTTGAATCAGCTAAAGAAGAGTACATTCGCGCGACAGTTGGCATTTGGGAAGAAGAGAAGATCATTCTGCCGAGGATCATAGGTTCATATGCCAAAGACACAAAGTTAGGCACCCAAACACTGGTTGATATGATCCAGTGTTACCTCCCTGAGACTCTCAGAATGGCAATGCAGAGATGCCAACAGAGCAAATCCAAGAAGATAATTGAATGGGTGTCTCACAACTTCAATTTTAGGTATTTGCTTTCAAGAGACTTGGCATTTCCACAGATAAATTGAGAACAGAATGAGTTGTGGTGTCATGACAGTATCATTCCATTCCTTTTTCTTTTTTCTTTTTTTTTTTTGTACAAAAAAGAAGAAGATCATACTGTTGTATATTGAGAAGCTTGCAATGTATTAAATGTGCATAATATAATTCAGATCAGGCTTGTGGAAGTTGTGGAATGAAATTCCATCAAACAATATAATGTGCATAGGTTTCTACTTGTTTTCCAAAATAGGAATATATAATACTCACAATAATCTACCTTAAAAAGGTAATGTGCATTTATTATAAGAATCTCAAATTTCTAATTTTCTTATAAAATAAAAAATTATTTATGAGAATGTCTTTGAAAAGTAAATTTCAAACAATTGAAATTAAAATAAATTGTTTTGCATGCGTTTTGGGACAATCTTGCTTTGTGTAAAAATGAATAAATAATTTCTATCTTTACTCTTCTACTAGTAGGGGCGTAGCTAGGTGAAGCTTTGGGGATATAATCGCACCCCTTGAAATTTGAGAAAAAAAATTATACATTGAGAAAAAAAATAAAAAGACTTAATTATAAATTTTAAAATTCTTTGGACTTTTATACTAAAGAAATCTAATGAAAAACTAATCATGTTTTATTTTTTTTCTCTCTCCTGATTTCTTTTTCGCCTCTTTCTCCCATTTTTTTTATTTGTCTTCACTATCGTATTTTTTATTTTTTCCTTGTGTTTTCCCCTCTGTCATTACCGCCCACATTATTGTCACCACACAATATTATTGCCAGCTCTGCCATTGTTTGCTACGAGTTTCGTTATCGTCGCTACACCAATTCTCCACAGCAAATACGTTTTGATTATGGTAAAATTTTCTTTTTTAATCTTTTTCGTTACAAATTTAAGTGCTAAAAAAATATATAGTGTCAAATTTTCATATTCATGTTTTTATTTGCTAGTCAAGTATGTTATTTGTTTACTATCAATTTTATTATTATTTTTGAATGGCTGGAAAAAAGATAGTCATTAAATTAAGTAATTATGTGTTTAAAATATTATTCTAACGATAAATTAGGTGAAATATGAATGTCGAGGTATTTTAAGAAAATATGAGATATACCTACTTCAAATAGGTCATCTTCCCCTCTATTACATCCTTCTCCTCTGTCTTTTCCACCTAATTGATTCTTTGACTTTGAGTCGTAGATGAGGTCTGTGGATTGACAGATAATTGTTTTTGTTGGGGTTGCAAACATAGTCTCACATTGAAAACACATGGGAAAGATCATGGGTTTAAAAGGATGCATGATATCTCCATTGGAATGAGACCTTTTGGGGTGAGCCCAAGAGCAAAGCCATGAGGGCCTAGCCCAAAGTGGACAATATCATGTCATTGTGGAGATATCTAAATTCTTTTCGATCTAACAATTGGTATAAGAGCCCAATCGAACCACGTGGGTGGAATGTTGACCTCGAACGAAGAAGTAGGGGCTCCATGTCCGGATCAAGAGAACCAGACACTAGGCATGATGCATGATATCTCCATTGGAATGAGGTCTTTTGGGGTGAGTCCAAGAGCAAAGCCATGAGGGCCTAGGCCCAAAGTGGACAATATCATATCATTGTGGAGATATCTAAATTTTTTTCGATCCAACAGTTTTAACTAAAATCAAGGGTTAAACTAAAAATATTTTAAATTTGAGTTCATGTTTAACTTATTGAATTCGAAATTTAAACTATTAGAGAGTGAAAATTGATCTATACTAATATTTAAAATTTTAAAAATTGCCCCTACTGGTCTAAAATCCTGGCTACGCCACTGTCTACTAGCAGAACCTGTAGAAAAAATAGCCATGGATCCGACCCGTTGATTAGGAGTGGTAGATCCGAATTCTGATCCGTCAATTAACCATTCTGAATCTCCAACGTCAAGCAACTCCTGAGCCTCGTAGCAAGCAAGCAAACGAACATGTGGAGCACGACAATGGATCAACATCACAAGTTAGGGTTGGAAATTAAATTTGATTTTAAGATTTTAATAGAGATAAATTATTATGGATGGAGATAGAATGATGAGATGGTAATTTTTGATGAGAGTTCGTGATAGGATAGAGATAGAATTTGATGAGGTGATAATCATGATAAGAATAAGAGTTTTGTGGAGATAAAATAAAGAACAAAAATCTAGATTCAATGTATATGAGATTAATGCTTATCCAATAAGTTATAAATATGTATCTTTTTTCAATTAATGAAGTAAATTGAGTTTATTTATTTTATTTTCCTCATCTTCCACTTAGAGTGAATTCTTCTCCTATATCTCTTTTATTTCTTCTTTCATAATTCTTCTTTTATTTCTTCTTTCATAATTCTTTTTTCCAATACTCAAGGTGAGTAATTATGATAATGGGAGTATTAAGATGAAGGTGCTTCTTGAAGTTCATGATGTTTGGGAGGTTATAGAAAAAGACTACATTGAGTCGCGTGATGACTCGACGTTATCTCTAACTGAAAATAACAGTCAGAGAGATTTAAAAAAGAGAGACAAGAAGGCTTTCTTCCTCATTTATTATGTTTTAGATGAGAATTGTTTTGAGAAAATCTTAAGTGCTATTTCAGCCAAACAAGCATGGGAAAAGCTCCAAGTCTCATTCAAGGAGAAGAAAAAGTAAAAAAGGTATGACTCTAGACATTAAGAAGTCAATTTGATGCTCTTCGTATGAAGGAAAGTGAGTTGGTGTCTGATTATTTTTTCAGAGTCTCTACCATTTTCAATCAACTAAAGAAAAATGGTGAGAAACTAGAATAAATAACTATCATTGAGAAAATTCTTCGATCACTGGATTCAAAATTTGATAGCATTACAACTATCATCGAAAAGATCAAGGATCTATAAGTCATGACGATAGAGCAACTCCTAGGTTCATTACAAGCTCATGAAGAAAAGAAGAAGATAAATGAAACATTACTCAACAACTTCTAAAGACGACTCTTCAACAAACAAAGAAAGATGAAAGCTTCAGTAACAATAGAAGTCACCGTGGAAGAGGTCATGGATACGGGCGAGGTTGTGCTAATGAGCAAGGATGGGCTTCCAACAACAACAATGAAAGAGGAAAAAATTCAACAAGAGGATGTGGAAGAGGGTACACAAACTCAAGGTATGATAAATTTTAAGTTAAGTGTTACAATTGTGACAAATTTGAGCATTATGCTAAAAAATATAGATCATCCAAGAATAAAGTATATTAAAGAGCAAATTATATGGAAGAAAGGAATTAAAAGAAGAAGATGGCACCCTACTGCTAGCATATAAAGATAATGAAAGAGGTGAAGATACAATTTGGTATCTCAACACTGGTGCAAGCAATCATATGTGTGGAAAAAGAAACATGTTGGTAGAGCTTGATGAATCAATTGGTAGTAATGTATCTATTGGAGATGAATCAAAGATCGAGGTGAAAGGCAAAAGTAACATTCTCATTCTTTTGAAGAATGGAAAACATGAATTTATCTCAAATGTTTTCTCTGTACCAAATATAAAGAGTAACATTTTGAGTTTAGGACAACTCTTGGAAAAAGGATATTGATGTGGAGGCTTAATAGGAAATAGGAGTAAATTGAGGGGCGTTTAGGATATTTCGCATTTAAGGGTTTCATGCTTATAGGGATCATTGTTCACCAGAGAATGGGAGATGGAGGTTTTTTCCGCCGCCAGCCAAGGAGGAACTTTCTCCATCTCACAGCCTTCGCCGACGACCGACGAAGCCGCCGGCGCTGCCCTCCTCCTCTCCTCTACCTCCTTTTCACTCCAGCGCCGCCATTAGAAAAAGGGGGGTTCGTTTCTTTGGGCCGCCGCCAACACAAAGAGGGCCTTCTTCCTCCTCATCTCCCGCTGCTCGCCGGCCGCCACTGTTTTCGCCGTCTCTCTGTCACAGCATGCATAGCCCGCAGTTGGTAGCTTCTTCACGAGATGCACCTCCGCCTCACGCACGCAGCCGTTCCGGGCGTCGCCTTACTTCTCCTCTCTCCCTTCTCCACGCTAGTCTCGCCCAGGAGCACAACCGCAGCCTCCTGTAGCAGCCACCGACGCCCCCTGCGGTCGACATCGTTCCCTGCGCCCATAGCCGCCTCTTCCCGCATCTGGCGTCTCCTATAGCGGCCATCGCCGCCTATAGTGTCCCCCGCCGCCTCTCCCAGCCACTGCCGCCTCTTCCGACGGTTCTACAGTCGACTCCGATGGCTGTACAGTCGATGTCTCCACCGCTTTCGGCGCAGATCCGATCCATCGCGGTGTTTCCGGCCATCGAGCCGTTATGTTATGTCCTTTGTATTACTAGTATGATTGTGAGACGTTTTTATCAAGCGACCTATGAGCCATCGGTAGGTGTCATATTCCGGCCTGCGAGCCGTGGACATATTTTGGCTTACATGTCGCCTTGTGGACACATGTTATACCGAATTCCATGTCATCGCTCCCAGATCCCAACTCCTCAACTGACTCACATCCATCCACCCTTCACAGCCGCGGCGACTCGATCAACGCCGCAACCAGTTCATCCATCCATCCGAGGGCCCCCCCCCCCCCCCCCGGGGCCAGAGTATGTCATCGTACCTTTCCTGTATTTATTTTACTATTCTGTCATTAATGTTCGGCTACTTATACATTTGTGGGACCCGCCTCGAGCATCGGGCCGCCAGGGATCGGGACAACTCGGTCACTGGATGTAGGCACTGTTGACCATAAGGATGACTTGGTCAACGTAGAGGACAG
This sequence comes from Zingiber officinale, assembly GCF_018446385.1. Taxonomy (NCBI): domain Eukaryota; kingdom Viridiplantae; phylum Streptophyta; class Magnoliopsida; order Zingiberales; family Zingiberaceae; genus Zingiber; species Zingiber officinale. The sequence continues at coordinate 328,745 of NC_056001.1, forward strand.
CTCCCCATCCGGGTCATGGAGATGCGGTCAACCTTCCAGACACGTCACGCCGGCAGGTTCGTCTTCTCAGATTCCTGACAGGATCAGATATGATATTCATCTAAAAGATAATATGCTTATCTTGAAAGATGATATTAGTTTCTTAATTACTAAGGTGCCTATGTCAAGAAATAGAATGTTCTTGCTTAATATTTAAAATGACGTTGTCAATTGTCTCAAAACTTGTTATAAAGATATCACTGTTGTATTTGCAGGGTTGCAAACATAGTCCTATATTGTAAAACACATGGGAAAAATAATGGGTTTATAAAGAGAAAATACATCTCCATTAGCATGAGGCCTTTTGGGGAGAGCCCAAGAGCAAAACCATGAGGGCTTAGGCTCAAAGTGGACAATATCATGCAAATGTGGAGATATCTAAATTACTTTCGATCCTACAATCACTTCAATAACATCTTTGATTTGTGTATCTTAATTTCGGAGAACTAGAATTACTTTCAAAGAAGGAGATAATGAGATAACTATCTTGCATCAAACATTCTGATCAATTATGTGAAGCATGTCTACGTGGAAAGCAATTTAGAAGAGGTTTCCAAAGGAGTCAAGTTCAAGAGCCCAAAGTCGCTTGAACTTATATATACAGATGTTTATGGTCTAATAAAGCCTAGTTCACTTAGTGATGCGAATGTATCCTTGGTGATTTAGGAGGAATTAAGGAGAAAGAGAGGGGCATTTCGGTCTTTTTACATGTGGAGGGTTTTAGTTTTTAGGGGTGCACTATTCATCATGCGAGAGGTAGAGAGGGGACTGGGTTTTCTTTCGCCGCCACTACCACAGGACGCATGCCTGGGTCACCTCGCCGCCTCTCCTCTCGCCAGAAGCCCTTTTCGACGCTGGCTTCCTCGCACCTGGCCACTAGTCTCCCTCGGAAGGCCCACTCTCACGCACACTGATGGCCTCATTGATCGACGCCGCCTCCACTCACACACAAGGAGGGTTGGGCATCGAGTCACCACTGCTGCCTGAGCTTGCCAGCATGCCGGTAGCCCATACCCCTCTAGGTCTCTCCAAGGCGATGCCACAATGTCGTTCGCGCCTCCCGCTGCCTACGCAGTCGTCATCGCTCGTCGCTTCACCAGCCAACGTGGCCCTGCCGCATCTCCCCTCTCCATGCCTACACCTAGGTTGAACGCACGTCGCCTTCTCGAGGCATCGCCAGCAGCTCCAGCGAGCAGCATTCAGCGCCATGACCCACGCACCGGCTCAACCCCCTTTCAGTCGCCGCTGCCGCCAACGACCTCCTTTACGACATCCACAGCCATTGTCATCCTCCTATCCACGTTGTCGTACACTTCTGACGCTGATCCGGTATTCGATCCACATTGATGTGCGTTTTCGGCATTGATCTGGCCTTCGAGCCACCATTGTGTTCTGGCTATCGAGCCGCTATTTAGTTCCCTCTGTGTCGTTGTTGTCTTTCGGCCTTCACACCACTATTATGATTGTGAGCTGTTGGTATTATCTGACCTGCATGTCATATTCCGGCCCGCGTGCCGCTGTTGTATTCTGGCTGCGTGCCTTCTTTCGGATCCCTGCTGTGTTTGGCTTCGTGCCGTCGCCTCTGGACCAAGTTCCTCATCTGGCTTATATTCACCTACCCTTTTGGATCATGAAGACTCGATCATCCTTATGATCAGCTTGCTAATCCACCAGAGGGTGCCCTCCCGGGCCAGGATCTGCCTCGAGCATCAGGGTGCCAGGGGCTGGGGCAACCCGGGCCCTGTTTGCAGGTAGTGTTGACCAGAGATCTTTTGACGACTTGGTTAACATAGAAGACAGCTCATCACACTCCCCCTCCAGAACATGACGACTTGGTCAACATTCTAGCCACGCCATTTCGACAGCTCAATCTTCTCAAATTCCCGACAGGATCACTTAGTAAGAGTAATTATTTCATTCTTTTCATAGATGACTTTTCTCAGAAAACTTGGGTATACTTGAAGTAAAAAATCAGTGATCTTCAGCATATTCAAGAAATTTAAAGCTACTGTAGAAAAGAAGATCAGTCTCGAGATCAAAGCTATGCGTTCTGATCGACGAGGAGAATTTACCTCAAAAAAGTTTCAAGAATTTTGTGATGCCAACAGAATACAACGACCTTTGACAGTTCCAATATCCCCTCAAGAAAATGGAGTGGCAGAAAAAAAAAATCGAACCATCCTTGACATGGCAAGAAACATTCTCAAAAGCAAGGGGCTACCAAAGGAAATTTGGCCAGAAGCAGTTGCATGTGCAACATACTTATCCAGCCGATCACCAACAACGAGTGTGTGGGGGCAAGACACCACAAGAAGCATGGAGCGGAAGGAAACTTGAGATTTCTTATCTAAGAGTTTTTGGATGTATAGCCCACGTTTAGTGCCTAATGAAGCAAGAAGCAAACTAGATGATAAAAGTAAGAAGTTTATTTTTATTGACTATGATACTAACTCAAAAAGGTATAATCTATACAGTCCAAATACTATGAAGACAATCGTCAACCGAGATATTGTATTTAATGAAGAAAAAGCATGGAATTGGCAATCTCAAAATGAAGATTACAACTTCTTCCCATACTTTGAAGAAGAAGATGTGGGGTAACCAAGGGTGGAGCAAACAAGAGATGAGCCTACTACTCTATTGGTAACACCAACATCAAGTACTCAAGGAAATTTATCTGTATCAACTTTAAGTGAAAATTCAAGTGAAAGAGTACATTCTTTAGAAGCTTACCGAAAATTTATGAGGTAACTGAAAATCAAGATAATCTTACTCTATGTTGCCTCTTTGTCGATTGCGAGCCTATATATTTCCAAAAAGATATAAAAAGTAAAAAGTGGAAAGATGTGATCCACATCACCGTCACTCTTCCACTATAGAACTTCTCCTTCTCGGAATTACACCGAATGTGGAGAAACCTTACACATTTACAGTTCTCTCTCTCTCAAATTAACTCACAACTACTACAAGGAAGAAGAAGAGGATGATTACAACCTTGGAATAGCTTCTTCTTTGTAGTGTACAACTTGAAAATATGGCAAGGAGAGCTTGAACTTGTTCTTAAACACTTGAGAGATCTTGAGCACTTGAGAGCTTTTTATCACTTGAGAGCAATAGAACAGTGTATTTACGGTGAAGTTTTTGTTGCGTAATTTTTGAGCTTTTAAACGTCTTCAAATATAACCATTTCTCACATAATCATCGCCGTGAATCGATTGGATATATTTCTAATCGATTCAAAAGTATTCGTTGAGCGCCATCATATCAAGGTCAACGGTGTAGATCATTTGGTTCGAACCTCAATCGATTGGGCCAGTATTCTCAATCGATTGAATTCATCAATCGATCACTAGATCGATTCAGACCCATGCTGAGTTCTTCGCGCAGAAACTCCTTCAATCGATCGACCGATCGATTAGTTTACTACAATCGATCGGCTGATCGATCCAAGAATGTTATGTACTTCGCGCAGAAGCTTTGTCAATCGATCGACCGATCGATTGGTTTACTCCAATCGATCGGCTGATCGATCCAAGAGCGTTCTATGCTTCACGCAGAAGCTTCCTCAATCGATCGGCCGATTGATTGGTTTACTCCAATCGATCGGCTGATCGATCCAAGAGCGTTCTATGCTTCACGCAGAAGCTTCCTCAATCGATCGACCGATTGATTGGTTTACTCCAATCGATCGGCTGATCAGTCCAAAAACGCTCTGTTTCACAGCCACGCGTCTCAATCGATTTACCAATCGATTGTTGGTTTCCCAATTAATAGCAAGTGGATTAATACATATTTCTTATAATAAATACCCCATGCCAGATGAGCGCATGTTCCCTGGACTTTCTTGCCTTACATCCAGCCTTCTGACCTGCAAGGACTTTTCTTGCTAAGACTCCGATCCTTGACCTTCTTGGACTTCTCTTGCCTTACATCCGGTACATTCTAACCTACAAGGACTTCTTTTGCCAAGAATCTGATCCTTGACCTCCTTGGACTTCTCTTGCCTTGCATTCTGTCTTCTGACCTACAAGGACTTTTCCTGCAAACTTATAATACATATTAGATCTAAACGTATTAACCTAAACTTAAATAATTGTCAACACATTGAAACTTCGAGAACATGATTGCACCAACACAACCAAGATTCGAGTTCATAACAAGTCTGTAATAGCACTAGAAAAAAATTCAGTCTTCCATGTAGAAGCTAGCACATTGATACTTGGTATCACTATATCAGAGAGTGCATTACAAGAACAGAGGTGCAAGTGGAATATATAAAGTCTCAAGATCATGTTGTTGATATTTTTAACAAGCCAATCAAATTTGAAGACTTCATTAAGATGCGATATTTGCTTGGAGTCACAAAATCAAGTTTAAGAGAGGATGTTCGAAATTAAACTTGATTTTGATAGAGATAAAATATTATGGATAGAGATAGAATGATGAGGTGACAATTCTTGATGAGATTCATGATAGGATAGAGATAAAATTTGATGAGGTGACAATCATGATAAGAATAAGAATTTCGTGGAGATAAAATAAGAAAAAAAAAAATCTAGATTTAATCTATCTGAGATTATTGTTTATCCAATAAGTTTATAAATATGTAACTTTTTATAATGAATGAAGTAAGTTGAGTTTATTTGTTTTATTCTCCTCATCTTCCCCTTAGAGTGAATTTTTCTCCCATATCTCTTTTCTTTCTTCTCCCATAATTCTTTTTTCCAATAGTTAGGGATCTTCCCTCGATAGGGAGGGAAGATATTGGTTTGGTGTTGGCATGAACTCTCATTATGAGTGGAGAGTTCGAATGATCGATAATGATAGGAGATGGAGGAGGGCCGGTGAGATGAAGCTAGCTTATTGTGTTGAACAGTATCTCAGTTTCAGGCAACTGCTTGTGATGGCTAACTGATCATTCCCTGCTGATTTGCAATTTATTGTTTATGGTCTAACAAAAACGTCGAATTAATTATCGATCCATCTCTACATGTACTGTCGGTTCTTCCTCAAAATAACTTTGCTAGCATTATCGGCGATATCGTGTGCAAGCTAATTAAGCTTGCTGCAGCACACGTACCAAATGGAGCTCCGGTCTCGCTGCCTGATCTCGTACGTACGTTACGGTACTCTGATCCATCCTTCAGCCTACCACACTGAACACCTTCGTCGATGACTTTTATTACGCCTACCTTCTCAAGAATTAATTAATTTGCATGGACCAAAGTCTAGCTAGATGCCTTCGGATGGACTGGGTTCACGTTGAATCCGTGCATGCCCACGCCCATATCGCCCTTTAATTAATTCGCTTTATCGTAGTATTGGACCAATTCAATTAATCTACAGATCCGCGAATCGGCATCGATCGTCGTCTCCACTCTCCACGGCTCGAATAAATAATCGGTGCAATACTGCAATTCACGAGATGTGTGCCTGCCTGCAAAAGTTTCCAAGTCAACGTACCACGTACGTAGCACTACTGTGTGCAAACTGCCACGCCATGAATCTTGACGTTGACCTTCTTTTGCATTATCTAGCTCGTTGAATCGGAGCGATCGAGATCAGGTACGACGACTGTGGGGATAGATAAGCTGCTAACTTTTGATTAAATGCGTTGAAAATTAACTTTACGGCAAAATCTGTTCGTGCATCTCATTGACTACGTAGCACTACTGTGTGCAAACTGCAACGCCATGAATTGTTATCGAATTTTTCTGGCCGCATATTGAATTTTTTAGATATTCAATTTGACAAATATTATGATATATCCTAAGACGAGCAATACATTATTAATTAAGGACCATGAATGCAAAGGGTACGTGTCGATGTGTTAGAACGTAACCATTACGATCGAGACGAGACGATGGTCCGCGACCAGTGGTCCACTACCGGTCCTTATTATTGTATACACTTCATGCAAGTTGGCACCTTAAAATTCTGATCATATCATGCATCCTACGCTACGGTCTAAATGAATTAAATTAAAATCTGATATTTTCCTAGTGTTCGTAACACTATTTAATTAGATGCGTGATCGACGATGAAGATATTTATCGGTCAATTAATCAAGAAATTAATAAGAAATACTGTTTTTGTCTCGTATCCATCGCAATTAGACAAACATTTGCATGGAGAAACCAAAAGTATTACTTTTCACATATGTTTCTTATATTTTATTAATTTAAGATAAGATACATGATTCTCTCTTACAAATTAGATTCAGAAAATCGGTGATGGATAGAATGAGAGAGACATTATCGAACCGATGAGAAAATCGTACAAAATTTTACTAGAATCAAGCTGTCCGTTGACTTTTAAAAAATTGGGCCACGTGGCGTTCTCACCGTCAATGAATTACTTCACTCTATCCTTGATCTAAATTGCTCATTTAGACGCTCGACGGTCCAGATCATTCGCGGTGCGGAACACCGCATGGCAGAACCAAAGTCGATCCGCTTCGATTTACTCCGGAATGGCAACCAAGTCCGGCGAGAACTTTGGCCCTCTTCTGCCTTCCCTCGGCGACCTCCGCCGCAACTGTTCCCTATCTTCCTTCTCAGACCGCTTCCGGCAGGCGACATCCACTGGAAAAACAAGGGGGCCCACCGCCCGACGGCCACGCCGCCGCGCGGCGTCCGCCAGCGCCGCGCTCGCCTTCACCGCCAGCGCCGCGAGGTCCTCGGGTGGGAGAGGGTAGCTGAGCACAGACCGCGGGAGAACGAAATAGAGCTGGCCCAGGCAGAGCTCCTCTCCGACGTTCACCGGCGACACAAACCCTCCGATCTCCATCTCGTCCGCGTCGCACACGAAGAAGCCCGCCGCGTCCTTTCCCAAAACAGTACCCGCCGTCGCCGGATGGGCGTACTCGAGGAGCCCGCCATCCGGGAGCACCACCTTCGCCGTCTCCTCCATCTCCGTCATCGCCGCGGCGTTGCATGAGGCGCAGGCTCCCATCGCCGAGCTGCGAACCAGGTGCCGATGTATCGAACCGTCGCCGGACGAGGTAAAATAATCGCCGATCTTTGTTATTCTTTCTCGCTGTTTAGTTTAGTTTAATTTGTCCGGCGAGACGAACGCATTTGGGCGAGAGAGTGCATTGATATAGAGGACGCGGCGCGATCATTTTCTCGCGCAACGAGGTATGACAGGCTGGAGCGCCATCAGAACAGAACAGCTCGTGATGTGACGTCTAATTTATGCCGTAAAATAGTGCACCAACTTGAAGAATATTACCTTCTAACGCCACTGCACTACACTCGAATACATATGGAACCCAAGTCCAATTCCAATTTTGGTATGCGTCTTGAGACCCATTCCATGTTCTTATCGGACACGTAAAATTTACCCGTCGAAAGTCATGGTTAGTTATTAGGTGGACAATCACAAAAATCCCCTGTTCTTAGAACAGGTACAAGTCCAATTTTGGTATGCATCACGGGGACTTGAGACCCATTCCATGTTCTTATCGGACACGTAATATTTACCCGTCCGTCTATATATCGGCAGTTGACTTGGTCAATCGGGCTTTAAAAGGAGAAACGTTGACAGCTTGCTTTAGCTCATCGGGAAACACCGTTTACGTGGCAAATGAGACGGCGTAAACGCGTGGACGTAGCTCAGAGCTTAAGATAGACCAAGCAGCCGCTTTGGTGCCGTCGAGGCATTTGGTTGGCGTGATGTGCCTCTACGAAGGTTCGTCGCATGGGCAGTTGCGTAATTTTAGTCTTTAAATGTAAATTTGGTGCGGCCTCGCGTGCACACTGTTTTGGGCAAGCAAACCTGAGACGCTGCTCCCTTCAGGGTTGCATAAAGTGTACGGTGGGTGAACCTACACGCCACTTGAATTTAATCGGCTACCTGTTTAAAAACAAAATAATTAAATAACACTTTTTATTAAAAAATTCCAATCTGCAAACTAGCCATAAAAGCACGTGTTGTTTTCTAGGCACACCTTTCCATGTACACTAACTCCAATCGGATACTACAATAATTAATTATGACTTTTAATTTTGTAGGGATCCGGGTTGTTAGGCTTACGGTAGCACCACTCCATCAGCCCCATCATCAAATCATGGGGCGAATTCTGATCGTCGTCTGTCACCCCCACAACAACTTTTAGGAAGTTCCACGTGGGCAAATGGTGGCCGGTGTCAAACCAAATTAATTGTTAGAGGTTAAGCCTAGCACAAGTTAGAACTCAAGTACTGATAATGTTGTATCAAGCCCAACTTATACTTGCAGCTGGCTCTATTCTTTTAATAATTAATAAAATATATATTATTAAGATTTATATAAAATAGTTAATATTAATATTTTATACAAAATATGAGACTAAATTAGTAATCTATAGCGGTATAGCCTGTAGGTTGTGTCAAACTTATTGTTTGTTAGAGCAGGTATGGTTTGAGATAGACATTAAATATGCATGACACAACTTATGAACCATGCAAGCTAATTTGTGCTAACGACAACCATAGCATGGTGTGCACCAGCCCACTTACTCCTGAGTTCAGATTTTCTGTTCCTAAATTTCTTTATCCCCATGTCTCTTTACCGATTGGACGGATCAGATTACATCTCAAGGATGTCTTACACATCACGAAGATACTGCACACATTTTAAAGATGTCATGATGCCTTGAGATGTAATCTGGTCCATCCGGTCGATGGGGGACACGGGGACAGAGAAACTTGGGGACAGAAAATCCGAACTGGTTACTCCCAGGGGTGTATCTAAATTTATCTAGGTTCACCATCGGAATATATAAAATTAATTAATTCAAAAATATAAATAAAAATATGATTATTAATTTTTTGAAAATATAAAATAAAAATATTTAATATTCAATACATTCAAAATTAAAACATAGAACGAAGAATACTATTGAAGTTGTACTCCTCGATTTTTCTTATAATCAAACTGATTAATTAATATATCATTCTTCTTTCATCTTATTATAAAGAACTGTTTTAACCAGTTTCATAGTTAAAAATGAAATTATTGTAAAAATGGAAAAAATTAAAATTTAATATATATAAGTAAATGATATAGCTATAATATATAAACTATAATAAATGAGAAAAAAAATCATCAGTCAATTAAATTGTATTTTTATCTTATTTGTTTTAACTAATGATATAATTAAAAAATAGTTAATAAATTCTGAAATCTTTCATACCTATCAATATCAATCTTATAGAGATCCAATTGTAATCTCAAGTGATGTAAATCTTGTGCATCAAAATCAAGAGAATATAATTTCTCATCGAGTCGATAAATGTGATCAACATTAAAAAGCTTAAAGGTTTTTTTAGATTCCAAAGCACTGTTAAATTATATATATTTATTTATTTATAACTTTTATATCAATTTGGTAATTTTCTCTTTTATAATTAAAGGATAGGATTTCTATATAAGATCTTATATTCTGTATTGCTAATTTTAAATTTTAGATTCAATAATACAGCTAGTTTTTTATTTTTCTTAATTTTTACATGGTATCAGGGTGGTTCTCCTTCTCTGACCTAGTTTTTTCAACTACTCCTGTTATTGCTTCCTGTTGCCGTTGTCACCTCCTACTGCTGCTATCTATTTCGGCGCGACATCATTTTCTAGTGATTTCGATGTCAACACCCTGTGTTGCCAATTTCTATGCCGACGCTCTTTTCTGACGATTTCAATGCTGATACCTTGTCTTGTCGATTTCGGCGCTGACGCTCTTTTTTTTGCTGATTTCGACGCCGACGTCCTATGCTGTCGATTTCGGCGCTGACGCTCTTTCTATCGATTTCGGTGTCGACACCCTGTATTATGATTAGGGGTGGGATAGGGTCGGGACCCGTCCCGTAACCCCCTTACCCAATACCCGTCCCGATAAAAATTGGGAATTTTTTTTCTCCCGATCCCGTACCCGAAAAGTGTCGGGACCCGAATGTTCGGGATCCCGAATATTCGGGATCGGGTAGGGACCCGTAAGAATATCCCGAAAAATATTTTTTTTAAAAAAAAATCTATAGAGACTCAAACAATTTTTTAGTACAATACAAATAAATTAAAACGATTTCGTGGTACATAACCATTAAAAGCTAAAATATCTTCTTAGGACATCATAAATATATTAAAACTAATAAAAAAAACTAAAACTACTACTTAGTTTATACTTTATACCTAATACAAGAAAATCCAAAAATAAAAGTTGTCATGTCTGTTGATACAGTCTGACCTGGCTGTTGTTTTGATGTTGACACTGATTTAAGTTTGTATCAGATATTAATCAAACTCAGACTGACTACTGATTGAGGTTGATCCATTGGGAGGGAAAGTCCTGGTGAGTGAAGCCAGGCAAGGGAAATCCAGATGAGTCAAGGTTGACCAGACATCTGGTGAAAAGTCCAAGCAGGGAGCTTGGCATGGGAAAAGTCCAAGTATGGAGACTTGGCACGGAGTGGTCAGAGAGGGCTCGGTAGCTCGTTCTCTGGACCGGACGAAGTCGGAGAGGGCTCGGTAGCTCGTTCTCCGGACTAGGTCAGAGAGGGCTCGGTAGCTCGTTCTCTGGACCGGACGAAGTCGGAGAGGGCTCGGTAGCTCGTTCTCCGGACTAGGTCAGAGAGGGATCGGTAGCTCGTTCTCAAGACCAATCCCAATATCACATGGGCGTTGGATCGGTCAACAGACCGATCCAGTGGGATTTTGTTTTCCTGATCGGTGCACAGACCGATCTGCTGAAACTAGGGTTTCTGATCGGTCTGGCGACCGATCAGGAAACACTCAGAAGCACACTGAGTGTAATCTGATCGGTCTGTAGACCGATCAGGAAACACTCAGTAGCCTACTGAGTGTAATCTGATCGGTCTGTAGACCGATCAGGAGATGATGTCGCGAGAAGGAAAAAGGAAGTGGATCGGTCCGTGAACCGATCCATATGAACCCTGATCGGTCTGTCGGACCGATCAGGTCATATCCTGATCGGTCTCCAGACCGATCAGGTGACGATCTCAGGAGTGCGAGGAACCGCACCCATTAAACCCTGATCGGTCTGTCGACCGATCAGGCCATACCCTGATCGGTCTTCACGACCGATCAGAGTTCAATCCAAAGGTGTGGATCGGTCCGCTGACCGATCCACCACACTGTCTGCACACACTGTCAGTTTCTGCTGATTTCTGATTCGTTTGTTATACGTCTGATCTAACATCTGCTTGTGAGCTTTTTGAGTAACAGGTTGCAGGTACCATGGTGATGTTTTAATTCAAATCAATGACTATCAAAGGAATAAAACAAAATGGTTTTTCCACTGGTTATCGCTGCAGATTGTGCAAAAGAAGCGTCAACGTTCACTGGCTTGTTCAGTTGGCTCACTGGCTGCAATCAGCTTGACTCTTCCTCATTGGTTCGAGTTCAGAGACACCAGTGAAGACCAAGGATGGTATTGGTGTGAGCTCAGATATTCAGATGAGGAAGAAGCGTGATTGGCGACGCCTGGTTTGGCGACAATGATACGCTACTGGTTTGCAGTGATTCGATGCAGGCAAACGCAGTGAAGAAAGCAGAGAAATAAGAAGGAGGAAGTGGAGAGGCTAACACTCTGGAAAAACTCTCTCTGTCGTTCAAGCAAGAGGCTGTGTGTTTTTGTTGAGCTCTTGGCTGATTCCTCCTGTCGTTGTTTTTCTGCTTCGTGGCTGTAAGTTAAACTGTTCAATCCTTTAGCCACACTCTGTAAGTAATTGTGCTTCACTTTCAAATCTACTCTTGTGATCTTTGTGGAGAGGTTACTCCACCGAGAAGGAGGATCTAGCCGGAGTTTATCCGGGGTGCGATCTACCGAAGATCAAGGAGTCGTCCACCTTACGGACACGCCGAGGATTAGGGGCAAGTTATCCCCGAACCTCGTAAATCCTAGTGTTAGTGTGCTTGTGTTTTTCTCTCCTTTAGTTGTCTAATTCCGCTGTGCTAACGATTATCTGTGTAGAAGTTTTCGTTTAAGTTTTTAAAGGAGCTATTCACCCCCCCTCTAGCCATCTAAGATCCTAACAAGTGGTATCAGAGCCTGGTGATCTTCATTACGGCTTAACAACCCAAAGAGCTAAACAATGGCCATGAAGGAGGGACTCAGCACCAACCGTCCACCTTATTTCGATGGAGCAGATTTTCAATACTGGAAAAGTCGCATGGAGTATTACCTCAAGACCGATATCTCCATGTGGTTCTCCGTCAAGGAGGGATTCTCACCTCCAAAGGATGAAGAAGGTAAGGAACTTGACTCATCGAGATGGTCAACCGAGCAAACTCGCAAGGGACAAGCCGATGCCAAGGCGGTTGTCACTTTGCAATGTGGGATAGCCAAGGATCAACTTGTCAAGGTTGGTCCTTTCACAAGTGCGAAGGATCTATGGAACAAGCTCATCGTGCTCCAAGAAGGGACTCGAGACTCTCGGATCGCCAAGAGGGATTTGTTCCTAAACCAACTACAGAACCTTGTCATGAAGGAAAATGAAACTGTAAGTGAGATACATGGAAGGTTCAAGGAGATCATCAATGGTCTCCATTCGGTGGATGAACGAGTAGAAAACCGTGACCTCGTAAGGTATGCTCTAAAAGCTTTTCCTAGGAATGCCTTGTGGTCATCTATGGTGGATGCCTACAAGGTATCCAAGGATCTTTCCATTGTTAAGTTAGATGATTTTTTTTGTGAAATGGAGTTACATGAACTTGCTAACAAAGGGCAAAAAGAGAAAGGTATTGCTTTGGTTGCAGAAGAAAAGAGCAAGGAGGGAAGAAGGAAGAGAGAAAAGAAGAAGGAGAAAGAAATTGTTTCATCTTCATCCTCCTCCGAGTCCGATGATGAAGGGGAATCATCATCAAGCGAGATGGCCAACTTCGTGAGAAGAATCATGAGAAGGAGCAGAAGATACAAAGGGAAAGGTAAACCTAGTGAACAAAATATTGACAAAACTAATGTTACATGTTATGAGTGCAGCAAAAAGGGACACTATCGGAGCGAGTGTCCAAAATTAAAAAGGAAGGAGGAACGAGCCAAAAAGAAGGAGGAAAGAGTCAAGAAGAAGAAGGCTCTAAAAGCTACATGGGATGAGTCTTCTTCAAGTTCATCTGAGGAAGAGAAGAGGGAGAAGAGTACACGGTAGTTAGCCCTCATGGCAAGAGAGGAGTCCGAGTCCGAGAGTGAGGACTCAAGCTCTTCAGCCGCGACTTCATCATCTTCGGATGATGAAGAGGTAACATCTCCCCATTTAGAAAAGTGTTATAAAACAATTGCACATTTGTCTACTTCCCTTAAAAAATAAAAAACAGAAACTAAACTGCTAAAAGATGAAATAGAGAAATTAAGGGCCCTTAGGGAAGATGAGGTCGATGACCTTTATCAAGAGGCCCTAGAGGATGAAAACAAAACCTTGAAGGGTGAAATTGAGAAGCTCAAGAAAATGCTTGAGAAATTCTCAACCAGCTCTAAGACCTTAGACATGATTCTAAATGCCCAAAGGGCGGTCTACAACAAGGCTGGATTAGGATACCAACCTAAGGAGTCTAGTTTTATTTCTTTAGTGTCAAGAACCCAATTTCATAGAACACATGTTTCTAGGGTTCATGAGACTAGGAAGAAGGTGACTAAGGCATGGGTGCCTAAGTCTCTCATTGTAGATGCATTAGGTCCCAGAATTTGGGTACCTAAAACATCCGTCTTTCGTGTCTTGTAGGCATTGGTCGAGGGGGAGCGTCTATCAACTTGGTTTGTTGATAGTGGATGCTCCAAGCACATGACAGGGGACAAGTCACTATTCTCTACCATACAAAATAAAAATAGAGGTAATGTGTCTTTTGGCAATAATGGTAGTCTTAAGGTTATAGGGTTGGAGACATTCATATATCCGAATGTCTCCACATCAAGAATGTTCTTCTAGTCAAGGGGATGACTTTTAATCTCCTAAGTGTCAGTCAATTGTGTGATACGGGTTACACAATTGAATTTCATTCAAGTCAATGTTTGGTTAAACACATTGACACACTTGACACGGTACTAGTAGGCACAAGGATTGATAATATTTATCAAGTATCGTTTAAAAGTGCTACTAATGCTTTGATTAAGTGTTTCATGTCAAAAGAAGAAGAGTCTTGGCTTTGGCATAGAAGGTTGGCACATGTAAACATGAAGAACATTCGGAAGTTGGCCAACAAAGGACTAGTACGAGGCTTGCCAAGCATCAAGTACCAAAAGAACAAACTATGTGATGCATGTCAAATGGGTAAGCAAACAAAAGCATCTCATAAAGGTAAAAGCATTGTGAGTACATCTACTGCCTTAGACTTATTACATATGGACTTGTTTGATTGTAACAATGTCATTTCATTGAATGGTAGTAGATATTGTTTAGTAATTATTGATGATTTTACTAGATATACATGGACCTTCTTTTTGAAAACTAAGGATCAAACCATAGATATTTTTATTTCTTTTTGTAGAAGAACTGAAAATGAAAAATCAACAACAATTAAAACCATTAGAAGTGATCATGGTGGTGAATTTCAAAACCATAGGTTCTTAGAATTTTGTCAAGCAAAAGGGTATAGACATGAGTTCTCAACTCCAAGGACCCCACAGCAAAATGAGGTTGTGGAGAGAAAGAACCGAGTCTTACAAGAGGCTGCACGAAGCATGCTCAATGAGTACTCACTACCGAGTTACTTGTGGGCTGAAGCTGTGAATACAGCTTGCTATGTGCAAAACCGAATCCTGATACATAGGTTTTTAGGAAAGACTCCTCATGAACTTTGGTTTGGGAAACCACCTACAATTAAACATCTTAGGGTGTTTGGTTGTAAGGTGTTTATTTTGAACACCAAGGACCATCTTGGAAAATTTTCGGCCAAGGCTGATGAAGGGATACTGGTCGGGTACTCGCTCACCAGCAAAGGCTATCGAGTCTACAACAATAGGACTAAATTGATTGAAGAGTCCTCTGATGTAGCTTTTGAAGAAATCCCTCAATCAAATGAACAATCAAGGGATGTAGGAGAAATTCAACTTGAACTTAGAAATCTAAGTTTGAATGATCAAAATGAAGAAAGAGTCGAGGTTGACTCTGATGACGATGAGCAAAGGCAACAAAGGGCTCCGGTTGATCCCTTGCCTGATATTGAGTCCTTGCCTGTGCCTAGTGAGACCATTCATGAGGCACCACCAACACCAAGACAATCTAGGATAACCACTAGTCATCCCCAAGATCAAATTGTGGGAGATATCCAACAAGGGGTTAGGACTAGGTCATTCTTTAGAAATGAGTCTAATGAAGTTGCATTGATTTCAGAGATTGAACCAAGACTAGTTGATGAAGCATTGCACGATCCTGATTGGATCATAGCTATGCAAGACGAATTAGGTCAATTTGAAAGGAGCCAAGTGTGGGACTTAGTTCCTAGACCTAAGAAGACCACCATTATTGGAACTAAATGGGTCTTCAAAAATAAGTTAAATCAAAAGGGAGAAGTTGTAAGAAACAAGGCAAGACTTGTAGCCAAGGGCTATAGTCAAGTCGAAGGTCTCGATTATGATGAGACTTATGCTCCCGTGGCCCGATTAGAGTCCATTCGTTTGATGCTAGCTTTTGCTGCACATAGAGGTTTCAAGCTCTATCAAATGGATGTTAAATCTGCCTTCTTAAATGGTTTCATTAAAGAAGAGGTCTATGTTGAACAACCACCGGGGTTTGTGAGTACCGAAGCTCCAAACCACGTATACAAGCTCAAGAAAGCTCTCTATGGGCTTAAACAAGCACCACGAGCTTGGTACGAAAGGTTGTCAACATATTTACTAGAGAAGGGTTTTGTAAGAGGACAAATAGACCCAACACTATTTCTACGAAGAGATGGTGAAAACATATTTGTAGCCCAAGTATATGTCGATGACATAATTTGTGGCTCAAATAACAAGGGCTATTTGAATGAATTTATTTCTCACATGGAAAGTGAGTTTGAGATGAGTCTAGTAGGAGAATTGACATTCTTCCTTGGACTTGAAATCAAACAAACTCGAGATGGCATTTATGTCCATCAGACGAAATACACTCAAGAGATGCTTAGAAAATTCAATATGAGTGACTCTAAGGAAATGTCCACTCCAATGGCGACAAGCACTCGCCTTGACAATGATGAGAGTGGAAAACCAATTGATCTAACGCAATATAGAAGCATGATTGGTAGTCTTCTATATCTCACAGCTAGTCGACCAGACATACTTTTTGCTGTGGGCATGTGCGCTAGATATCAAGTCTGTGCCAAGGAATCTCATTTAATTGTAGTTAAGAGAATATTGAGATACCTTAAGGGCATAATTCGAGTAGGTCTATGGTACCCTCGTACAGAGTCTTTTGACTTGATAGGCTATACCGATTCCGACTATGCTGGGTGCAAATTGGATCGGAAAAGCACTAGTGGGGGTTGCCAATTTTTAGGTTCATCTTTAGTTAGTTGGTCAAGTCGGAAGCAACATTGTGTTGCTCTCTCCACGACCGAGGCCGAATATATTGCCATGGGAGAGAGTGTATCACAATTGTTGTGGATGATACACACCCTAGAGGATTATGGACTTTCTTATAAGAGTGTACAAGTGCTATGTGACAACATTAGCACGATCAACCTAACTAAAAATCTAGTCCATCACTCAAGGACCAAGCACATTGAAGTGCGTCATCACTTCATTAGAGATCACGTAGCTAGGGGTGACATTGTGCTCACATATGTGGAGTCAAAGTCAAACCTAGCTGATATTTTCACCAAACCCCTTCCGGAGAATGAATTTAGTCATTTAAGGAGGGAATTGGGAATGTGTTTGGCTCCTTAGGTCATTAGAACTTCACCATGATCAATAAGGACTATTAAAATGACTAGAGTAATTGGGACAATAATTTGGGCAACTTGGGAACATCTCACACAAACTATAAGGTTTAACAAAATACTTTTGTTTGCTAGAAATGGGGTGAGATGCTAGGATCAACCCAATTATTCAAAATGTATCATGCATCCCTTGAATAATTAGGTTGAAGAGACATTAATTGAGTATGAGGAAGGCCATTACATAATTCATGTGTATTTGGCTCCTAGATCTTACTCATATATTCCAACCAAGGAATCTTGGTTGGACTTTTGCCTAGAAATTTTCTAATCATGGTTGATGGTTGATGTGTTGATTGGTATTGTTGCTTGGTTCATGTCATGACTTTGATTGATAAAACGATAGGTTATTAAAGGAAATAATAACAACTTGGATATATTTTGACAAACTTGAAACTAAACATAACAAGGATCAAGAATTTCAGCTTTCATGCCTTGTTTGAAAATTAGGACAAGTTGTTTATATTTTGACAAACTTGAAACTGATCATAGCAATCCTAGGTCTTAACTAATACCTTGGTTCACTATAGGTAATAGTTTTATAAGGTTATCTAAGATTGGAACTCTAAGATTCCAAATGTCTGAGTTTTTGGGTTTTGAAGTCTGAAACTTTCGGGCTCTAAACACGCTCAGGCCATAAGAGTTCATTTTTTTCATAATTGTGGGTGTTGATCCTTAGGTACTAGGTTATGAATTTGGGAGGTTCTGAATTCTTAGTTGGTGAACTTCTCAGAATTCTCGATCAACAACGGCTCAAAAATTTCAGTTACTGAAATCAGAATTTCAGGATTATCAGACACTGATCGGTCCATGGACCGATCAGGCCGATATCTGATCGGTCTCTACGACCGATCAGTAGAGTTCATTCGCTACTGATCGACCTCTGATCGGTCCGGGGACCGATCAGGAGGTTCCCTGATCGGTCTCCACGACCGATCAGGAGATTTGACGATACCTGATCGGTCTCCACGACCGATCAGGACAGGAAATTCCTGACACAGAAGGTTCACTGATCGATCCAGGGATCGATCAGGAGACACCGGCACAGATCGCAGCCCACTGATCCACATCTGATCGGTCTCCACGACCGATCAGGATGATCACTGACCGATCAGGATGTTTCCTGATCGGTCAGGATTTCTCTGTTCGGACAGCCGTCCGATCAGATCACACTGTGCACTATCCCCTCATTAACACCTCCCGACCCACTCTCTTCCCGATCTTCTTCCTTCTCAAAACCCTAGCCGACCGACTCATAACCTAGCCGACGCCCCTCCTTTCCTCCCGTCTTCTCGACCCATCATCTTCTAAAAGCCGAAGGTTACAATGGCGCCCAGGTAACTCTTCTTCCTTCCGAGGTTTATTCATTCTTAGCGTTTTAACTTCTTTTCACATTTTCTCTATGTGTGTTGTCTCGGTTCTCTCTGTGTGGCTCCCGTGGACTCCCATTTGCCCCGACCGTGTCCAAATCTTTATCTATTTAGGAAGAAAGCAGCCGGTGAGAGTTCTTCTAAGTCCCCAGCTGAGAAATCCAAGTCTCCTGCTCCCTCTCGACCCCAACCAGCTGGTTCTAGTAGATTCCCAAACCACCATTTTGAGCAAGCATTTCAACAGAGGACATTCAAGCTGCTTCCATGTCGATCTGTGGATCGCAAGTATATGGATGAATTTTGTCCTTCTGTGTCCGAAACCCTAGCCTATTTTAAACTTGACTCGGTAGTCTACTTAGAGAGGGACATCAACCTTGACCTAGTTTCTGAGTTCTATAACAATCTTCATCAGAACAGTGATGGTGTTTATAAAACCCGAGTCGCTAAAAGATCTATCGATTTCTCCATCAGAGAATTTTTTGGGTATCTAGGCTGCCGGATGTGTACGGGGGATCTTTTCTCAATTTATCCTGATTTACCAGAATCATTATGTCCTCCACTTGATGTCTCACCTGACTCCATCTATGAGTACTTCTTCGGTCATCCTAGACCAGATGACCTAGATGAGTTGGATGTTGACTTTCCCACTTTTGCTGCCCTACGACTATCTGCCCCTGACTATATTCTTTTTAAGATAGTCACAAACTGTATTCTTCCAATTACATCCAAACCTCTTGCTGAGATCCGACCCTATCATTGTTTGATGCTGTATGGGTTACGTCGGCGTCTCGACTTTGACATTATGTCCAGCATCTACTCTTCGATCATTTCATATTCTCGGCCCAGCGGCTCCACTGTTTATATGCCTTATGGGCATATAATTACTGATTGGCTCGAGACCCTTCAGATTGATGTGTCTAAGGGTAGGGTAGTCAAAATGGTCAGGCAGGATTGCCGACTTGGGAAACGGGCATTTTCCAAGTCTGGCATCATTGGACAAAATGGGGGTGTTCAGTGGAAGGATGGGAGAGTTTTGGGTGAGTTACCACGGGGACCTCCACGACAGGTTGCTCCTGTTGCTGCTCCTCCTCCTGCTGCTGACGATGGAGAGGACGATCCTGATCTGCGCTGGCAGATCGCCGAGCGGGAGAGCCGTTTTGATCGGCATGATGAGATGATATCTGCTGAGCTGGATGGCTTGCGTATTCGGATAGACCAGCGCTATGATGATCTACGCGGGCATATTGACCAGCGTTTCGATGATATGCGCAGTCATCAGGTGGTGACACAGCAGTTGCTACTCGGATGGATGGCACGCTACCCGCCTCCGGAGTCTTACCCAGGATATCCATCCTCCAGCGTGCCGCCTCAGGATTTCACCCCTCCTGCCGATGATGGTGATATTCCTTAGTGTGAGGATGTTGATTGACACAGTTTGTTTGTTGGCTGTCTGTATTTTGGATGTTATTTGTTAGTCTTTATGACTGACCTGGATGTTTGCACTTCTGATGCTACTCCTGTATTTATGCTACTCCGTTTTCTATTTGCTTGCTCTTTATTATGCTTCATTTTCTATTGGATATTAATATGCTGTTCACTTGCATGTCTTGTTTGTCCTTTATTTCTTTATTACTGTCTTATAATACACTTAGAGGGCATTCTAAGTGCTTTACGAAACAGACAGTAAGGGTTAAGGGGGAGCTCTTTATGTTATCTTACCGTATTCGCACCTTTTCGGTGTTTGACAAAGGGGGAGAAGATAACTAAGTTTAGATGAATGAAAATTTGAAGACCCTCATATAGTGGAGTATCCGCCTTAGGGGGAGGATCTTGATTCCCCTAAAATTATGAAAATTTGAACAATTCTGATCTAAACTTAAATCGTGTTGTCAAACAACAAAAAGGGGGAGATTGTTGATACAGTCTGACCTGGCTGTTGTTTTGATGTTGACACTGATTTAAGTTTGTATCGGATATTAATCAAACTCGGACTGACTATTGATCGAGGTTGATCCATTGGGAGGAAAGTCCCGGTGAGTGAAGCCGGAAAGGGAAATCCAAGTCAGGGAGCTTGGCACGGTGAAAAGTCCAAGCAGGGAGCTTGGCATGGGAAAAGTCCAAGTATGGAGACTTGGCGTGGGTGGTCGGAGAGGGCTCGGTAGCTCGTTCTCTGGACCGGACGAAGTCGGAGAGGGCTCGGTAGCTCGTTCTCCGGACTAGGTCAGAGAGGGCTCGGTAGCTCGTTCTCTGGACCGGACGAAGTCGGAGAGGGCTCGGTAGCTCGTTCTCCGGACTAGGTCAGAGAGGGATCGGTAGCTCGTTCTCAAGACCAATCCCAATATCACATGGGCGTTGGATCGGTCAACAGACCGATCCAGTGGGATTTTGTTTTCCTGATCGGTGCACAGACCGATCTGGTGAAACTAGGGTTTCTGATCGGTCTGGCGACCGATCAGGAAACACTCAGAAGCACACTGAGTGTAATCTGATCGGTCTGTAGACCGATCAGGAGATGATGTCGCGAGAAGGAAAAAGGCAGTGGATCGGTCCGTGAACCGATCCATATGAACCCTGATCGGTCTGTCGGACCGATCAGGTCATATCCTGATCGGTCTCCAGACCGATCAGGTGACGATCTCAGGAGTGTGAGGAACCACACCCATTAAACCCTGATCGGTCTGTCGACCGATCAGGCCATACCCTGATCGGTCTTCACGACCGATCAGAGTTCAATCCAAAGGTGTGGATCGGTCCGCTGACCGATCCACCACACTGTCTGCACACACTGTCAGTTTCTGCTGATTTCTGATTCGTTTGTTATACGTCTGATCTAACATCTGCTTGTGAGCTTTTTGAGTAACAGGTTGCAGGTACCATGGTGATGTTTTAATTCAAATCAATGACTATCAAAGGAATAAAACAAAATGGTTTTCCCACTGTCAACGTTCACTGGCTTGTTCAGTTGGCTCACTGGCTGCAATCAGCTTGACTCTTCCTCATTGGTTCGAGTTCAGAGACACCAGTGAAGACCAAGGATGGTATTGGTGTGAGCTCAGATATTCAGATGAGGAAGAAGCGTGATTGGCGACGCCTGGTTTGGCGACAGTGATACGCTACTGGTTTGCAGTGATTCGATGCAGGCAAACGCAGTGAAGAAAGCAGAGAAATAAGAAGGAGGAAGTGGAGAGGATGACCAACACTCTGGAAAAACTCTCTCTATCGTTCAAGCAAGAGGCTGTGCGTTTTTGTTGAGCTCTTGGCTGATTCCTCCTGTCGTTGTTTTTCTGCTTCGTGGCTGTAAGTTAAACTGTTCAATCCTTTAGCCACACTCTGTAAGTAATTGTGCTTCACTTTCAAATCTACTCTTGTGATCTTTGTGGAGAGGTTACCCCACCGAGAAGGAGGATCTAGCCGGAGTTTATCCGGGGTGTGATCTACCGAAGATCAAAGAGTCGTCCACCTTACGGACACGCCGAGGAGTAGGGGCAAGTTATCCCCGAACCTCGTAAATCCTAGTGTTAGTGTGCTTGTGTTTTTCTCTCCTTTAGTTGTCTAATTCCGCTGTGCTAACGATTATCTGTGTAGAAGTTTTCGTTTAAGTTTTTAAAGGAGCTATTCACCCCCCCCTCTAGCCATCTAAGATCCTAACAATGTCAACTATTGTATCAATAATGAATTGATGATATGGTGACTTTAGTCCTTAGAAATGCTTGGATTCAACTTACAGAAAAAAGATCATAAAAATTATTCTTTATATCATTTTATCAGTTTTCATATGCTAAAATAAACTAATTGATTATCTTCTTCACACATTGTTAATAAATTATTTAGAAACAAAATTATGATGAAGTATGAGAAAAATGAAGAGAAAAAAATAAACATAATAGTTGAGAAAATTATGATTTTGGTTCTGTAACTTACCTTTTTTCCAATTTTCATCCTGTTAAGTGTTAATTTACACTTTTAGTCCCCTAACTTAATAATATTTTTCAATTTTAATCCTTTTTTTTAAAATTAAAATTTTTAATCGGTAATCGCTTAGTTGGCAGTCATTAATTGCTTAAGTGGACTCTCTAACCAGTCGGCATTTCGCGTGAAAAAAAAAACGCCAAACTTATCCATTCTCCCTTCTCCTCTTCTCCCTAGAGGAGGCGGCCACGTGGTGGAGGAGCGCCCTGCTGTGGCAGACCTTCTTCAGCACGGCCGTCGTGGTGGTGGTGCTCCGGGGGTTCATCGAGTACTGCAACTCTGGGCAGTGCGGGCTGTTCGGCCGCGGCAGCCTCATCCTCTTCGATGTCAACGATGTCAAGGTGTCGTACCATGTCAACGACCTGCTTCTGGTGGCGCTTGTGGGTGTCCGAGGGGATTGCTAGGGAGTGCCTACAATTTTGTCCTCCATAAAGTTCTGATTCTTTACGGCCAAATCAACGAGTGAGTCTATTGATCTTAAACTTGACGAGATTCATCGATCTGTTTTGGATTTGAGATCAACAATATTGAATTCCACTGTGACGCCATTAATGGCGAAGCTAGTGCTGAGTCTCAGCATCTCGCTCTTCACCTCCATCTACCTCTACGGCCTGTCGTTCTTGGCGTCGTGCATTGGATCAGTGTCGACTCGGCAGAGGTAGTGTGCCCGACGCCGGAGGGCAGCGACAACTTCAAGCAATTCAATTGCCCCAGTGGGCACTACAACGACCTGGCCAGCCTCCTCTACGCCACCAATGACGACGCCGTCCGCAACATCTTCTCCTCCTCCACCCCTTCCGAGTTCCACTTGCTCTCTCTTCTCATCTTCTTCCCGCTCTACTGCGTCCTCGGCCTCGTCACCTTCGGCATCGCCGTCCCCTTCGGCCTCTTCCTTCCCATCATCCTCATGGGCTCCGCCTATGGCCGCCTGCTAGCTCTCGCCCTCCAAAGCTACATCCACAGCGGTCACGACCTCTACGCCGTGCTCGGCGCCGCCGCCCTCATGTCCAGCTCCATGCGGATGACCGTCTCCCTCTGCGTCATCTTCCCCGAGCTCACCAACAACCTCCTCCTCCTCCCCCAGAGGAGGCCCCGCAGGTGATCAGATCCCCGCGGTCCCGGTCGTTGATGAAGAAACGGAGCCACTTGCACTTGAGCCGATAGTCGTCGGACTCGGATCCGCCTTGGCTAAGCAGGGACGCAATGCAGCTTCCGATGTGCACCAGAGGCCCTTCTTTCCCTAGATCCAGCCCCGTTGACTGATCCAATGCTGGCGATTGAGAGGAGGAGAAGGGAGAATGGCAGAAGCAGGAAGGAGAGAGGAGGAGAAGGGAGAATGGCAGAAGCAGGAAGGAGAGCACGGTCGGCAGGGGTCGATGGGGAGGCGGCGTCGGGGGTGGAAGGGCGATTTAGAGGAGGAGAAGGGAGAATGGAGATCAACGTAGGAAGAGTATTAGCATAGATTTAAGTTCAGCGTTTTTTTTTTCACATGAAATGTTGTCTTATTTTTGTCAGTTTTTTTTCCACGTAAGCAATTAATGAGTGCCAACTAAGCGATTACCGGTTAAAAATTTTAATTTTAGAAAAAAGATTAAAATTGAAAAATATTACTAAGTTATGGGACTAGAAGTGTAAATTAACTCTTAACAGGATGAAAATTGGAAAAAAAGTAAGTTACAGGACCAAAATTATAATTTTCTCCATAATAGTTAGATGCTTAAAATATAAAAAATAATATAATATAAAAAATAATATTTTTAATATAAAAAATAAATATTTTTAATATAAAAAATAAATATTTTTAATATAAAAAATAATATTATAATATAATCGGGTCGGGACGGGATTTCCGTCGGGAGAAAAAAAAATTCCCGATCCCTTTCCCGATAGTGATCGGGATGGGAAAAATCCCGAACCTTCGGGTCGGGAAAATGTCGGGTCGGGATATTTTCGGGTCGGAAATGGGATGGGATTCGGGAAGGGTCGGGATTTTCGGGATTTTTTCCAACCCTAATTATGATTTTGGCATTGACGTCCTTTTCTACTGATTTCGACACCGACGCCCTATGCTGCCGTTTTCTATGTTTGACATCCTTTTTTACCTCAAATTCTTTGTGTGACCACGGGTAGTCCTGACACAAGTTTTTATGAATCATATAGATGTGTATCCTTACAGTTTGATTATTCTGAGTATTATTTGTTTTGCTATCATGCCTGGTCGTGCAGATGCTTCATGACAATTTGATCCATATATGTTGAAGTAGTTTCAACAGTTCCTTGCTTCATAGTCCTCTACTATGTTAGCTTCCTCCCATATATGTTTGTTATCGTATGGTATTTCAGGTATATTTTCATCCTTGTGGATTTTGGACTTTGGTGCCTCCCATTATATGTCATCTAATTTATCATCTTTTATTGTTTTCTCCCTGTTTATCTATATCTATTGTGACTGCTGATGGTACTTCTATGTCATTAGTAGGTGTCGGTTCAATTGTTATATCTTGTTTATCTTTTACTAATGTTTATTATATTCCGAGTCTTACTTTAAATCTTGTTTCTATTAGTCAATTATGTAAGTTTGGTACCTAGTCTTTTTTTTCTTTATCCAATTGTTATGTTCAGGACCCGCATTCTCAAAAGTTGATTGGGGCAGGTCATAGGCAAGGAGAACTCTATGTTTTAGATCAACTCAAAGTACTAGAAGTTGTAGCTTCGAGTGTGGGATTTATCATTTTTTCATTTGAGTCGTTCATCTTCTGATTTTTATTTGTGCCACTCTCATTTAGGTCATGTTTCAGCATCTCGTCTGTAGTTTTTAGCTTCTACAGGAGTATTAGGACCTTTAAAAAGTTATGATATTTTTTATTGTAGTAGTTGTAAACTGGCCAAATTTTCTGCCTTATCATTTTCTAAAAATCTTTCTTTTTCTTCTGTTCCATTTGATTTTATCCATTCTGATATGTGGAGCTCACTCCTATTCCTACAAAAGGGGAGGTCAAGGTATTATATTTCGTTTATTGATGATTGCACTCATTATACTTGGGTCTATCTTATGAAACACAGATTTGATTATCTTACTGTTTTCAACAACTTCAGAGCTCTTGTGAAAATTCAACATTCTAGTGTCATAAAGTGTTTTCATTATGATTTGGGGGTGAATATATTTCGAATCATTTTTCACAATTACTTGCTTCTGATGGTACTATTCATCAAACCTCTTATACATATACTCCTGAACAGAATGGTGTGACTAAATGAAAATATAAACAGTTTGTTAAAACAACCCATTCATTTTTATTGTCTGCCAGTGTTCTTAGTACCTTTTGCAGAGAAGCAATTTTTATCGCTGCTCACGTGATTAATAGAATTCTAGCCTCACACAATTTAGGCTTGTCACCTTTTGAAAAATTGTATGGGCATGCTCCTCTCTATTTCTCTTTGGATGTTTTTTATTGTACTTGCTTTATCCTTCGTCCACATATCGAGCGTAATAAATTAGCTCCTTGTCTGCTCTTTGTGTCTTTTTTAGATTATGGTGTTACTCACTCTCTATTCCTCTTTGCATGTTTTTTGTTGTACTTGCTTTATCTTTCATCCACATATCGAGCGTAATAAATTAGCTCTTTGTCTGCTCTTTGTGTCTTTTTAGATTATGGTGTTACTAAAAAAGGATATCGTTGCTTTGATCTCGTTAGTAAAAAATTGTATATCTCTCGTCATATTGTGTTTCTTGAGCATATTTCATTCTTTTCTATTCCAGCTAGTTCGCATAATATGACAAAGTCAAATATGCTTTGTATTGATCCTTTCAATATTGACACTGAGGAATTTTCACCCACAACTTCTACTGGTAGCTCAACTGAATCTGATATTTTGGTTCATGAGATATCCACTCCACGTGCTCCTCCTTCTGCCACTACCCAATCATCTCCTGAGGCTGCGAATGATTCTTCTCTCTACCATCGTCAATCCACTCGTGTTCGTAAGTCTACTAAACTACCAGATTTTAATTACTCTTATTATTCTTATTCTTTTCTTTCATTTGTTGCATCTATTTATTGTCTTTCTGAGCCTGTATCCTATAGAGAAGCTGTTTGTAATCCACTTTGGCAGAGTACTATGATTAAGAAACTAACTGTTTTACATCAGACTCATACATGGGATTTAGTTTCGTTGCGACCAGGAAAACACACTATTGGTTCTCGTTGGGTATATAAGATCAAAATTAAATCTGATGGATCTATCGAATGATACAAAGTTCATCTTGTTGTTAAAGGTTATTCTCAGGAGTATGACATGGATTATGAGGAAATATTTGCTCCTATTGCAAAAATGACAACTGTTCATACTCTGATTGTTGTTTTTCTACTTGTCGATGGAGAATATCTTAGATGATTATCAAAAATATATTTCTAAATGGTGATATTCATGAAGAAGTTTATATGACACCTCCTCTTGGTATTTCACACCAACTTGGTGAAGTTTGTAGGCTTCATAAAGTGTTTTATGGTCTCAAAACAAGCACCTCGTGCTTGGTTTGAGAAATTCTCTACAGTGATTATTTCGCTTGGTTTTCATCCTAGTAATCATGATTCAACATTATTTGTTAGATGTATGTGTCCAGGTCGTATTCTTTTATTATTATATATTTATGACATGATTATTACTGGCAATGATTCTGATAGAATTGATTTCCTTATAAAGTTTGAGTTGGCTTGTTGTTTTGTTATGAAAGACTTGAGTATACTACACTATTTTTTGAACATTGAGGTTGCTTATTCCCCGAAAGATTATCTTTTATCCCAGTCAAAGTATATATCTGATCTGTTTGAGCGTGTTCGTTTTACTAATAATAGAGTCGTTGATACTCCTATTGAGACTAATGTTCGATATTCTTCATCTGATGGCTCACCTTTGTCGGATCCCAATTTGTACAGAACTATTGTTGCAAGCTTGATTTATCTCACCGTGACTTGTCCAGATATTACATATGTTGTTCATGTGGTTAGTCAATTTATTGCTGCACCAACTATATAGTTCATTGAGTTGTTATTCTTTGTATTCTCAGGTATCTTTGGGGCACTCAATTTCAAAGTTTTTTATTTCCTTCTACTTCATCTCTTGAACTGTGTGCATACTCTAATGCAGATTGGGCTAGTGATCCTACGGATCATAAATCTACCACTGGCTTCTATTTTTTTCTTGATGATTATCTCATTTCTTGGAAGAGTAAGAAGCAAGATGTTATTTTTAGATCTTCCACAAAAGCTGAGTATCATGTCATGACCTCAATTACTTGTGAGATAGTTTGATTGTGTTGGTTATTTGCAAATATGAGTATCTCTCTTCATCAACCTACTACGTTATATTGTGATAATTAGAGTGCTATTATTACACGTAATTTAATTTTTCATTAGCGGACAAAATATATTGAAATTGATTGTCACATTACTTGACATCATCTTTAGATTGACACTATCACATTGTCTTTTGTTCCTTTAAAGCTACAGATTGCTGATATGTTTACCAAATCATATTCCGTTTCACGCTTTCGTTTCTTATATGACAAACTCTTAATGCTTCTAACCATACCATCGTGAGTTTGAGAGGGAATGTTAGATTATATATATTTATTTGTTTATTGCTTTTAGGATAATTTGGTCTTTTTCTTTTTTTATATTTAGATTTTTGGATTTCTATATAAGATCTTATACTCTGTATTTCTAATTTTAAATTTTGGATTCAATAATATGTCTAATTTTTTTCTT
Source organism: Zingiber officinale (assembly GCF_018446385.1). Taxonomy (NCBI): domain Eukaryota; kingdom Viridiplantae; phylum Streptophyta; class Magnoliopsida; order Zingiberales; family Zingiberaceae; genus Zingiber; species Zingiber officinale. The sequence goes on from NC_056001.1 coordinate 356,793, forward strand.
TTCTTAATTTCTACAAGCATAACTAAGCATAAGAAGTTCGACTACCTTATTCTTGAAGCTATTATTAAGTTCTTAACTTGAAAATCTATTGCAGTAACAAATACATTAAATCAATAGTAGTGCTCAACTGTAATTGAGTTATTTTATTTACAAGAATGACCTGTAGCAGATTTATAATGAGCTTCCATATGAGGTATTTTAATGTCATATTTGGCACAAACTTCTTTCATATAACTAAGTAGAATAATAAAAACTTCTTCTTTCAAAGTATGAAACAAAGTTTTAGTAGTTGAAACAGAGTCCATTGCATTTAAAATATCTTGAGATTTCTCTTGTAATGCTTGACAAAGCAGATTTATTGTCCCCATTATCTTTTACATCAAGTGTAATATAAATATGAAATCAAAAGACTTCATTGCAATCAATAAACCACTAGCTTCACCATGAATGAAGTTAGACAACCCATCAAATCACAAAGTTATACATATCAATCATGCAACAAATTGAGTCAAAATTAGAACTCCAATGAGTGTTTCCAGATCATAGTAAATTGCCAATTTGATAACATCCTCTATAGGTATCACGTTCACCAGTAGTTATCATATGTGCAACTTCAATTCTTTGAGTAGAATGTAACTTAGCATGACATTTAGGAGGTGCATTAATGAAATTACAAATTGAATTAAATTTTGAAAAAAATAACCAAATAGATACCTCTTTTTCAATAGTTGCATTTAATGCTAGTTGAAGTCGATGAACAAAACAATGCACATAATATGGACATGAACAATCTTTCAAGAAAAGAGCCTATAATACATTCCAAGAACCACGTATATTGCTAGCAATATCGTATCTTTGTCCCCACATGTTGTGAATATGTAAGTCATAATGACCAAGAGCATTAGATATTTCTTTCTTAAATGTTGTAGCAGTTGTATTAGTCACATGTACAATGGCAAAAACTGCTCTTGTAAAAAATCATCAATATCCACAAATCTCAATACAATAGTCATTTGCTCATTATTAAATGTATTTCTTGCTTCATCAACTAAAATGTAAAATTTTGCCTCCCCGATTTCTTTACGAATCTTGGTTCTTATTTAATTGATAAGAATATTTAAGATATCTTTTTGAATATTGATTAAATATACTTTATATTTTTTGGAGCTTTTTCTAAGATGATGCTCCCAATACTCTCATTTATTTTTTCCATAAATTTTATCATTTCGATAAAATTTCCACAATTATTAGAAGATGGAGACTCATCATGCCCTCTAAATGTACATGTTTGCAAAGTAAGCCACCAAATGCTTTCAATAGTTGTTGTAAGCCTCAATCTATTCTTATCCTCCGACTCCGGGTCGCCCTCCGGCTCCATGCCATCCTTCGGCTCTATGCCACCCTTCAGCTCCATGCCACCCTTCGGCTCCGCGCCATCGCCTTCAACTCTATGCGACTTCCGGTCCGCTCTTGCGGGCCTAATATACTTTAATTTCAATCTTTTATGTTATTCATTATAGTATTATTTATTTTCTTCATTTCTATCATCAGAGGTTGACTTGAGCATTGGAGGACCAGACCGAGATATCCCACGGTTTATTTTCTAACAACCTTACAAGTACCATTGACCGAAGACTTTAAGACACCTTCGATCCTTCACTTTTTTGGGGGTCGTCCAACGACTCAATCAACATAGAAACAACTCATCATCCCTCCTCTCTCCGGGTCATGATAACTTGGTTCACATTCTAACCACATCAACGACAATTCCATCTATCTCAGCTTTTAGATGGGATCAGTGATCAATCTAATACAATATTATACAAAGTCATACTTGTTAATATCAAGCAAACAATAAAGAAAAATAACCAATTATGTAAATAAAAGTAACCAAATTAATTAATAAACCTATTATTCTATTAATAAAATGAATCAATTTATCAAAAAATAATAATAATAGTTTAACTCATAGAGATAATATCAAAAGGAAATAAACTTACGACGATGATCACACAGTGACATAGATATTATGTGCTATTTGAGAGAAAGAATGTTACAGTTATATTCGTTGAGTCATTGCCGAATGCTTGTACAAAATATGAATATTAAATATCGAGTAAAAGATAATGTAAAGATCTTCTAGAAATAGAAAAATTATACTCTTGAGAAATGGTGTCGAAGGAAATCCATTCCAACGGTGAATGGATCTACTTGAACTCAATGAAAGAAAAGGATAAAGAGGATTGGAATCAGACTCTTTCACACCTGCGGCTTTGCGGCTGTGAGGTGGAATAAGGAAGGTGGTGGTACTGGTTGCTCTTGCAGCGTGCGACAGAAATAGCACGGCACTGACCAAAAAAAAAATGATTTAATTAAAATTCCTAACAAAGCGACGTGCTTGTGAATTTTAATTAAATCAAATCAAATATTTTGGTTTAATAGAGCACGGCAAGAACCGTGCATAGGGAAAAAAAAATAATTATGAGGAAATTAATGTTACGATGTGGCTAATTTTTTTTAGTTTTAATTTTTTTTAAATGGATGGGGCTGGAGCCACCCTCGTAATCCCTGTACAATGCGGAAGCATCCATTGCAGGTCGACAACCTTCCGACTTTGGCAGTGAAGGCGAGCGTTATGTTGATGGAGCGGTGCAGCAATGAGGTGGTGGCACCGCTGGTGTTTCTTGCTGTGGATGTGGATGAGTAAGTTGGCAACTAGAACGGGGTGGAGAAGAGGTGGAAGTTGTGATCAGTATCTGATATAGGGTGAAAGTGAGCATCATTCCAGATGATTACACTCATTTCAATTGCCATCACAATTCCTCTCATATTATGTGAAAGAAGATAAATCATGAAGTCAATTTATAATTGACCGTCAAATAAATAAGAGTGGAAGAAGTTTTTTCACCTAGTATATACATCCGTCAAAAATTAATTCTTACTCTATTATAATAAATATATCACCTTCTATTTAATTGAACACCTAGCATCATTTGAGTACAAAGCTTAATTTCATTTCAACCGTACAAAACTTAATTTCAATTAGGCCAACTCCAAGTCTCCAACCAATGCATCAAAACATCAAATATGATGTAAAAATAACACCAACTTACTACAATCCATACAACAAATTCCCACCCAAAAAATAGTGCGAGAATAGTGCAGCGCCATCTTCTCGCACCATTTTTGGAGTGGGAGAGGGCCCAAGGTTTTTTTTTTTTAAAAAAAAAATTATTATATTATATAATTAATAAAATCAAATGTAATATATTATTAAATATTATAAATAAAAATTAATTTTAATTATTATTTTTTCTTCATTACTTATAGTAATATTAATTATTTATTATAAATTTAAATTAAGGTATTTAGTAGCATATTTTAATTTTATTTGTATATTTATAAATATTTAATTTATTAAAAAAATATTTTTGTTTTCTTTAATATATTTTAATTATAATTATATTTATAAATTATATCACTAATTTCATAAAAAAATATATATAAAATAAAATATTATAAATTTATGATATGCATAAATGTAAAATACATCACCTATTTATTTTATAATATTTTTAAAAATGGAAATCATAATTTTTTATATATATTAGTTGGTTGCCAAATTTTTTTAAAAATTAACATATCAAATATAAATAAGTATTAGTTTTAAATATAATAATTATCATAAAAAATGTTTATAAATTAAAATGTATATTGAAATTAAATTATGAATAAGAAAAAATAGAATATTTTAATAAATTTTATTTTTGTGGTGTGATATGATGTGAGTGAGTTGAATTAAAATAGTGTTTAATACTAAAATTGTACTATTTCAATATGAAAATTACACTAAAGATGCGTCAACGGCAAGTTTATGAGCTTACGAGATAACCGTGACGGATGAAGCTCGATCGCATTACGACTCAGAAAGAAGGATTTCCTGGTTGAACTGCACGAGCTAATTCTGAAAACTTTCATATCTTCGCATCAGTTAGCTTGAGATGACCTTTGATACCCAAAAAACAAAAAACAAAAAACAGTTGATATCTTGTTCTTCATTGTCATGGCAGTGGCGGATCTAGGAGGGAGCGGGGATGTACTTAAGCACCCCTTTGCTCCCGAAAAATTCCACCAGTATACTATATTCCGAGGGACAGCGAAAAAGAAGACAAACTCCAACTCTCTTCTTTGCGCACCATCTTCTTTTTTTATCTGGATCTATCACTGTATCATGGATTCCAATAATGCTGCCATTGTCATTGTTATATATGACTTCCTATCGTGATTTTATTGTTGATATCTCGTTCGTCATCCACATCGATGTCAATAATGTTGTTATCATTATTCTTCTTATTATTATTATTATTATTATTATTATTTAATTTTATTGTTGACATCTCGGTTGTCCTCATTGATTCTGATAATGTTGTCATTGTGAGTGTCCTAACTTAGATTTGCACATAGGATTAAATTCATATGGACTAAATTCAATTAATCCAGTGGACTTAATCTCTATAAGATTAATTTATATTTGATTAATACATACATAGTTAATTATCATTAAGGAAATTAAATCTTAATTAAATGATCTAATACTTTATTGCATATAAATGGGTCTTGATTAAATTGATCTGCATTCAATATGTAGATTCATTAACCCGGTTCATTAATATTGATGGGTTGTTAATGATAGATGAGCTTTATACTAGATAGTCTGTATAGGTTGGGTCGAGTATATAAAGGAAGAAATGTGGTTCATTTTAGGACATGTTGAATTGTACGTGCTCTCTTCCTCTTGATTTTTCTCCCCCATTGAGAAGAAACTAGGTTGCCAGGCCCAACTCTATTATGTGGAAGACTTCCGCTTAGTTTGTATGATCTTTAGCAACAAGTAAGAAGAAGTAGTCCTCTGTGATAGATTCAGGTCAGCTTTTTCGCTAGCTATTGTTTCAATTTTTAATATTACTTTAAATATTCCTGATAGTTAAATCCTATTATAGATACATCATTTAGTTTGTTATAGATGTCATGTAACTCCTTACCTGTTGGCTTATGATCATCTAGGTATCCTGATGAAACATTTTGTGAGAAACAAAGTAAGTAGGGAAATTCTTTTCGAACTCCCCCTCGAATTTAAGCGGGTAGATGCTTAGTTTGATCATTTCTTGTGTGCTTCGGTCGACGATTATTTCTTCTGAAGCGTCCTCACTCTGATATCACTTGTTGGTCCCAGTAAACCATCAAGAGGAGAGTGAATTGCCTGAAACTAAAATCTAAAACTAATATCTCTTGCTTTGCTTAGCAAAGATGCACAATTAATTTTAAAAAACAAAGTGCATAAAAATGAACAACTAAAGAAGGAAAGTAGTAAGAAAACTGAATTTACTTGGTTATAACCTAGGTGATTGTTAATTCAAGGCGTTAAAAAGCTTTATTAGAAATACTCTTTCGTTGAAGGTGGAGTAGCCTCTTACAAACGTTGATAGCTCAAGAAAAAGACTAACAATGCTTACAGTAGTTGTTGTCTATTTCCTAGCTTCAGAGGTCTTTTTATAGTCTCTAGAAAATTCTATCTGTGGCTCGGAAGAGCCTTTAAGTAGGTTCAAGGCGCCTTCAATGGATTAAGTTTTATCCACCAAAGATAAAACTTTATCTTCGGCTAACAGGTATTGAAGACACCTTCAACTAGCTTGAAGGCGCCTTCCATAAGGTTTTAAAGGCGTCTTCCATAGGCTATGGAAGGCACCTTCCACAAGGCAGATCAGCGTCCAATTGGTCTTCTTTGCGTGGGTGATGCTTCAGTTATCCGGAGTTGAGCTCACTTGAACCCAACTCCGACCTTCTTCTCGAGTAGGCTTCCTCCCTGGTTTTTCGTCCCTCAGATACATCGCATGTGTCCTTCTCATCCATCGTTGTACTCTTCTTCAGCACCTCGTACCTCGAACGTACCAAACTAGTCGACTCCCTTCCCGTGTCATCCTTCTCGCTAGTTGCGTCTTCCGCTCAACTTCTTGTACTCCTAAGTTTCTGCACACTTAGACACAGGACATCAAATACACACAGGACCTAACTTATCTCGATTGACCATATCAAAACTACCTAGGGGGTACTTACAACCTATTGGTTGTAAATGGATATTTAAAATCAAATGAGATTCACATAACAATGTCAAAAAGTACAAGACATGCTTAATCGCCAAGGGATTCACTTAAAAGGAGGAAATTGATTATAAGGAGACTTTTTCATCAGTTTCAACAAAAGACTCATTTGGAGTAATCATGACACTTGTAACTCATTATGACCCAGAGCTACACCAAATGGACGTTAAGATTGTGTTTCTCAATAGAAATATTGAGGAAACTATATATATGGTGCAACCGGAAAACTTTGAGTCAGGAGATTAAAATACCTGGTATGTAAACTAAGAAAGTCCATTTATAATTTAAAGCATACATCTAGTCAATAATACCAAAAGTTTGATCAAGTAGTTTCTTCATACAATTTCAAGGAGAATCCAATTAATCAATGTTTGTATATCAAGTCCAGTGAAAGCAAGTTTATTATACTTGTTTTGTATATATGTGATATATTGTTGGCAAGCAATGATAAGAGTCTGCTGTTAAAAACTAAGTCATTTCTATCCGATGAATTTGAAATAAAGGATATTGGTGATGCATCCTTTGTCTTAGGCATACAGATTCTACGTGATTATTTAAGGTACACATTTAGACTATCACAAAAGACCTATATATAAAAGGTGCTCATTCTATATGGCATCCTGAATTATGCTCCTGGCGACACTTCGGTGGCAAAGAGTGATAGACTTAGCTTACAACAATGTTCATATCATGAACTTAAGATTAAGGAAATGCAGCAATTCTCCTGTGCATCAGTAGTAGGGAGTTTGATGTGTACCCAAGTATGTACACCTCCGGATCTTACGTACATTGTGGAGATGTTGGCGGATATTTGAGTAACCCTGGATCAAATCATTGGAAAGTTGTAAAGAGGATTATGTGATTTTTGTAAAGAAGGAAAGATTACATGCTCATGTATCGGAGATCAGGTCATTTGGAGATAATTGGATATTCAGACTCCAATTTTGTTGAATGCTTAGATAACAGGAGATCCACCTCAAGTTATGTCTTCATGATGGCAGGAGGGGCTATATCATGGAAAAACATCAAACAGACGTTAATAGCCATTTTCACTATGGAAGCAGAGTTTATAACCTGCTAAGAAGCTTCCAAGCACGAGATATGGATGTGAAATCTTATCATAGGTTTATAGATCATTGGGTGCATTGACAAGCTATTGAGGATCAACTGTGATAATAAAGCTGCAGAATTATATTCCAAGAACAACCGCAGTTTGTTGAAATCTAAACACATCGCTATAAAGTTTCTAGCAGTTAAAGAAAGAGTTTAGAATTGTCAAATAATTATAGAGCATATAAGAATAAATTTCATATTAGCAGATCCACTTACCAAGGACTCGTCACCCAAGGTATTTCATCAGCATGTATTGAGCATGAGAGTTCTTCCTTTTGATAAAGTATCCATTATGTAGGAATCTGTATTTTCTATGATGCTCTATATTCATGAACATATATTTTGGCTCATTATATATACTACAAATTTTCTATATGTGTGCATGATTTTGACTTTCTCTGACATATGTATATCATATTTACCATTACGATTTTATACATTTGGTTGTTGTAGATATGATGTGGACTCCATTTGGAGTCATAAGGTTAAATCATGATTTACCACTACAATTTAGCATAAGGTTTTGGTAGATATGATTTGGACCCAGTTTGAGTCATAAAGAGAACTTATAGAGAATGAACACTTATATATCACATTTTGTGTCATTCTTGTACTACACATTCACATTTAATATATGTAGTTAATGAGAGATATAGTAGCTATGACTTCTTTAGCCATGTACCAATTGATTTAATGAACCAAATTATTTAAAGGGGTATTTAACCCATAAAGTTTGATATGTTGAGCTCAACTAAGAGGTTGTATGGTATATAAGAAATCAAGTATAACCCAAGTGGAAAATAATAGGATTAAGTCCACATGGGTGAATTAAATCCAATGGAGTTCACATGGTGGACTTAATCTCCATAAGATTAGCTTACATTTGATTAACACATATACAACTAATTATCATTAAGGAAATTAAATCTCAATTAAGTGATCTAATACTTTATTGCATATAAAGGGGGTCTGGATTAAATTGATGTGCATTCAATGTATAGATTTATTAATCCGATTCATTAATATTGATGGGTTGTTAATGATGGATGAACTTTATACTGGATAGTCCCTGTAGGTTGGTCAGGTATATAAAGGAAGAGATATGGTTCATTTTAGGACATGTTGAATTGTGCTTTCTTCCTCTTGATTCTTCTCCCCCATTGAGAAGGACAAAGGTTGCCGGCTCAATCCTGTGAAAGACTTCTACTACGTTTGTATGATCTTCAACAATAAGCAGTAGTTCTCTCCGATAGATTCAGATTAGCTCTTCGCTAACTATTGTTTCAATTTCTAATATTATTTTAAAGATTCATGATAGTTAAATCCTATTATAGATGCATTATTTAGCTTATTATAGATGTTATGTACTCCTTACTTGTTGGCTTATGATCATCGAGGTATCCTGATGAAACATTTTGTGAGTAACAAAGTAAGAAGCGAAATTCCTTTTGCAATAACATAAGAAAAACAAAAGAACAAAAAAGTTTCTGAATTTGTTAGATGCTGATTGTTACCTGGTGGCTGAACATTTCCTCGGTCAATCCTCTGTTCTTTCAGCATTGTCCTGCAGTGAATTCTCGCTGACTTAGATAATTTTTGTATGGTTTCAAATTAAAATAGGAGTATAATCGAGTTGAGTCGAAATTAACTCTTGAATATTTAAGCTTGATTCATTTATAATCGAGTCGAGTTTGAACTTTATTTACTGAATATATTCATGACTCATGAGCTTATTCGAGTTTTTATCGAACCTAAACGAACTTAATAAATATAAATTATGAATTTAAGTATTCATTAAAAATTAAATTATATATTTAGAGAAAATTATAATATTCTTATTAAAATTTATAATTTTATTCTAATAAATAAATTTAATATATTTATCTATATTGTTAAAATCTATAAATTTAATATCAAAATTATTATTTTTTTATTTAAAAATCGATTAATGAACTTAACGAGCATGTTCATGAACTAACGAGCCGAGTATTGTGAATCTTGAACTTGATTTATTTATCTTAACGAACTTCATTAAACGAACTCAAACGAACTTTTATCAAATCGAGTTTCGAATAACTCACGAGCGGCTTGATTCATTTACACCTCTATTTCAAAAAAAAATATATATATATATATATATATTCTAAAATAATGGCTGCCCTCGGACAAATTAGCATGTTATGAGAT